>NC_058086.1:191506976-191864646 GCF_014858855.1 Bufo gargarizans
CATTAGTGAATGGATATCAATGGCCGTTAATATTAACAAGATGTCGAAATCCTATCCAAAATTATGTTTCATTTCTGTCTGTAACATACTGGAAGTGCACTAGAGAAGAAGCTGCAGGTGCTGCCCAGCACTCATATATTCGGAAGGGGTTGTCCCCCGTCTGTTTGTCATTAGTGAATTCATTTGATTGGCCATTATAGATACTAACAAGGTGATGTTCCATTCCTGTCTGTAACGTACGGGTAGTGCACTAGAGAAGAAGCTGTAGATCCTATGCAGCACTCGTATATTCAGAATGGCAGCACTTACTGCATAGCTGTGATGATGGATGGAAACAATTTACCTATATAAAGAACCCTAATGAGTATTTAAAGGAAACCTGTCACCATGATTTTGCGCATAGAGCTGGAGACATGGGTTGCTAGATGGCCGCTAGCACATCTGCAGTCCCCAGTCCCCATAGCTCTGTGTGCTTTTATTGTGTTAAAAAACAGTTTTGATTGATATGCAAATGACCTGATATGAGTCCTGTAGCCGGAGATGAGTCCAGCGGAAAGGAGCCCAGCACCGCCCCGCGTCCTCCGAATCTCCTCCTTGCTGGCTGACGTCAGAGCTGGAGCGCCGAAATCTCGCGATGTGCGAGCTAGCGCATGCGCAGTGTCGGCATCATGTTCATTCCCTATACTGGCATCAGCACAGGGAACGAACTACGCATGCGCTAGCTCGCGCATCGCGAGATTTCGGCGCTCCAGCTCTGTGACGTCAGCCAGCGAGGAGGAGATTCGGAGGACGCGGGGCGGTGCTGGGCTCCTTTCCGCTGGACTCATCTCTGGCTACAGGACTCATATCAGGTCATTTGCATATCAATCAAAACAGTTTTTTAACACAATAAAAGCACACAGAGCTATGGGGACTGGATATTGCAGATGTGCTAGCGGCCATCTAGCAGCCCATGTCCCCAGCTCTATGCGCAAAATCCTGGTGACAGGTTTCCTTTAAACAAAAAAATATATATTACTTGGTGAAAAATCTAATCCTAGGTCCATTTTGAGGAGCGCCACTTTTTTGGGATCATATTTTATAGCATGTCAGTACAGGGCACCATATTTATCCATATCCTCCTGCAAACCTTCTTGAAAAATCTCAGCTGCTGGTTACCACCACTGGGGGGCGCTATCTGTATACAGTTGTCTGCTTTTCCAATGACCTGATTAGAATAAGCGTACATAGTGACCCCTAATGTCAGCCGCAGGTAATGCAGATTATGTGTGATCAGCTGAAGAATGGTGCTCTGTCCTGGAGCACTGGAGCCGTGGGGGGAAACGCACCGGATGGTTTCTACTGCTGATAATTATAGAACTTTTTAAAGGAGTTGTGTGGTATTATTAAACATAGCTGCTTTCTTCTGAAAATAGCGCCACCCTTGTGTACAGGTTGTGTGTGTTATTACTACTAAGCACCATTCAATTCAATGGAGCTGAACTGCAGTACCAGATGCAGCCTATGAGCACGTGTGGCGCTGTTTTTTTTTTTTGTTTTTTTGTTTTTTGTTTGCTAATCCTGTAGGATTTCTTTAAGTTGACGAATATAAAGGTAAATCTTGATGGGTTATTAATCCGGTCTTCTTGTTCCTTCCCCGCAGATGACATGGAAGCTATTTCAGTCAAGCAGTTTGTTAAACACATCAGTGAGCTCTACTCCAACAACCAGCATGGATTCTCCGAGGAATTTGAGGTAATTTTGTGTGTTAAATGCAAATAAAGTTTATTACAAAAAAAATATATACAAATATGTAAAAAAAAATTATGCAGATCTGACGTTTCGGTGATTAATATATGTGGCCTTTTTTACGGCGCCATTTACCTTATGGCGCTCACGAGCCTCAGTAAATTCTCTTTGTCTTCAGTCATTTCGGCTGCGGTTAAGTGAGATGCGCTGTCATGCTGTAAACGGCTGGAGCTGAATGCAGATGTGACCCACACATGGCCGATCTGGGGCCTGGCGTCACAAGAGGTTCTTCAGCCTAACAATTGAAGAATGGTGCTGCCTGATAAATGCTCCTTTCATACATATTCTCTGACCATTGCCAAACGCCTGGCCGGTCACAGCAGGAATGAGCCGCCGAAAATGGATGTTAATGAAAGGAGCAGCAAAGGAAGAAGGGAGAAGGTTTTATGTGTTTGTTTATTTATATTTACCTTTCTAAAGAAGTCATTGGAAGGAATGGATTGTGTTCTATTGTGTTGTAAATAAATGTAACTCTCCAAACAGAAGAAAGGACTGTAGGGATGGATGGATCGATAGAGGTGGATCCAGAAATATGTTGGATGGGATATGGATCTAGACAGAGACGGGTTGGGGTACGGGATAAAGAGGGATGTGGACTGGGATATGGGATACAGGCACATACGGATCGGGATACAGGTAGATGTGGACTGGGATCCGGGATACAGATAGATGCAGAGCGGGATACGGGCGGATGTGGAATGGGATCCAGGGTACAGGCAGATGCAGACCAGGATACGGATTGGGATATGGATCCAGACGGGTCAGGGTACAGGATAAAGACTGACATGGACTTAGGATATGGGATACAGGCACATACTGGATCGGGATACAGGCATATGTGGACTGGGATTCGGGATACAGGCCGATGTGGACCAGGATGCAGGCTACAGATAGATGCGGAGCGGGATACGGGCGGATGTGGAATGGGATCCAGGGTACAGGCAGATGCAGACCAGGATATGGATCCAGACGGGTCAGGGTACGGGACAAAGAGGGACATGGACTTGGGATATGGGATACAGGCACATACGGACCGGGATACAGGCAGATTGGGATATGGCTCCAGACAGCTATGGACCACAGAACAGGATCCAGATGGATGCGGAACAGAATAGAGCAGGGGGTCGGCAACCTTAGTCACTCCAGCTGTTCTGAAACTGCAACTCCCAGCATGCTCCATTCATTTCTATGAGAGTTCTGAGAAGAGCAGAGCAAGTATGCATGCTGGGAGTTGTAGTTTCACAACACCTGGAGTGCCGGAGGTTGCCTACCCCTGGAATAGAGGATTCAGACAGATGCTAACTGGGATACAGGATACAGACAGAAAGGACTGGGATACAGGATATGGATCCAGATCCAGACATTCTCACGACCACTTTAAAGGGAACCTGTCACCTGGGATTTTGGGTATAGAGCTGAGGACATGGGTTGCTAGATGGCCGCTAGCACATCCGCAATACACAGTCCCCATAGCTCTGTGTGCTTTTATTGTGTAAAAAAAAAACTATTTGATACATATTATATCATATAAAAGCCACATAACGTTTTACTTAAACATTTAAGCTGAAAAGCTGAAACCTATCACCTCTACCATGTGAAGGGGCCCCTGCACTGTATGGGTCACAGATCTCCTATCTGCTGACCCCCACTATCCAGCGAGGCTCTGTAACCCCCACCCTCCGCAGACTGTTCTTCCTGCTAATTGAGCCCTGGATGTATTTGGCCGATGCAGCTAATTTGGCTGACTGAGCAGCAGTAACAGTGATGATCGTATTCAGGACGAGCCCTCATTGTCCAGGGAGCGGGATGTGATCAGGCTGATCACATGCATCGCCGTCCCCTCCATTATTTATGAGGCCCAGGTCCCCGGCGCTGTATCTCACAGCTGCTTTTGACACCATTTAATTATTCAAAATAATCAGCGGCACATCTCTGGACTTGAGCCGGCTCTAATTAGGGCCAGGCTTTGTGCGGTGTCAAGTAATCTGTACGGTGTAGTTACTGCAAGTGTGTGCATCCTCAGTGTATGTATGTGATGGGAGCTGGCATCGCTTGTAGTGTCTTACACTCATGTGGATCGAAATATGGCATCCATAATGGCCCCTACCAAGGGGTGGACTTTAGTACCATGCAAACCTGGCAAATGCTTGGGGCCCCTGCTGGCTATAATCAATTGGTTGGAGAAAAAAAACAAAAACTAAGGCCTCATGCACACGACCGTTGTGTGCATCCGTGTCCGTTGTTCCGTTTTCTGTGATTTTCTGCGGACCCATTGACTTTCAATGGGTCCGTTGAAAACTCGGAAAATGCACTGTTTGTCATCCGCGTCTGTGATCCGTGTTTCCTGTCCGTCAAAAAAATAGGACCTGTCCTATTTTTTTTCACGGACAACGGTTCGCGGGCCCATTCAAGTCAATGGGTCCGTGAAAAAACACGGAGGCACACAAGATTGTCATCCGTGTCCGTTTTTTTTCTATCATTTTCAAGGCAAACTTGACTTAGATTTTTTTTTTTTCACTTTTCTGGTCTGGTGATCCTCCAAAAATCAAGGAAGAAAAAACGGACACGGATCACAGAACAACGGAACCCCGTTTTGTGGACGGTAAAAAAATACTGTCGTGTGCATGAGGCCTAAACCAGAGACGGACATGCTGCCTGAGCAACTGGTTCAGCTGCACAGGTGCCCAGCATGGGAGGGGGCTCCTTTCCTGTACAGCAGTAGCACAAGTTACTAGGCTGCACCACTAAGCAGAGAGTGGGACTTAGCAGATAAGCGGGGGCAGAGCTTAGCCGTAGATCAGGGACCCTAGACATAAATTTGCTATGCCGAATCCACCTCGGCCCGTACAAAAAAATACATGTGTCTTGTCAAAGATTTCATGAAGAATCCACATTAGAAAAAAGGAAAATGTTATAGACGTATCCTCACTTACCATGGCTGCTGCGTATATATGGTGTCAGACCCATGGAGACTCCCAAGGATCCATACACGTGGCACTACCATATATATGGCCACTTAGACTGGCAAAATTTGTTTTGCTGATTCTGGGAGGGATTCCAGTTAGGGGACTATTCACGCTAGGTTTGACATACGCAGTCGGCACATACAGCATGCCAGCGTAAGGCTCGGACATATACACTTGTATGCCATACGTTGGAAATAAAAAGAAGAACAAGAAAACCCCTTCTGTTTTGTAGGATTTCTCTGTTTGAAAAAAATAACAAAACGCAGATCATTTTTTGTCCGTTTTTTGCTGTGGATTTCACCCAATGCACTGCAAAGGGGGAAATCCGCAGCATATTTGAGTTGATGTGCTGCAGAATTTTTGTCAGTGTGTAGGCGTCTAATAATGTAAATTGCTACGTGAAGATTTCGCACCATTTCAGAAACTGGTCAAAACCTACATTTCCAGTTTTTGCTTGGAGTTCTACTTTACTTCAGAGGCATGAGTTGAAACCCCTGGACCTCAATCTGTAACAGGGCCTCCACCTACAGCGCCATCTGGTGTGGGCAATGGTAGGCACCAGAGCCCGACTGCTAAATCTGTGTCCTGTAGCTTTATCTCTTATTGTCATTTGAATCCTGTCCCAGTTAATAATTATAAATCTCATGTCAGTACAAACCACCCAGTTGTCAACTTCAGGTTGGACCATGAAGTTTGCGTTACACTTTGTTTGCACTCCCTTCTATACTTAAAGGGGTTGTCCAGCCTAGACGCCAACAATCCTAGTGGTCGGAACCTGTGCCCAATTTTTTTTTTAAATCCACTCGTCTGTGCACAGTTCCTGCACCTCTGCCCCGTTCCGAGCCGCTTCCAGTCCCTGCCGGACCGGAAGTAACTGGGGCCGGTGACTGCTGTGGCCAGTTTTTGACTCCATAATCACTCGCATTCCAACCCTCTGCTCCCACAAACCAGCAGTAAAATGCACTGAGGGGACTCCTCTTGGAGTCCTCTCCATTCTGTACGTGAGCTCAGGAGTCCTCTCAAAGCATTTTACTGCTAGTTTGTGGGAGCAGAGGGTCGGAATGCAAGTCCGGAATTACATAACCGGACTTGGCGTCACTGCTTACTCTAGTTTGGGGAGGGGGGCGTCGAGCCGACCGATTCTCTTTAAATTAGCGCAAATATTTCAGCACTAGCCATCTACTGGTTATAAGTAGCGATGAGCGAACCCGAAGGCTTAAAGGCTTCCGTTTTGCCTTCCGACATAAAATTCTGTTATATTCCGTGCCAACGGAATCCATAGGGGAATTCATTTTCAGGTTTGGCTTCGGCGTTCGGGTGGAGGAATTCCATTATGGATTCCGTTAGCATGGAATATAACGGAATTCTAAGAAGCATTCCATTTTGAGCCGTCATAATAGAAGTCTATGGGTAGCATAAGGGATCCGTCTGGTTTCCGTTATGCAGGACGGAAAACAAAGTCCTGTCCTCCATAACGGAAATCGGACGGATCCGTTACGCTGCCCATAGACTTCTATTATGACGGAATGCAAAATGCTATTTATTTATTTTATGCACTTATATAGCGCTGACATATTCCGCAGCGCTTTACTGACATTAGCATCAAGCTGTCCCCAATGGGGCTCATAATCTAAGGTCCCTATCAGTATGTCTTTGGAGTGTGGGAGGAAACCGGAGAACTTAGAAGAAACCCACACAGACACAAGGAGAACATGCAGATGTTGTCCTAGGACCCCAATGCTACAAGGCACCAGTGCTAACCACGGAGCCACCGTGTAATACCTCTTGAAGGCTTCCGTTTTGCCTTCCGTCATATATTCCGTGCTAACGGAATGCATAACGGAATTCTTCCTCCGCCCGAATGCCGAAAACAAAAATGTCGGGTTCGCTCATCCCTAGCTGTAAAGTACTGCATTTTTTTTAATTGTATTAATTGTTATCATTATTAGTAGTAGTACTTTTCATTATTTAGTGTTTGCTTGTTATAATATAGTTCTACTTGAATTCCCCCCCACTGAATGCATAGAAATTTAGAAGCCTTTTTTCCCAGTTTTCATTCCTGAGCTCCTCGGTCACTGCGCTTGGCTTATACACTTCCATCCAGTATACACCTATGTCATTGTATTTATTTGGTCCGGCCGCACTGTGTGCAGGACATGGTCCTTTGTTGAGTGTAGATGCCACATCTGCGGTCTGAATAATATATCTGTCACGCTCCCCCGTCTCATGTAGCAGCTGTGCGCCCATAATTATTTCCTTTATCAGTCATTTTAGATATTCCACTTTAGAAGTTGAAAGCGTTAAATTGGACCTCGGTCACCTTCCAGACATAATTAAGGTTCAAAAGATTTTCTCTTCGTGATTTTACTCCTGTAGTGAGATGCGTTGGGTTAGAGGTGCCTATAGGATGGGTAAAATTAGATAATTATTGGTGGGATTTTAGGTCTTCAAAAATGACTGCAGAGATGTCACATTTGCGATTTATATTTTTGAATATTGCACAACTTAATGGTCCTCGTTGAAAAAGCTTTGACAGCGGCTGATGTAAAGAGTATGGGGGACAAATGACCATTACTACGATCATTCATCCCCCATACACTTTGCATTCTGTCTGCAGCACATACTCGGTTTACATAGGTTATTACGATCATTCATCCCTATACCTTTTGCATTATGTCTGCAGCACATACCCTGTTTACATGGATTTGTACGATCATTTATCCCCCATACACTTCACATTATGTGGCCAGAATACATTCCCGGTTTACACTGGAGATGTTTTGCAGACCAGTGATCATTTTTGTAAATGCATAATAGAGCTAATTAGCCAGCTGTTTAAATGGGCCGATGATTGGCCAAATTAATGGTTCTATGAATGTACATTCCTAATAATCAGCTTGTGCAAAAAGACAAAAATTATTGATCACAAATATCAGACCCGACATGATCCTGAGCCTAAGGGGTTCCCAAGTCTCCTCTTTCTGTGGAGTAGTAGTGTGCTTGTCAGTACACACCTCTATTCGCTTCTATGGGGCTTATAGTGATCCATCAGTTCCATAGAAGTCAATGGAGCTGTAGACCAGCATGTAGACTACCACTCCTTTCAAAGAGAGGGGATTTGGGGACCCTTCATTGTCAGGATCACTAGGGGGTCCCAGGGGTCGGACTGTTTCAAGGGGGTATCGTAGCCCCAGTTATGCAAGAAAACATTTTTATTTGGTGTCCTTTTTCACAATCAGAACTTATGTGGGTCTAGATGGACTAGTCAACTCCGTGAGGAGCACCTAGCAATCGCATGATCTCTCATGATCACCAGGAGAAATGCAGATGGTAGCACTTCATTACTGTAAATATGCAAAGTCCTTTTTTTTATTGAAAGTTTTCAGTTAGTGTACAAATGTACAGTATTTTGTCTGATTTATTCGGTTATGTGTCAGTTTGTACGTATTTTACATACAAGGTTTAGATCTGAGAACAATTCTTAGATTTGGACCATAGGTCACATATGCTTAAGGAGCTTTATGCGACTTGGAGCCTGTGTACTATATCATCCAGTGAAGGAATGGCATCACTTTTCTAGTTGGAGGTAATTGCTAGTTTCGTAGCTAAAATTAGGTGTGCCAGGATTCCTCTGGTTCTGCAGGTGCTGGCATCTAGATGAAGGTATAGTAGGGCTAAGAAAGGGAAGGGGCCAAAGGATAACCAGCTAAATCCGAGGCCATCTTATAGACTTCCCTCTATATTTCTTCAATCATCAGACAAGACCATAGGATATGCATTAATGTGCCCCTACCACCCTCTAGTATTGATTTTATGTTCCAGGGAACATATTACATAGTCTGTCTGGGGTGTAGTACCACCGAAGCGTGGTTTTCATTATGGATTCATAATGTGAAGAGCATTTAAGGAGTCAGATAGGCGTAAAGTCGTTGACCACTGAGCATTGGAGAAGGATTTGTTCAATTCCAACTTCCAAGAGATAAAAAGGTGTGGTCTTAATGAAGGTCTCTTTGTTTCCCAGCTTGACATATGTAGGCCTGAGGGGCATTTTCTTCGCTCTAGGGATCAACCAAAGTTCCAGTATAGATCGGTTATTGTTGACAGATTTGCCCATGTGCCAAGTTCAAGCTGGGAACAAGAAGACGAGAAGAGTCTAGAGGCAGGAGTTCTAGGACAGATGTGGGGTAACCTTAGGTTAGGGTAAGGAATTATTTCTAGTGTTTTATTGCTGTGCTCACTAGGCAAGAAAATTGGTTGTAGGAGAAGGAAGGGAGGAGAGACACTAGCAGTAGGGACCTCAGGGATGTCTGGGGGATCGAAGACGCTTCTATATGCACCCAATGTTTACTAAGATCTCCCTGCCACCATTGCAGCTGTTGTATTTGAGTTGCCAAGAAGTAATCAAACACATTAGGTAGGCCTATGCCTCCATGAGCTTTTTGTTTGTATAGCAAGGAAGCGGATATCCTTGTTTTTTTTTCCCGCCCATGTGTAGGCATTAATCATTCGAGTTGCTTTGGTAAAGAATGATTTGGGGACTAAGATAAGTAGAATCTTAAAGATGTACAAGAGCTTAGGTAAAACCATCATTTTGAAGGCAGCTATCCTAACTATCCTAAGTTGCACTTATATAAGGTTTTCATGGAACTGGTGAGTTTTAGGCCCAGGTAATCTATTTGTTGGGTCTGCCAGTCTAGAGCAAAATAGTTTTTGAGGTAATGTTCCTCTGTTGGAGGGATATTGAGGGGCAGAATTTGAGATTTTATTTCGTTGCGCTTATAGAGAGTTCTCCAAAGGTTTTTATGAGATTAATAGCTATTCCCAAGGATCTATTAGGGTGAGTGAAGGATAAGATTATATCATCTGCATACAGAGAAATGTGACTTGTGCGTTTACCTATGGGCACTCCGGATATGTCCGTAGGAGTTCTAATAGCTTGTGCCAATGGTTCGATGGATAACACAAATATAATGGTGGATGGGGGAACCCCTGTCTAGTTCCATTTGTTATAGGGAGATGGTCTGATAGGGTAGAGTTAGCTAATACTTGTGCGGAGGGGGTCAAATAGAGTGCTGAGATCACATTGAGACACGCTCCTTCAAACCCCATATGTCTCAGGACAGAAAAGAAAAACGACCAATTTAACTGGTCGAACGCCTTTTCCGCGTCTAATGTTACCAACACTGCGGGAGGGTTTTGTCTTTCCAGATCATCTAATATATTAATGACCCTTCTAGTGTTTTCATAAATCTGACAACCTTTTATAAAGCCTGTTTGGTCAAGAGATACAAGGTCTGGAATTATTTTTGGCCACACAGTTGGCGAGAATTTTGGCGTATATTTTAACATCTGAATTTTGCAAGGAAATTAGCCGTAAGTTTTGACGAACATCAGGGGTTTTGCCTGGTTTAGGTATAGTAACAATTTGTGGCTTCTAGCATTTCTTTTGGGAATTTTCCCTCCTCTATGGCATGTTGTAGGGTATGAGTCAAATATGGTGTCAAAATGTCTCCATAATATTTATAATATATATTTGATAAACCCTCTGGACCTGGAGCTTTGTGTAGATGTAGGGAACTGATAGTCGTTAGGACCTCTTTCGGGGTTATTGGTGCATTTAGAGATTCCATTTGGAATATGTTTAGTTTAGAGAGATTCTAAATATGCATCTATTGATGGCTGCTGTAGTTGAGTGGAGAGGTTGTTTTCCTATAGATTGTATAGTGATGCATAATAGGTTTTGAATTTGTTGGCAATTTTGTCTGGGTCATATATGTGGGCTTTAGTAGACTGGTTTTTGAGAAAGGGGATCCTTGATTTTACTGCTTTTTGTTTGATCTTGTGTGCAAGTAGCTTGCCTGCTTTATTGTCCTGTGAATATTATATGGCTTTAGTCTTTATGAGGTTTCATTCATATTTGCACAGTAAGAGTTCTCTTAGTTGAAGTTTTAGAGATTTTAATTGTGAAGTGCGTGTGGGGGAGAGGTTTCTTTTATTGAGTTTCCAGGGGTTTTACTTTTGACATTAATTCCGTAAAATTCCTTTCTCTTTCCTTTTTTGCTGTACCCCCCTATTTTCATGATGATTCCCCTGATATAGGTTTTATGGGCATTCCATAAGGAGAAGAGGCTAGAGACTGAGCCTTCATTGATTTGAAAGTATTCTTGAAGAGCAGCACCAATTTCCTCCCTATGTGGAATTTGCTCTAAGAGGAAAGGGTTCAGTCGCCAAGAAGAACTGTGTCCAAGGGGGCACATGTCTTGTACATAAGTAGGTGCATAACCATAAAAACATTCAACAAAAGAAAAACATACACTCACCTAAAGAATTATTAGGAACACCATACTAATACGGTGTTGGACCCCCTTTTGCCTTCAGAACTGCCTTAATTCTACGTGGCATTGATTCAACAAGGTGCTGATAGCATTCTTTAGAAATGTTGGCCCATATTGATAGGATAGCATCTTGCAGTTGATGGAGATTGAGGGATGCATATCCAGGGCACGAAGCTCCCGTTCCACCACATCCCAAAGATGCTCTATTGGGTTGAGATCTGGTGACTGTGGGGGCCATTTTAGTACATTGAACTCATTGTCATGTTCAAGAAACCAATTTTAAATAATTTGAGCTTTGTGACATGGTGCATTATCCTGCTGGAAGTAGCCATCAGAGGATGGGTACACGGTGGTCATGAAGGGACGGACATGGTCAGAAACAATGCTCAGGTAGCCCGTGACATTTAAACGATGGCCAATTGGCACCAAGGGACCTAAAGTGTGCCCAGAAAACATCCCCCACACCATTACACCACTACCACCAGCCTGCACAGTGGTAACAAGGCATGATGGATATATTTTCTCATTCTGTTTTCGCCAAATTCCGACTCTACCATTTGAATGTCTCAACATAAATCGAGAATCATCAGACCAGGCAACATTTTTCCAGTCTTCAACAGTCCAATTTTGGTGAGCTCGTGCAAATTGTAGCCTCTTTTTCCCATTTGTAGTGGAGATGAGTGGTACCCGGTGGGGTCTTCTGCTGTTGTATCCCACCTTTCTTTCCCATTCTGACATTCAGTTTGGAGTTCAGGAGATTGTCTTGACCAGGACCACAACCCTACATGCATTGAAGCAACTGCCATGTGATTGGTTGACTAGATAATCGCATTAATGAGAAATAGAACAGGTGTTCCTAATAATTCTTTAGGTGAGTGTATATCCAACATAAATTTGCTGTCAGCATAGTGTGTACTGACACTTGTGTCTGGGGGGAAAACAGATAACTCACGGTTTGTAACCGGGTAGAACAGTTCAGCTTAGAGCTCAAACTTGAACAGCTAGTCGGGATTACGGCTTCTGGACTTGCACTTGGAGGAGACCACTTGCCATTCTTGGCGTAGGTGGGGTGGTGTCGACTTTTGATTTTGGAAGGTTTTGGAGACCGGAATGTTCCATTCTTGCAGCAAAACTTGCCTTCTTCTATTGTAGATATGTATTTTAGGGCACTTCCATGTTGGATTTAAATCTTTGTGGGGAATGCCATCTATAAGGCATGGCATGGTCACGCAGAGCTGCAGTTATGGGGGCTAGGGTTCTTCTTTGCTGCAGAGTGGCTGCAGATAGGTAGGCAAATAGCTTGATCTCATAAGGGAAAGGTAAAGTGCTTCTGTTTCTGCTGGCCTGGAGAAGTGACTCTTTTAGCTGAAAAAAATGGATCCTGGCTAGGACATCTCTAGGCGTGGTATGAGTAAGATGCTTGGGACGTGCCACTCTATGTATTCTATTGATGAGGAGGTAACGTTCGGAAATTGAGGGGAGCTTGCATCAGTCCCTGTAGGAAGGATTGCAATTCTTGCGACTGAACTTCCTTGGGGATCTCTCTCATTTTAACTTAGTTTCGGCGTGATCTGTCTTCAAGGTCAACCAGCTTATGTTTTATTATCTCAATTTCATCTGTGAGGTCATTGTGGGCATCAATAAGTTGGTTATGTGAGGATGCAAATTCGCCCAGTTTTGTTTTAGCATGAGACATTCTACCCTCTAAATCTGATATGGAGGTCTGCAGAGGGTTAATAAGCGAGGCGGTTATCTTGCAAAGATCTGTTAAGAGCTAGCAGCATGTCCTTTAAGAGGGACCCTGAGGCTGGCATATCTGAGGTAGGGAAATCTTGTAGTGTGAAGTTAGGATAGCCCTGGTTACAAGTGGGAGGTGAGGTAGAACTATTAGGGGCTATTAGGGGGAACTATTAGGGGGAGCTGCGTATTGTGGAAGTTGCTGGTGGGCGCAGTATGCGGCCTGAACGTGTGTTCTGTGTGCCTGAGACTCTTCCCAGGACTGTCATGGAGTGAGTAGGCTGGGGAGTTGCCAGTGCATTGGCGGGAAGTGTTTTGGATTGGGGGTGAGGTTCTGTACCCTCTCCATGTGCAGCAGTGTCGGGTGGTTGCGCTTCCTGTCTCGTTGGTGAGAAGTGAGTGCCTCCTCCGCCATCTTGTGTACGCTCCTTCTCAAAAAAGAAGCTGAGTTTCCCTTGAGTTTTAACAGACCTTTTTGCACCTAGTCATCATGGATGGTTGTGACATGGGGATGGCAGGTTTTAGTACGATGCCAAAGTCAGGAATTGGCCCGATTCCAGAGCTGATTGCTATTTTGTCGCTGCTGTGTTAGTGGAGCTCTTCTTCTAGGCGGCCATCCCACACGGCAGCAGGCCACGCCACCCGCAAAGTCCTTTTTGAGCAATACATAGAATGTATAGAAATGTAGAGGGCAGAGATGGTAAAAAAAAATCCATCTTTCTTCCTTCTAGGGTCCTGCTGTCACTGATGGCAAATTGTGATACACCAGATTACGTTCCCTAGAGATGTAGCTTGACTTTCCTTCACTCAGGACAAAAATGCAATTATCTGTGTGGCAGGCGCAGCACTATGAAGTCCCTTTTGCGCTGTGGCATTAGAAGAATTTTGAGATCTCTGACCTTTTAGTCTAACCAGACTGTCTATTACTCTGTAACTCCTCTAGCGCCATTCTATGGTAACAGTAGGTTTAAAGAGCACACCAAATACTTGAAATAACTTCTTTATTAACTTCAACTTTTCTTCATATATAACACTGCCGCCTCCGAAGCAGATAGTCCATCTACAAAACACGTGTTGAATAAAGTATCATAAAATGGCGGTATGCATAAGATGGTGGTTCAACTGTTGAATCTTATCATTCAACATAAAATGGTGGATATATTTCTCTCTCCAGTATCTGTACTCACTTTAAGATCTTTCTGAGAGGTATATCTGAGGTTAAACAAATTTCACTTGCTCTGCTTGGTTTAAAGTTTGTTCTATACAATTGCTTATGATTTGCTATGTGCAGTTCGCATTTGTGTGCAATTTGTTTGGATTGTATGATTGTATGGCTCAGTAGTTCGTTTGTATGCAATTGGTGGAACTGCAAGTAAACACACATATAACTGATTCAGTATACAGTTCTAATCACTATATTAACAGTAGGAACATTAACTGTTCTAAATACCTATTTTGGCCACAGCTTTTAGTGGAGTGAATGTCTATTCAGCTTCTCTCCTCTGGTGTAATGATTCTAGCAGCTCCTGCTAGGGGAATTTCCCACACAGGCTGTGTTTGAGGCTGGCTGTGATTAGTCTAGTCTCCTGCCCAGCAACAACAGTTTAACTCTATGCTTTCTGTTGTCTTTGCTGTCATTGAGCTTACCTTACATTATATAATGAATCTTAAAGGCATATTATCTTTTCTGCTTCTGTGAACACAATATATAATTGTTATGACATCCAAACTTGAAGTCACTGTAAATAACTCTGCTTCTGTCTTTAACACACAAACATAGGAACTTTATTAAGGTTATTGGCAGGTTTAGCTGTATAAACATATGAGCTATATTAGCAACCTAGGATAAGTCTTAGCTGGCCAGCTACAATCAAATACCATAACCACGGCAGAGTGGCTTGTTTGTGCCCAGACTCCTAGTACTCAACACTTTGCTAAGGACCCTGTTCCCTTGACGTGCAAAGATGTTTTTCTAAGATGCATTTGGTGTTGACACCACGGTAGTAGGGTTACCCTAGTATGAGGGTTAACCACACATCTGTATTTCAGCTCTGTGCTAGAGCCAGATCCAAGTACAGAGTCGGATCTGTGTCCTACCAGGAAAGCATTTCCCAAATATGAGGTTGTGTCTTAATTTTACAGTGTTTTATCTTTCTGCAGGAAGTTCAGCGCTGTACATCTGACATGAACATCACAGCAGAACATTCCAATCATCCAGATAACAAACACAAGAACAGATATATCAACATAGTCGCATGTAAGTGTTTGAAGTACCATTCCCTGTCGTCTTGCTGCTTCATTGTAATCACTGTGTGTAAGCTTCTTTGAAGTGGGTGGATCTAGAATAATCATTAGCCAATCAAATTATGAGAGCAACTGTAGCAGGAGAGGAGTGTGTTGATCATGTAGGAGGCAGTGACTTGTCCATTTATGTCATTAGATTCATGTGATCAGAATTGCATGAGCCGGGTCAGTACCATGATTTGCAAGGACATAGAATATCCCTCAGCCCACCAGATCTGGGGAAGGTTTGGAGCAGCAGGAAAGGAGTGTGTTGATCATGTAGGAGGCAGTGACTTGTCCATTTATGTCATTAGATTCATGTGATCAGAATTGCATGAGCCGAGTCAGTACCATGATTTGCAAGGACATAGAACATCCCTCAGCCCACCAGATCTGGGGAAGGTTTGGAGCAGCAGGAAAGGAGTGTGTTGATCTTGTAGGATGCAGTGACTCTGATCTCCAGAAGCTTGCAAATGTATTCTGGTTAGCCATTAAAGGTATCAATCCTATAATATTTTTGTCTTTGACACACACGTATTTTAAATCACACTGACTATGTTAGTTTAGTCAGTGCTGCATGAACAGGATCAGTACCAAGAGGTAGGGTGGGCATAGAACACCCTAAGCCAATAGCCTCATGGAAAGGTTAATTGCAGCGGGAAATGAGCAGGTTGATTTTGTTGGAGCCAGTGACTTGTCCACTTATATTGTTCACTTTGCGTGATCAGAGCAGCATGGGTCAGTACCAAGAAATGGGCAAGTATAGATAATAAGATCATTTAAAGCCTCAGTGCAGCAGGAAATTAGTGGGTTGATTTTGTTGGTTTCCAGTGACTTGTCCACTTATATTGAAAGATTTGTGTGGTCAGAGCTGCATGAATAGAGGCAGTAACAATACGTGGACAGGATTGAAAATCCCATAGCCAATAAGATCATGGAAAGGATCAGTGCAGCAGGTAATGATTGGGTTGATCTTGCAGGAGGCAGTGACTTATCCTCTATATCAGTGATGGCTCACCTCCGGCACTCCAGCTGTGGTGAAACTACGACTCCCAGCATGCTCCATTCATTTCTATGGGGTACTGAGAACAGCCAAGCAAGTGTACATTTTGGGAGTTGTAGTTTTACCACAGCTGGAGTGCCGGAAGTTAGCCATCATAGCTCGATATTGTTAGCGTTGTGTGGTCATTGCTGCATGAACAGGGTCAGTACCATGGAATAGGCAAGCATAAAACACAGTAACCATTTAGAAGGTTCAAAATGGCAGGAAAGGAGTGTGCGCACCTTGTAAAACACGGTGACCTATCCACTTACTCATGTTTTTATGTTAGTGAGAACAGAAGTGCCTCTTTGGCAGTGTCATGATGGGAGGCTACACACAAAGTGATAAAAGTAGAACTCCCTATCAAAGTAAGAGAACCTGTTTGGGAACTTGACAACACCAAACAATATCTAGTTTATAATCTGATAAAAAATATATACCCTACAGTAGTAAAAAAAAAGGGTAATCCCGGATCAGATGCCCTAGCCCTGAGTCTTGCCTCTGTAGTCCTGACAATTCTGGACCACTTTGGTCTTTTAGACCAGGGATGGCCAACCTGAGGCTCTCCAGCTGTTGCAAAACTACAACTCCCAGCATGCCCACACTGCCTATAGCTATCAGTCTACAGCAAAGCATGATGGGAGTTGTAGTTTTACAACAGCTGGAGAGCCACAGGTTGGCCATCCCTGTTTTAGACTATAAGAAGTTTATTTCAGTGATGTATGAAACTCCATGAACAGGTGATTAATTGGTCTCCGTTATTTCCTAAAGTTCAGAAAATTGTTTCCTTTTGCATACTGTAGCATTTTCCTTGTATCATCAGCAAAATATTAAATGTTGCATGATTTCCAGAAATTCTTCATTGTTGCAGTGGAAGGAGGGGGGGGGGGGGGGAAATCTGCATGCGCTCCAACTAGCAGAGCCAAATGTGTGGACGTTTGTTCCCGACACTGTTCCATACCCAATATTAAATGTTAATTAGCTGCTGCTACACATTTCGGCTCCAATTTCCACTGATAGTAAGTAAATTAGAACTGTGTAATGCTCATTCAGGCCTATGCAGAACATAGAAATGTAGCAGAGTTTGCCTCAAGCTCAAGTTGGGATATCGTCATTTCCATACTGTTTAATAATGACAAAACCTAAGCTTTCCTCGGGTCGTCAGTGGTATGGATGGATTATGGATGTTTCTTCCTCTAGTCCCTTGCTTACATTGCTGTATCTTTTTGCCTTAGTGAGTTCTCATTCTGCTCAGTCCTGTAGTATTAACAAAAGCTAAGAAATAAGTTCTGCATCTAACCAGAGTTGGAATGGTCCACCAAGTCCACAGGATGGACCCAGGCTCTGATACCATAATGAGCCTCAGAGGCCTACCAGAAGACATTCCAGTTTTGGAGTGGAGTTTGGACCTCAATCAGTTGCCACTAAAGACTATTCTTTGTGGGGTTTGTCACAAATAACTTAATTGGCTGAGACCTTAGAATAATGTTCTATGTTGGGCCAAGGAATCCCAGTGTGGCAGTGTATCTGTTCATGACGAGAAGTAACTCTTTGGAGCAATTAACCTGTGGTTGGGGGCAGAAAAGCTCATGATGACCATGTTGCATCTACCTTGTGTGCAGCGGTTAAGCTAAATGGGACATAATGCTTTGCCCTAGTGTGGTAGAGTAATAATCTATGTCCATTATAGAGCAGCTCTACTATGTATGAATGGATTTCACTTTATAATTACATGAAGCTTTTAAAGTGTACTTCCAGCTATGAACAACATTTAATTTATAGGTCTGAAATTCTGTGCTCTCTCCTTATAGAGGTCTGTGCATCATGATAGTTTTATTTCTGCTGCAGCCACCACTATGGAGAGGTTTACACCATGTGCATATATACATATTGAACTGCATTATAAATCTGTATGCGGTAAGCTCCTAAGCTCCCTCTACTGGTGGCTGCAGGTAGCTCATATTTTATCATTTAATGCTGTCCACACTGTGGATTTGGAACTCTGTATCCTGGAGCCTGACCGCTATAAATATATGTATATCTTAGGAAAGTAATTGGCACAGGATATAGGATCTAAAAACAACGTTAATGCGGATGCTTGTACTCGTACTCAGTGCAATGTAGTACACTGATACAACCTATAACCTCACTAAAGAGATCTGTTGATTTGTTGCCCTGATCAAGATACTTCAGATATTCTCTAAGCGAATCTCTGAGCCCACACTTTCCCAGAAAATATTGTCAGGCATGCAGTGCTATAAAAAAAACAAAAAAAAAAACACCCTTACCTGTCCAATCTACCACCAGTCCAGTGCTGTGGCTCCAGTGTTCTCCGCTTGTCTTTGTTTCTGCCATTGCATTGATGACCTCCCCAACTCCCCTAAGTGATCACTGCAGTCAGTCACTGGCCTCAGTGGTCACGTGGGGTAGTTGTGTGCGTCATCGCTGCAGTACCATCACTGACCTTCCCAGTGTAACCAGAAGTCTGACAGAGCACTGGAGCCATAGCGCTGGAATAGTGGGAACATGGACAGGCGAGTAAGGCTTCTTTTGTTTTTTTTAACACTTCTTTTCTTTTAGGGTCCTTTCACATGTCCGTAAGTGTTTTGCGGATCCGCAAAACACGGACATTGGCAATGTGCATTCCGCAATTTGTGGACCGCACATCGCCAGCACTATAATAGAAAATGCCTAAACTTGTCCGCAATTTTTTTGCAAAAACGGAAGCACGGATGCGGAAGTGCGGATCCACGGACACGGACAGCACATTCCAGCCCCATTGAAAATGAATGGGTCTGCACCCGTGCCGCAAAATTGCGGAACGGATGCTGATCCATTTTGCGGACGTGTGAATGGACCCTTAGACAATTTTTTATTTTTTTTTGGAAAACCCCTTTAAGTAAAATTAACTATAGGCAGCCTGAAGTATTTCAACAGCTTTGTTTTCAGCCAGGCCTCCATAACCTTCCTAATTTGTAGACCAGTGATGAGAAAAGCTTCAGGCTCCAGTACCTCTCGCGGATAATTTCTATTTAAATATCTGTATGTTTTGTGCCCCGTTGAGTTCATTTTTGCGTCATGGTTTGTTTTTCCAGACGATCACAGTAGGGTGAAGCTGAGGCCCTTCCCCGGCAAGGATTCAAAGCACAGTGACTACATTAATGCCAATTATGTTGATGTAAGTTGTCTTCAATTAACATGACTGTTCGGAATGATTAACATATTTTATGGAATTTTTGTTTCTATACCGTTTCTGAAATTTGTATGAAGAGACGGTTTGCATCATATCTTCAATCCATGAAATATATTTCATTTTTTTTTTGTCTTCGTAAATTATTAATTTGTTTGCCGCGAGGCGGCTTTCATCTCGAGTTTGCTTGTCTTTGAAGGGCTACAACAAAGCAAAGGCCTACATCGCAGCCCAGGGACCTTTAAAGTCGACTTTTGAAGATTTCTGGAGGATGATTTGGGAGCAAAACACTGGAATCATTGTTATGATAACAAATCTGGTGGAAAAGGGGCGAGTAAGTAGTGTTTGGCTGTAAGCGGTTTAATTCCCTGGTAATCTTACTTGAGGATATGGGATTGTGGAGATCTCCTGAATAATTGATAGATGGTGAGAGCTGAGCTTTGTTTTTTTTTGTTTTTTTCTCAAGATACATTTGCTTCCCCCTATTGCAGAGAGTGTAGGAGTAGAGTATGGGGACATAGTTCAGCAAGGTAGGACTGCACAGTGCTGAAATAGAGGAATATAATATATTATAGAGGCTTTTTGGTTGCATTGGATCAATGAAATTTTTATTAGATGTACCTATGTTCGTTGCAAACAGTATAAACTTGAATTAAAACATAGAGAGTACAACGTGTTTTATATCACTTGGGGGTTTGCCCCTCTGCATTATTTTTATAATAACCATTGGCAATTTTTGCTTGCAATACCATGCCCAACCTCATGGTGTGCTATTTAGTGGAACAAAATCCATGAGCAGCACAAACCATAAAGCACGTTTATTTTATTGATTGTGATCTCTCATCTTTCTCATCCAGGAACTATTTTTTATTTATTTTTTTAAGAGGGCAAAATGACTTAATAAAAAATGTAATATCAAAGGGTTCTCTGGGAATTTTAGAAAATGAAAATACTTAAATATTACTTTATTATAAATATATTCTCAAATACCTTTCATTCGTTAAAATGGCTCGTTTTGTCTGGGGAGCAATCATCGGGGAAACAAAATGGCCACCGTCCTATTCATTTACACAAAACCTGTCCTGATCACACATGAGGACAAGTTACTTTACAACACTGAGGTAAAGAGCTGCCTCCTCCTCCTCTCTGCTCTGCTTGTCAGGGATTATGATCCTGAATACAGATGATAAGAACTTTAGCTGAATCTCCAGGGAATTTAGTTCATGAGGAGACATGAAGTACAGAGAGGATGGATAGGACAGGCTGTGGTAATGTCTTGCCGTGGTAATGGAGACTGTAAACAAGTGCTGCAGCTCATTAGCCGCACCTCACCCTCCTCTCATGTCATCATCTCCATTCCCACAGAGATTCACCTGTATTCAGGATCATGATTCCTGACAAGCAGAGCAGAGAGGAGGATGAGGCAGCTCTATGGCTCATTGTGGTGAAGTAACTTGCCCTCCTGTGTGATGAGGACAGGTTTTGTGTGTACTGATAGGACGGCGGCCATTTTATTTCTCCTAATGATTGCTCTCTAGACAAAACAAGCCGTTATAACTAATTAACGGTATTTGGGAATATATTTATAATGAAATAATATTTAAGTATTTTCATTTTTTTCAGTTCCTGGAGAACCCCTTTAACCTCTGGTTCCGAAGCTTCCCAGATTACTCACTAGTCATTGTACTTCCCAGTCCCTCTCTACATGGATATGTGACCACTCGGCCAACTACTGGCTGTGGTGGTTTTTCGCTGTGGCCAGTGATTGGTTGAGTGGTCAGATTTCCAAGAAGTAAAAAGCACTGGGGGACACGGAAAACTTTGTAATGGGAAGAAGGGGAATCTGTAAGGTATTACTTTTTTTTAGGAAAACTTGCACATGCGCAGTGAACTGGATGATGATGATGCTCACAGAGGGGTAGGCAGGCGATCCTAGACAGGATATCAATTAGGGGCTTGCTGGTGTAGAAAGCTGAAGTAGGTGGAGAGAAGATGTTGAGGGAAGGAGTGGAGCTCTATATAGATGGGAGTGACTGGGCACCATTAGCCCTCAGGAGCATAACTTGGGCTCTTTTCAACTAATTTGCATATGGCTCAGAAGATGGTTTTTTGAGCTATAAAAATGACCAAAAGAACCTAAAAGTTGGTCTCTGGTTGGTCTCATACCCTTTGCTACAAGATGGCAAAAACCTGTACCGGGCTTTCCTATAGAGAGGAACTGCAATGTTCTCAAAGAATAGAGAATTGGCACAAAGGTTGTGGGAAAGGCATGAAGGGGAACATAAATACAAGGCCTTTCTGTCCTGACTCGCAGGAATTTAGCACCAAAATAGGGACTCCTCTTGATCCCAAGAGAATGAATTGCCAGTCAGTCGTTAAGTTATATACAGGTACCATTTAGCATTCCCCACCTTTAAAATGGATTATACTGAAGCTGAACTCTTGCTTTTTTTCTTTCAGAGAAAATGTGATCAATATTGGCCATCAGAGAACAGTGAGGAGTATGGGAACATTTTGGTAACATTCAAGAGCACAAAGGTGTATGCCTGCTACACAGTGCGCAAATTCACCATCAGGAACGTGAAGTTGAAGAAGGTGAGACCACCTAAGTGTACATATCCTAGCACAGAGGTGTAACTTAAAGGTCCTTGCCCCCCCCCCCCCCACCCCCCAGTGTAAAATATATAAGGGCCTCTACCATGTGCCATTCATAATACTGGTGTCTTACTGTGGCAGTGTGAATTTTGGGGCCCAGGTGTGAATGTTACCTCTCCCCCCTATAGCTACACCCCTGTCCTAGTTAATCAAATCTGACAAGTACTCTAATAACCTATTAAAGATTCTTTTTTATAACTCAGTAGGGCGTTCATCTGTACCATACTGACTATTGTTTTTTTTTATGTGACAGGGTCAGAAGGGGAACCCTAAAGGTCGTCACAATGAGAGAACGGTTATTCAGTATCACTACACACAATGGCCAGATATGGGAGTCCCAGAGTACGCTCTGCCGGTCCTCACGTTCGTACGGAGATCATCTGCAGCTCTACAACCAGACTTAGGACCTGTGGTGGTACACTGCAGGTGAGTTTCTGTATAGCCTAGAAATATATATGTGGGATCCTACATTTTGCTTTATTTATAAGTTTAAAGAACATCTGTCATCATGATCACCCTCTTAAACCAGGAATATAGTCTGGTATGGTTAATCATGCTGACAAAAACGATACCCTGATTATGTATTTTTGTTGTCCCAGTCCTTGATATGTACTTACTGGAGCACCAAGGGGCCGACCACAGCCCTTGGAGCACCAGTAAGTAACACACCTACAGCCTTAGTCCCTCTCCCTTTATCTTGGATTTCACAGGGCTAGACAAAAGCATCAGGCATGTTGAAATTAAACAGCCCAATGCTTTTTTACTCCCTGTCCCATGGATATTGTCAGGTTATAAAATTATGGTGGGTGCCAAGTTAAAAAATTTTTTTTTAAAGTGCAACAATTGGGAAAGAAGCCAATATTTTTTTGCATGCTGCCTGCCATAATGTAGAGAGAGGCAAATTTTAATGAATTTATTCTTTTCATCAGCAAGAGTTCTTCACCTGTGAGGGGTGAAGAAGTGACCACCTGCCTCTTGACTGACAAGGCCGGATATCTTGCCCAGACCTGACAGTCTCAGACTTGTGCCGTTGCTCTGGCAAGAGCAAAAACTGTGCTTCCAGACCAGCGACTGTTCAAGCGCCAATACCAGGAAGTGTAGCCGTGCATGTGCAGTTGCTGCTCTAGTAGTGGAGGCAGAGCCTCTGCACTTGTGCCGCTACTTATCAGGGCCGGGTGAGATTACTCGGGTGGGCGCTTCTTCACCTGTGGGTGGTCCCATCTTGGACATTGGGTGCATATTGCTAGAATATGCCCCCAATGTCTGATATGTGTGGGTCCCACCTCTGGGACCCACACCTATTCTTAGAACAGAGTCTGCAGAGTGCAGGAGGGCAGACTGCTCATACACGGCTGCCCTCCATTTATTTCAATGGGACGGCCGATATAGCCAAGCTATTTCTGTAAGCCCCAAAGAAGTGAATGGACCAGTGGCTGCGCTTGTACTCCGTTCTAAGTATAGGTGCAGGTCTCAGAGGTGGGTCTTAGCGATATGCCCCCAATGTCCAAGATGGAACAACCCCAGAGTGGGCTCATTCCTAATACTCAGTCAGCTTAAACATACAGTTTGGTCGATATATATTTGGACAGTGACACACATTTTGTATTTATTACCTGTTTGCTAAAACATAATTTAAGTTATAGATATATAATGGACATAAAGTCCAGACTTTTAGCTTTCATTTGAGGGTATCCACATTAAAATTGGAAGAATGGTTTAGGAGTTTCAGCTCCTTTATATGTGGCACCCTGTTTTTAAAGGGTCCAAAAGTAATTGGACAATTGACTAAAAGGCTGTTTCATGGGCAGGTGTGGGCAATTCCTTCATTATTTTATTCTCGATTAAGCACATACAAGGCCTGGAGTTGACTTGAGGTGTGGTGCTTGCATTTTGAAGATTTTCCTGAGAAGTAAACATGCGGTCAAAGGAGCTCTCCATGCAGGTGAAACAAGCCATCACTATCACATCAATTGATACACTATTAGGAGTGGCAAAATCTACAGTTTGGTACATCCTGAGAAAGAAATAAAGCACTGGTGACCTCAACAATGCAAAAAGACCTGGACGCCCACGGAAGACAACAGTGGTGGATGATCGCAGAATAATTACCATGGTGAAGAGAAACCCCTTCACAACAGCCAACCAAGTGACCAACACTCTCCAGGATATAGGCGTATCAATATCCAAATCTACCATAAAGAGAAGACTGCATGAAAGCAAATACAGAGGGTTCACTGCACGGTGCAAGACACTCATGAGCCTCAAGAATAGGAAAAAACCAGCACACTTCTGGAAGAACATTTTTTGGACAGATGAAACAAAGATCAACCTCTACCAGAATGATGGAAAGAAAAAAGTTTTGTTGCACCAATGTCGCGCGACAATTTTTATAATGGCAGTCTATGGTGTCGCACTGCAACATGCGACATGTTGCGACTGCGACGCGACAGTCGCAGAAAAATCCATCTTGAATGGATTTTCTGCGACTGTCGCGTCGCAGTTGCAGCATGTCGCATGTTGCAGTGCGACACCATAGACTGCCATTATAAAAATTGTCGCGCGACATTGGTGCAACAAAATGTCGCGCGACAAATGTCGTCGTGTAGACCTAGCCTTAAAAAGGAGGAAACACAGCGTCTGGCAATGTCCATGAGGTCAAGACTTCAGGCAGTCATTGCCAACAAAAGGTTTCCAACCAAGTATTAGAAATGAACATTTTATGTACAATTATTGAATTTGTCCAATTACTTTTGAGACGCTGAAATGAAGGGATTGAGTTTAATAATGCTTTAGTTCCTCACATTTTTATGCAATCATTTTGTTCAACCCACCAAATTAAAGCTGAAAGTCTGAACTTCAACTGCATCTGAATTGTTTTGTTCAAAATCCATTGTGGAATGTACGGAACAAAAATTTGAAAAATGTTTTTTTTTTGTCCAAATATATATGGACCTAAATGTACATTTATGTTCACCCGATGAGAAAATCTTTTTACTTTAGTGTAAATGAGCATGTTCCTTAATGAGTAACTAAACCCATTGAAGAGTTTTCTTGTGTATTATGACGCACCCTTTGTATCTGCCCCCGTTTTACCTCCTGTAGCGCCGGAGTCGGCAGAACGGGAACATACATTGTGATTGACAGCATGCTACAGCAGATAAAAGACAAGAGCACCGTTAATGTTCTGGGCTTTCTGAAACACATCAGAACGCAGCGAAACTACCTCGTCCAGACGGAGGTAACGTTCCTGGTTTCTTCTCTCTTAATTGTGTAACAGAAGGCGCTGGCTGAGATGAAAAGCAAATGCGCTCATGTTTTCATCTGAAGATGACAGTACAGTGTTTGCAGCGCTCGTCTGTAAGAGGGTGGGTTGTTTCCTCCGGAGGGATAAAAGCATGGTTGTCATGTGGGAGGCAGTATCCACCTTCACTTCTCACGAAGCAAAATATGCAGCTTTCTATTTTTCATGCAATACATTCTTTATCGCAAAATGATGCCGACACTACATGAACTGGCTGCCTGTCTATCATGGCCAGGCGGGTGGTGTTACTAGAGATGAGCAAAGTTCTGTAAAAAATTTTGACGAATTTGCTTTGTCGAATTTTACTGAAAAATTTGCTTCGCGAAAAATTACTTTGTTACAAAGCTCATTTCTTTGTAAAAAGCGGGTGCACTGACAGGGAACATGGATTGCGCCACCCCCCTGTTATTGAACCCCTCAGATGCTGCGTTCATCACTGATTGCGGCATCTGAGATCCTTATTAAAGCATTTTAGTGTTGAAATGGTACTTACCTCATCCATTTGATCGTGAAGAGGCCGCTGCGGCCATCTAGCTTGAAGATCCAGCATGAAATCTCGCCTGGCGCTTGATAGCGTCATCATGTCAGCCGGCATGTTGACATCATACGTCACCGTACACGAGATTTCACACAGGGTTCTTCAAGCAAGATGGCTACGGCGGGGTCTTCGTGCTCAAATGGATGAGGTAAGTATGTTTTTTTTTGTTTTTTACTACCATTTCAGGGGAAATCGATTTGTTGCCACGAAGCATGAGGAAATTTGGCTTCGTGGCCGATCTTAAGATCTAAGTCAACTTCCTGAATTTCAATTTGCTCAACACTAGTTGCTACCATTAAAGGGGTAATCTGGGATTTTATTATTGATGGACTATCTTCAGGATAGGTTATCAATATCAGATCGGTGTGGGTCTGATTCCCGATACTGGCACCGATCAGCTGTTGAAAGAGGCCGCTGTGCTCACCAAAGCTTCAGTGAGCGCTGCAGCCCCACACTGTAGATTGTATACTGGCTGTGTTTGTTGGTGCAGCTCAGGCCCATTCATTTGAATGGGAAGGAGCTGCACCTAGGTCATGTGACTGATGTGCGATGACGTCACTGGCCTAAGAGGAGACCTAAGCACTCATAGAGCTCCAGGGCCTCTTCAATCAGCTGATCGCCTGGGGTTTCGGAACACAGACCTCGCCAATCTGATATTGATGACCTTTTCTGAGGATAGGCCATAAAAATCCCGAATAACCCCTTTATATGTGTGTGGGGGGGGGGGGATAGGGGGGGGTTGGCAAACTCCCTCACTCCGCTGGAACTTTAAGGGAAAGATTGATTACCTGCTTTTTGGGCGTTGGCACCCCACTCCTTCTCCTACAGACCTGCTGGGCTCCCTCGATACCAACATCCAGTTTGACATCGCTGCAGCCAATCACTGGCCGTGGCGGTGATCGGCTCCTCTGACATCATGACAAATGGTCCCGTGACGCAAGGGGATCCGGTCTCCAATGATTGGTTGCGGCAATGTTTAACCCGGATATCGACATCGAGGGAGTCTAGTGGAGCATCTCAGGCAGGAGAAGTCCTCTTTCCTTTACGGGTCCAGATGAATTGGCAACGCCCCTTCCAATTCGTTCACAACCCCTTTAAGGTTACCTTGTTGTTATCCTTTGATCTAATAAAGATCCTCTGCTGGGCTTTTCTTATGTGACGGTTTTTTAAATCCCCAGCAATGGGCTGTTATCGCTGCTGCCTCTGCAGGGAAAATGTAGTATTACGTGACGGCCTGGCCTGCCAAAGCGGGAGACACCGATACTTAGGCCTCTTTCACACGACCGTATGGCTTTTTTAGTGTTTTGCGGTCCGTTTTTTGTTTCCGTTGTGTTTCAGTTTCTGTTCTTTTTTTCCGTTCCGTTTTTCCGTATGGCATATACACTATACAGTAATTACGTAGAAAAAATTGGGCTGGGCATAACATTTTCAATAGATGGTTCTGCGATAACGGAACGGATACGGAAGACATACGGATGTATTTCCGTATGTGTTCTGTTTTTTTTTTGCCGGACCCATTGAGCCACGGAGCGTGATTTGCGGGCAATAATTGGACATGTTCTATCTTTTAACGGAACGGAAATACAGAAACGGAATGCATACGGAATACATTGTTTTTTTTGCGGAACCATTGAAATGAATGGTTTCGTATACGGAACGCAAACGGGGGAAGAAAATGGTCGCGTGAAAGAGGCCTTAGAGGTTTTCCACTCTGGCAGTCTTAGCAGTTTGTGTTGAGAGCGCCAACTTGTGTTGTCCTGCAGCTCTACTGCAAAACAATGCATTTCCTTATGTCTAATGAACGTGCCATCCAGTATTTTGTAGAGCGTGATCCTGCAGTCCTCCGGAGCATTACACTGTGCGGGCGCATTTATTCTGCCACTTGCACAGCACCACACCTGTCCACAGGTTGTGTGTGGTATTGCATCCCAGCCGCATTTGCTTCAACAGAACTGAGCTGCAATACCAAACATGGACAAGTGTGGCGCTGTTCCCGACAGAAATCCGCTATATTCTGCCAATCTTGTATAACAGCTTTCTCTTTTCCACCTTGTTGATGTCTTCAAAGAAAAACCGACTCTTGCGTTTCTTTCCGTCTTCCAGGAACAGTACATCTTTATTCATGATGCCCTTTTAGAGGCTATTTTGGGAAAAGAGACGGAAGTGTGCTCCAACCAGCTGCACAGCTATGTGAACACCATCCTGACACCGACAGCAGGAGGCAAGACGAGGCTGGAGAAGCAATTCAGGGTAATGATTTCACAGGAGCGTAGAATAAAAAAAACAACAACAAAAGAAAGTTGTGATTGATACTCGCCGGGTTAAAGGCATATAGCTCTGATAGGTTTAACCCCGCGATTCTCTCTCTGCTTCATCTGAGTAGAGATTTGTTGTACTCATCAAATATTAAATTGTAGCCATGCAGTGAGAAAACGATTGAGTCCCTGCAGATAAAATTTCACCGCTCAGCGTCTCTGAACTCATTCAAGATGCTTATGAGGATGCAACTGCTACCTAATGTGTGAGCTCCTCTGCCCATGTCCCTATGACAGCACTTCCTGTCTCTGTGCCCTGGCAGCTCAGACTGATGACGCAGGGCCTTAGAGTAATCAGAATCCACATCCTCTTAAAAGGGGTTGTCCGAGAGTGTAACATAGTTTCCATTAGGCCAAAATCAATATATACTTTGAGCTATAGCTTCTCCTGTATTCCCCATGTAATAATAATTCTGGAGCATTTATTCTTATGACTCCATGGTATGCAGTTCCTTTAGAATTCCTCCTAGAAGTTCTGAATAATTTTTCAGCCTTTTGCAATAAAGGCCCAGATGGATGTTACCAGTGGGGGATGTGTCTCTGCACAGTCTGATAGTATCCAATCCGTACTGCCAGTGTCGGACTATGCAGAGACACACCCCAACTTGTAACACCCATCTGGATCTTCATTGCAAAAGGCTGTAAATTCATTTATAACATCTAACAGGAATAATAAAGGAATGGTAGAACATAGAGTAATAAGAATAGATGCTCCAGAATGTAAAATGATAGTAGTTGCTATAACAGACATGTCAGCAGAGGTGACAGGTAGTCTTTAAAAACAACACAAAAAAAAAAAACACCTGTTCCAGGTCCAGTGCCAAGTTCCTGTCTCCACCACTTCTGGTCCATGCTGGACCGGAAGTGTGAAATCCCATCAGGACACACGTCATCGATGCAGGCCAATCCCCCTTTAAAATCTACTCGCCTTTCCTTGTTCCTGCAGTCCTCTTCACTCCTGGGCAAGTCTAAGGACATCTATGTAACAAAGTTGGAAGTGATGAGGATCATAAGCTGCCTAATCAAGAAGAAGGGAATCTGGTCTTTGGGCCTGTATTCTTTTCAGGATGTAATGAAGGGGGTCATAAGCACCATTTGGAATTCAAATACTGTTGTTTGGGGCATAAGTGGGTGGGACATACTGTAAGTTGAAACTTCAGATGTCCCTTCTTAAAAATTGGCAAATATGGATAATACTGATCTGCCAGAGCATAGGGTCAAGAAGTGTTGTTGGAGGACACTGTCACGCTACTCTGCCTAGAACTTCAGAACCCATCCACCCACCCTGAGAAGGAAGGCGTAGCAATGTTGGTCTGGTGCTGCGTCCCCTTCACTGTTTTACCCTGCTCACCAGCTGTGTAGTCACTTCATACTGTAGATCGGTGGGGTTCCAAGAGATTAGACCCCCACCAATCATAAAATGATGGTTGGCAATTACTATATAAGATGGGAACAGCACATTAACTATATGGGGGATGTTAAGACTTCCTTTGTTACATTTTAAATAAAAAAAAATCTTAATCAGGTCAAAAAATTCCCTTTTCATCTCTAATCTCTAAATCTCTTATATCTTTCAGCTCGTCACACAGTGTAATGCAAAGTACATCGAATGCTTCAGCGCCCAGAAAGACTGTAACAAAGAGAAGAACAGAAACTCATCGGTCGTGCCATGTACGGATATAGCGGTGATTGGTTGAGCTTCTGGTGTCATTTTTTAATAATATATACAGGTGAAACTCTAAAAATTAGAATATTGTGCAAAAGTCCATTGATTTCAGTAATGCAAATTAAAAGGAGTTGCATTAATGCAGCTTAAAATTAGAATTTTGTGAAAAGGTTCTATATTCTAGGCTCAAAGTGTCGCACTCTAGTCAGCTAATTAATCCATACCCCCTGAGCAAAGGGGACCTCAAAATCTAGACTTTGGGGTTTCATAAGCTCTAAGCCATAATCGTCAAAATTATAACAAATAAAGGCTTGAAATATCTCGCTTTGCCTGTAACGAGTCTCATATATGAGTTTCACCTTTTAAGTTGCATTACTGAAATAAATGACCTTTGCACAATATTCAAATTTTTCGAGTTTCACCTGTATATGTATGTGTAACGATCAGGTGTGTATGGCCATACATGCTTGTCGTCTCTACCACTGAACAGTTCTCCAGTTTGGAAGATCAGTCTTCCCCCCCCCCCCCCCCCCCCAACCATAATCTGATGCAGCGTGTTCACTTCTGGAACCCCAGCAATCAGCTGTAATCTTTTGGGAAACCCAGAAGCAAGTGTTCAGTTTCCCTGCAGTGCCACCGCAGGGTAAATGGAGTATTACACAATTCCCATTCTGATCAGTGGGCTGTCAATGTAATGCATGGACATATTGGGTCCTCCAGAGTAAGAAACGCTCTTTGTAGCCTCTCTTGAGGAAGATAAATCCCTTACATTTGACTGCTGCCATGATACTTGATGCTAGATTTCCTAGCAGGTAGTCTTATATTGTATGGGACTGTACAAAGACTAAGGTTACACAATCCCATGGTGTTTTGTGAAACGAATGTCAAATGGGAAAGTTGCGCCGCCTGCAACTTTTCACAGCCTCCATGTTTAGATAAAATTGCTCATACTGGGATAAGGTGGATTGGGAAATCAATGGATTTCTATGGTCCACAATAATACAGGCCAGTGGGGCTCATTTACAATACCAATCATAGCCCAGTTTTTAGGGGAAAAGGAACATTTTTCTAATCCTGGACAACCCCTTTAATGAAAAGGTAGGAGTATAGTTTTTTTTCATTGACCATTCCTTTTTTATGAAGTTTTTCTTTATAAAGGGCTTACCGCGCATCACTGGAGATATTAAATAACACTTGCGCTGCTCCACTCCTATGAAATCAAATATCTCTCTGCTTTTGGGTACAGTATATTGAGTTATGTATACTATGTTATTACAAGAGCCAGGCGGTATTTCTGAAAGAACATTGAGATAAGCAAGTTGTTCTGACTTGGGGGAAATTAGAAGTTGGAAAAAGCAAGCTCTCACTTTGTGTCGACTTAAATATCTGTATACAGAATATTTTATGATTTACTTACCGGTATATATCCCCAAATATTCCATAGATATTCACACCAGCTGGGACCAACTGTATAAGATTCTGGTGGTCCTACCAGTAGAGTACATTCAGTACTTGCTTCAGTCTTAAAGGGGTGGTTCACCTTTTGGGGGTGTTTGGTCAGATTGCCCGAATCCCGCCTGACCAGACCTGCTCCTTCGCTTCCCCACTGCCTGGCTAATGTCCCCCACTGTCAACATCCGCTTTGATGCCACTGCAGCCAATGACTGGCTGCAGAGGTGACCTGCCCCCTTGTGTCATGTTAATCGGTGACGTGATGCAAGGTGGTCAGGTCACCACTGCGGCCAGTCATTGCCTGCAGTAGCAGCATCAGAGCAGATGTTGACAGCAGGTGGACCTGATTGATGCGGCGAGGTAGCCAAGAATCCAAGACCTGGAGGAGACCAGGAACGATGCATTTGGACAGTCTTCAGACCTTTTCACATTTTGTTATGTTGCGGCCTCGTGCTACTATTTAAAAAATAATAATATTTTCCCCATAATTCTGCACGGAGTACCCCGTAATGAAAAAGTGAAAACAGAATGTAAAAAATCTGTACTAATATTGAAAACTAAAAACTGAAATCTTGCATTGACATAAATATTCAGACCCTTTACTCAGAACATAGTTGAAGCACCTTTGACACCGATTACAGCCTCCAGTCTTCTTGGGTATGATGCCACAAGGTTTGCATACCTGAATATGGGGATTTTCTGGCATTTTTTACTGCAGATCCTCTCAAGCTCTTTGAGGCTGGATGGGCCAGTGGGTTTACAGCCATTTTCAGCTCTCTCCAGAGATGTTCGATTGGATTCAAGTCAGGGCTCTAGCTGAGCTACTCAAGGACATTCACAGAGTTGTCCCTAAGCCACTCTTGTCTTGTCTTGTCTCTGTGCTTAGGGTCATTGTCTTGTTGGAAGGTGAACCTTCAGCCCAGTTGAAGGTGGACTTTAGTCAAGGTGTAGAAGCATCTCAAAGATCAAGAGAAATGGGAGGCTCTCGGTGCTAAATTTTTAAAGTGTCCATACAAAATTTGAGTTTTTCAGTTTTAATAAATTAGCAAAAAATGCTACAATTCTGTTTTCACTTTATCATTATGGGTTATTAGGTGCAGATTAATGGGGGGAAAACTAGATCTTTTTAAAATTTTAGCACAAGGAGCAATACAACAAAATGTAAAAAAAGTGAAAGGGTCTAAACAGACTTTCCGAATGCACTGTAAGTATGCTTTTCTTTGCTGGTTTGCCCATACATCCCAAAAAAGTGTTCAACCCCTTTAAAGGGTCAGTACAGCTTCTCCTGATTCCCCCATTTACATACACACTCTGTTTGGCCAAGAATGTGTTTCCAGTGGAGAGGGAGGAAAAAGGTGGTGCCAGAAACCTCTGGTGGAGAACTAAAGGATCAGGTGTTGAATTCAGCTGGAGGCCTCCCAGACATATCAGATCCTATGGTATGTTCAGTTGACAGTACTCTAGTGTGTATGGAGGGGGCTTTAGTTTGACAGTATTAGCTTGTATTGGGTGTGAGGTATATAGCCATATTTTTTACTTCCTTATGGTAATTTATTTCATCTTCTTCAGCTGAACGGGCAAGAGTGGGCCTAGCACCATTACCTGGAATGAAGGGAACAGATTATATAAACGCTTCTTATATCATGGTAAGAAATAGATTTATTGTTTCTTATTGCTAATATGATGGTGAGATTTAAAGGGATTGTCCTCTTTGGACAATACCATTTTGTTTGAAGGGTCTCTTGGTGATGAGCTGAGTGTCCTGCTACTTAGACCTCCAGCAAGCAGCTGTATTCAGTGTGAGAACCTGACAGAAATGGTTCGGTTACGTTACAGCACCCCTGCAGGGGAAGTGAGGTATTACAACCATCACCATTTAAAACAATGAGCTTCATGCAACGTATAGGAATGTTGGGTCCTCCAGAGAGATGATGCTCTTTGTAGAGCTTCTGTTTCTGTTTACACTGACAAAAAATAGACTTAACACGATTTAGGTGTGTAAAAAGTTTTTTTAAGCTATGATAAGATATAACAGTATATAAAAATAACCACAACTTACAAAACAAAGTAACTAACAGTCATTAAGCCGGGAACAAATGAGCGAGCTCTCCATCGGCCAGTTCCCATCATGGCACCTGGCTGACGCCCATATGATACAAAGAGAAGTGATGGTAGCATCTTACACTGATGATGTCATCAATGGAGCTAAGCACTTTTACATAGCTAGATGTTTTCTAGCCTCCTGGCCCATCCTAAAGGTCTTCAGCGTCTAGTACGCATGTACAGTTACTGCCTTACCAGGGATTAAAGGGGAAAGAACCACCTTGCTATGCACCAACAAATGATAATTTTAATGTGCAAAGAAGCGTTTAGTCATTTGTTGGTTGGTCATTTGGCACTTTTACCGGATGCAAAGATTGGGAATGAGCCTCCACTGTGGCGATCGTTCGCCCGATCATCTCCTTATGTAAAAGGCCCTTAACAGTAGATCACAATTCTTAAACTGTGTTAACGCTTTGCTTTTCACGCGCAGGGTTACCTACGAAGCAATGAGTTCATCATCACCCAGCACCCCATGCCACATACAACAAAAGACTTCTGGAGGATGATTTGGGATCATAATGCACAGATCATCGTCATGTTACCGGATAGCCAGAGCCTGGTAAGGACACATTATGGACATGCTAAAGTTTGTGTTTCAATACATTTCTAACCCAGTCCCGGACATAGCGGACCATGGTTGGGAAATTGGGAGCCGCACAATATAGGTCCCACTCTAACCACCCTGCCTGTATTCTAATATGTCGTTATAGGTCTTTAAAGGGGTAGTCCAGCCATAGCAATCAATCACTAGGACGTGTTGTCACTTGCTGATCAATAGGGGTCTGACCCAAGAACCTCCTCAGTGATCATTGAAGTATAAATGGTCAGAGATCCCTTTGGCATTTTCTCAAGGAGGTGCTCCCATAGTCTATATTGACACTGTGGAGCAGGTATATGAAACAGTTAAAAAAAAACACCTGACCATAGCAACCAATCACAACACCAGCTTTCATTTTTCTAGAGAACATTACAAAATGAAAGCTGTGCTCTGGTTGCCATCGGCAACAAAGGCAGTTTTTAGACTGTTTCATAAGGGTATGTTCACACACTGGGGGTAGAGTTATCAAAACTGGTGTAAAGGAAAACTGGCTTAGTTGCCCATAGCAACCAATCAGCTTTGACCTTTGGTAAATGAAAGGCGGAATCTGGTTGCTATGGGCAACTAAGCCGGTTCTACTCTACACCATTTTGATAAATTTCATTGCTGTTTTTTGCCATGGATTTTCCACAGCAAAAATGCCTGATAATAACTTTGCCTTTATTAAAATGAGAATAAAAGTTCTCCGTTACGTTGTTCTTGACTTAATACTTGGCGCTGCATCCGAAAATCATCAGACTATTGCAGCTTTTTTGATGCAACCAAACATAAGAGTATCCAACCGGGATAGTCTTTCTCAAAACGATCCCTCTGTGGAAGTTAGAGGTTTGGGCACATAATGAAATACCACCTTTATATATGGTCATAAAAAGGTTTATTATACTCAAGTGTATGTCAACCAGCATTGAAATAAAATGCATCCAGCCGTATAGATCTGCCCGACCTAGGTTTCGTCTATTTGCTTCTTCAGGGGCGAGTGTCCTGCCCTTCAAAGGGCGTGTATTTTATAGGGGTAGGACTTAACCGCTCCTCCCTTCATCGCCACCCACTGCAGTGGCAATCCCACATTTAAAACATCACAGTTACAAATAAAACTTATATGTAAAAAACATAAATACATAAAAATACATAGGGAGCACTCTTTCTCTCCTTTTCTATGTATTCCTACAAATCCTACTGGTCTTCGTAATCCCCATACTTAGAACTAATGACAGTCCCCTCATTCACCCTTTTCCGTTCATAAAACCAACACGTGATACGAGACAACCAATAAAGATCTGCACTGGAGAGGAATCCACCTTTACTCCCTTTCAGTTCGTACTTCATTCATAAATTGGTTGCGTGATCTATCTCGCTGAATTCAAACTCGCTTGTCCGCAGTGTTTATTAAAATGGGAATCGGGTAGACATTTCCACGCTGAGATTTGGAATCTGCTTTGTGAAAATGAAGAATGAGGGTATGTTTACCCAATGGATGGTGAAAACGCGCTGAAAAAAAAAATCTGCTGATTTTCTACACCGTTTTGGTGCATTTTTTTCAGCTTTCCATTTTTTTCAGTTTCCCATTTATTTCAATGGGAGAATCAGCGCAGATTTCGCTTTTTTTTTTTTTTGAGCACGGAAAGAAAGTAAGTTCTGCCTTCCATTGAAATGAGTGGGAGGCTTTTTAGAGGATTTTTTTTTTGTTGCTCAGATTCCGCACAGAAAACTCATGAAAAACAGCCCCCCAAAAAGTTGTGTGAACTGACCCCTAAGCATGTTCATTTTTAATGCTGTTTCTACGCATAAACCATGACCAGCAACTGCTCGTGGATGAACCCCATTGCATGGCGCTAAATTCATAGGAAATGACCTGAAATTCTGCAGCAGAGATCTGAAGGTCAGCCTTGGATTTCCGCCATGGATTCTGTGGCAAATACCCTGCAGATTTTTACGAGGTGTAATTCCTGCCATGTGCCCCCTAAATCTGCCTCAGTATGTTTTATCACGGGGGAGAAATACGGAAGACTGTCTAAAAGAAAAACTTTCCTTGTTGTCTATAGCAACCAATCACAACCCAGCTTTGATTTCATCTTCCGCTATTGGAAAATGAAAGCTGCACTGTGATTGGTTGCTATGGTTTACAAAGAGCCTTTCATTTTTGGACCGTTTTCATAAATCTTCTCCTTTTGAATTTTATGTAAATAACGTTTTCTTTACCTGCTGCTCATTTTCTCGCAGTCATTCAGAAGGGACTTTGACCTGACTGTGATAATTGAAATGTACAGTTATTGCTGGTAACCATTCATCATTATGACCCTTAGCAACCATACGACCCATAGCAACCAATCACAACCCAGCTTTCATTTCATCTTCCCCTATTGAAAAATAAAAGCTGCACAGTGAGTGGTTGCTATGGTTTACAAAGAGCCTTTAATTTTTGGACCGTTTTCATAAATCTTCTCTTTTTGAATTATATGTACGTAACTTTTTCATTACCCGCTGCTCATTTTCTCGCAGTCATTCAGGAGGGACTTTGACCTGACTGTGATAATTGAAATGTACAAATATTGCTGGTAACCATTCATTATTACGACCCTTAGCAACCATACGACCCCTAGCAACCAATCACAACCCAGCTTTCATTTCATCTTACCCCATTGAAAAATAGAAGCTGCACTGTGATTGGTTGCTATGGTTTACAAAGACTTTCATTTTTGGACCGTTTTCATAAATCTCCTTTTGAATTTTATGTACGTAACATTTTCATTACCTGCTGCTCATTTTCTTGCAGTCATTCAGGAGGGACTTTGACCTGACTGTGATAATTAAAATGTACAAATATTGCCGGTAACCATTCATCATTACGACCCTTCCGGGTCCACATAACCGTATCTCTTTGGCAGTTGTCATCCAGCAGGAACGACTTGTGTTTGAAGTGGCCAAGCAGTGGCTGTATATATTGTAATGATTAACCTCCGTGTATACAGTTGCCGTCCCCTCTTTGCCAAGAGTCTGTTGATGGGCAGGTTGTAAGGACAGGCGGCATCCGCTTATTTATCTTTAATTGTTCCAAATGAGATTTCCTTTGTCCGCTCCGAATGCAAATCTACTAATACGACAGGTAGACACAATTTACAACAGTAAATTACAGCAACATGAAGTTAGAGCTGCAATAAATAGACTCCTAGTAATTTATGTGGCGGAGGCTGTCATCATTAGGACGAGCTGGGAATTTGGCTGTCAGCTGCAGAATGCACTTATAAAAAAAATAATAATCTGCATTCACACGTCAAGCATCCTGAGAGTCGTATAATGCTATTAAAACTAGCATCATTATCAGTGGTGCAGTTCATGGTCTTATCCACACTGTGCAGCTTGTGTCCTACCATTTATCAATGAAACTAAACCCAAGATATCATTAGAAGACATTAGGTGAAGACATAGCCATGAATACCGCTTTAGTAGGTTTTTTTTTTTTTCCCTCCCCGTATAGGGTAGGATAGTATTAGATATGGCAATTGGTGGGTGTCCAAGCATTGTGACTGCCGCCGATGAATGCATTGGCACTAGCAAAGAGTTATGCCACTTCATACCCTGTGGACTCTGCTCCGCGCTCTCCAGAGGTCTGGAAAATAGTTAGCTGAGACAAAGGGGCATCGTATTTTTCTAGTCCCTGCCATTCTGTTCTGCTCTGGAGCCGGTACAGAGGATGGGTGTGGTAGTGACCCTGATAAAGTGTTGAGTCGCAGTTTGCTCCCGCAGGCTGTAGCTTCCTAGGGTTCGGTGCAGTGAATAAGTGATGTGAATGAACCAAGCAGAGATTACAGAGCAAAACATTTCTTTCTTTGCCGAGTGCAAAGACAAATAGCACCTCCAGCAGTAGTTTGTACAAAGTGCAATTTCTCCATCCAGATAATGGAGTATGATGACTTGCAGTGCTGCAGAAGAGGACAGACAGTAGTTTGCTAACTGACAATGTCTCTCTCTTGATTCCCTTCCTTATAACTGTACTCTGTGGCTGTAGGTGTCACTGTGTAATGCAGGCTTGTAGCTAAACCTCTCCAGAACTGTGGTGGTGGTGTCTTAACAAGTTTCCCCTCACCTTGCAGAGGAGTCTGTATAGTGTGTTTGCTTGATCACTCTGCTGACACAAATACGCCGTCGTTTTTGGTAAGATCAGTGAGACTATGGAACTCTCTCTGCCTGAGAAGGTGGTGATGGTGAATTCACTAAAAGAGTTCAAGAAGGGCCTGGATGTATTTTTGGAGTGTAATAATATTACAGGTTATAGTTACTAGAGATGGGTCGTTGATCCAGGGAGTTATTCTGATTGCCTGATTGGAGTTGGGAAGAATTTTTTTCCCATAAAGTAAGGAAAATTGGCTTCTACCTCAGAGGTTTTTTTTGCCTTCCTCTGGAACCTGCAGGATAACAGGCCGAACTGGATGGATGTCTTTTTTCAGCCTTATAAACTATGTTACTATGTTTACAGATCTTCTTTAGACTGGGAACCTGCAGGATCTCTGGGGCAGTGTTCCTCTTAGACGAGCTGCCTCTGGGGTCCTCATGGCCTAGAGAAGCAGGTGGAGGATCGCAGGGTCCCTCACTCCTAACTCTCCTTTTTAACTCCTCTAACTAGCTCTGCCCCTCTCTTGGCAGTAGGTTGAGACAGCCCACTCAAACCAATGGGATGTTGAGTTCCATTCCTCTTATCAAACACTGCAAACTGTACCCCACCTGCTGGTGACCAAGGTGTATAGCATGACATTATATTACATTAAATTGCATTACACAACAAAAAGTTTACAATAGCAGTACCACCAGGTCTGGAATACTACAAGTCTGACCATTGTCACCTCTCACAGCCTCCAATGGGATTTTTTTTTTTTACTGACAACTGTTGGAGAGAGCGGAGTAAAACTTTAATGCCACTTAAGCTTTGTTATAGGCAGGGGTCACAGATTCCACTGATGAGTCTTGAGAATATACCTTAATTGTATGCCATTTATACCTTTCATGAGACACAAGGTACGCCTGCATGTTCAGGGTTTGTTGTGCAGTTTCTGAAGCCAAAACAAGGGGTGGATTCAAGCAAATAAGTCATAATTTCTCCTCAATACTTTTTCTCCTTTTATGTTTGGAAGAGGCTTCAAGTGTCCTTATGACAACACTATGGCCTGATGTTCACATGGTCATCACGTTGATCCTTGTCCTTCTCTTGTGCCCTGAGCTGCAGGATCATTCCATGTCTGGACAGATTATCACTGTGACTTTGCTAAATGATATTGAAATTGAGAGAGGGAAGAGAATGCTAAAGTCCATGTTCTCTTTTTGTAATAATGTCACAGGATTTACCCCTGTAACTTGGATGCTAGTTGCACTTGTGCATTAGCTAAACCCAGGACATAGTGAGCCAAGATCCTAATGGATCCTGGCTCCTTCACCTAAGCCCCAGGCTTTCACTGGCAGCCAAGCTTCATGGATAATGGCAAGCAAGAGAGAGGAAATATTTCCAAATGAGCCTTGCATCACTTAGTAGTGATGTTTTTACTGTTCAAAGAACCACAAGGGTCAAAGGAAATGTTAACTGACCCTTTGAAATTCATATCCTATAATCAAACTCATATGTCTGATATTTCTTTGCACTTTGGCAAAAAAAATCTCTCTTAAGGCATAGCAGAGTGAGAGCACAAGTTGAAACTGGTATCTTGGCAAAATTCACAAATCAAGTATATAGGGATAATACTGGATTAGCAAAACATGGTTGCTTTCTACCAAAAATAACTTTATGGCAACTGAGCTCAACCCATGGACAGTTGCGGTGCCGATTCGATCACGTCTTCTAAAACAGGATTCAAAATGGTGGGCATCCCATCCTCCCCATAACAATGAGGGGTGGCACTCTTATCTTGGGCAGAAGAAAAGCAACTTTACAGATTGCAACGGTTCAGGATTTTTGACACCAGCCATGTCTTATAATGTGAAGATTGAGAATAATAGTCCTAAAGACTGTAACGTTTGGAAGTGCCTACCTCAGAATATCTCCGCACAGTAGGTTTAATCGGCAGAACATGACAATTTTTCAGATTCAGAGCTTTAATTTATCCATGTGGTCTCCTGTTGTGAGAGCCTGAAAACATGCACATTTCAAGGTGTATTATTTTATGACCAGAGCTGAGCGCTTCTTATTTCTCCGCAGGAAGAAGGTAAAATCATTTTTCTTGGATAAAGAATTTAAGCACAATTTTAAAGCAATATAATCTCATTTTACCACGGGCAGAAAAAACATAGAAACCAAAATGTTCCTGTAGAACAAAGAAGACGAATAATAGTGATAGAGGGAGAAAGGTGTACAGAGTCAGCGCGCCTTAGTGTTGTGATACATGTACTAATGTCTCGATTGGTGCCTCACTGTATAAGCATGTACTCTTTGAAAGGCAGAAAGGAGGGGGTTAACAGTGAGGTGGTCAGATTGTCTCAATCTGGTAGTTATGATATTGCCATCAAAGGGGTTTGACCCCATTTGAATCTTTTGTGCCCTTCCCTCCTCTTTTTGTTAAATTGCCTTTGTAGCTTTTCTTGGCCTCTTGGAGTCAATATGCCCTCGGTCAACCGGTTCTGGGCATAGGATCCCAATGGCAGCTTTGATGGTGAGGTTATGAATATCTGCGTTAGATAATAGTGATGTCGTAAGAAGAGCCAAGCTGGAAACTTTTGGTCACCTAGTTCTGCTGGTATCTACTCAATGTAGCCTACCGGGTCCTGTTAAAGAGTAGGTTAGGTTTAGGACATGGATTTCTCAAAGGGGTTTTCCAGGCTCCTGATTTTGATTACCTATCCTTAGGATAGATTATTAATATTTGATCGGTGAGGGTCCGACACCTTGAACCTTCACCAATCAGATGTTCCCTTCAGCCTCTGGTGTTGGAAGTAGCACTTTGAATAGAAGAGGAAGCACAGCTCCATTCAGAGTGTAGTGGCCGTGTTGGGTTAGTGCAGCTCAGCTTTATTGAATAGAATGGGAACGGATCTGCAGTAACCCAGTATGACCACTACACTTTGATCGGGCTGTGTTTCCTGTTCCATTAACAGTGCTCCAGAGGCTGAAGGTAACAGCAGATTGGTGGGGTTGCAGGGTGTCAGACCCCACCAATTAAATATTAATGACCTATCCTGAGGATAGGTCATCAATATTAGGGGCCTGGAAAATCCCTTTGAGAAATCCAAGTTCTAATGTCAACTTACTCTTGGCGGAATCCAGCAGGCTACCAACAGTACTAGGTGACCAAAACTTTCCAAGTGACAAACATTCATTTAAAGTGAAGCCCCACCTCTTGGCAAGTTTTCCCCAATTAAGCTGAGCATAAATATTTATTCAGTAATACAAAAATATTAGTCATAATGTTTTTTATTTTATTAAAAAACAAAACTTAGTCTCAGACCATCAGCAAGGGCTCTTGTTTTTGCTTTTCAATTCTGAACCAGCACATTTCCTGCACATCCAGGTGCAGGGAGAACTCATTTTCTGATTGTCTTTTGGCACCTGACTAGAATGAGCTGCGCCTTATTATGTGTAAACCGATGCCCCCAGCCCGAAACTACAGCAGTAACATGGGAAATCTGGATGACTGCCCAGTTGACCACGCAGATGTTATCCCCATTTTCTTGAATAGGGTTGTCAGTAATAAACCAGCCCTTCCAGATGCATGGTAGGGCATGTTGACATAACTAGCTACCCACACCTTTATTAGTGACCAAAATTGAGAGCTGTTTAATTGGCAGAACCCATTTGGTGGTGGGCAGTTATTTGTTTCTTCAGAGTTGGGGGCTGAGCAGCACCTCGTTTGCTCGAATGCCCCTAGTTAGAAACTACAGTAGTGTCCTGGAAAATTTGGCTGACTGCCTATTTAGCTCCACTGATATTTACCCCACTTTCTTGAATGGGTTTGTCATTGTTAGACCATTACCATCCAGACACGTGATGGGATATGCTGCGAGGATAGGATCCTTCCCACTTCTTACTAAATGGGTATGTCCATCTCAGACATTGATGGCACACTGCTAGTATCTACTAAACAGGGCCCCTGAAGTGAAGGAGAGCACATCATGACCCGGGTGCTCTCCATTCATTGCTACGGGAGTTCCGAAAATAGCAAAGTGAGCTCTGCTATTTTTGGAAGTCCCATAGCGGTGCATGGAGAGCACCCTGTGCAAGTGCGCCCGCCGCTCCATTCACCACTAATGGGACTACTGGAAATAGCCATGTCGGGGCTCAGCCATTTTCAGAACTTCCATAGCAGTGAAAGAAGGGTAGCTGTGCATGCGTGGCTGCTCTCTGTATACTTTGGGGACCCTGTTCTCGAGATAGGAGTGGATCCCAGAGGTAGGACCCACACCTATAAGACATTGATGGCATATCCTAGCTGGTGGGCTCAGAGTTTATTTAGACCTATATAATAAAGGCACCCTGTCCCTCCCCGTTAGTGTCGTTGTTACACACTGTTTTTTAATCTTTTGATCCGTTCATTTTTTGAATTCCTTAAACAAGTACTTGAGTAAATTCCAGGTGTTCGGCTGGAGATGCATAAACCGCTAAATATCACGGAGGCACTTTCCATGTGTAGGTCTATTTAACCGAAATTAAACCCTGCATAAAATGCTCTTAGTGCCCCACAGTGAGCATTACAAGCGTCTTCTAGTCATGAACTGCAATTAAGTGCGTGTAATAGGTGTTCAATGGAGTCTTGCTTAAAGTACGAGCAGATGACCTTTTAATAGGAATATGGGGAGACGACATTAATGTGAAATCACTTGGACGATTGTTCTAGATTAACTCAACACAGCAATTCCTGCTCTTACCGCGGCCGGATAATCCCGTAAAGGAGGTAAAAATCACTGATGCCGATTAAATGCTCTCAGGGTGTGAAATACAAAAAAGCCCCATCCTGAGCACCTGGGACCAGAATTCTACTGTAGGTTTATGTAGAATCCTTGAAGACCAAATAAACCCCATTTTCACAAGAGGTTTGTTTGTGACACAGAATACTTAAGTCTCTGTAGCCACTTGTAAGAGAAGCAGCTGCAGTAATAGCTGTAGAAAGTGGTAAAATACACAAAATAGCAATAAGTAGGGGAAATATAGTAAAGATGTCCTTCATGAGGAGCATGCAGTCATGGAGCTTAAATGGTCATTTACACCTAAAGAGGATCTGCACACAATAATGCAGCATAAAAGCTATATCTTTTGAGATGGATCCTTTGAAAGTTAACACGTTTTGAATGTGTTATCTATTTCCATGCTTTTAATGGATCCATCATAAAGATGGGGGCACTGAAGCTGGAACTAACCTCGTGCTTTCCATGTCCCCCAGATTTGTTCTGTCGGGGTTCCTAGAGAGATCTGAGCTATTGCAATTTTGCACTAATGCGTTTCAGATCATCTGGTCATACATGTAGTGTTGAGGGGAACACATCCATATCACTTTATTGCCTGCACAGGTCCATGTTTGTACTTGAAGCTGGATATACACCTAGACCAGGGTTTCTCAACTCCGGTCCTCGGGACCCACCTACCGGTCATGTTTTTAGGATTTCCTTAGTATTGAGCAAGTGATATAATTAGTGTCCATGCATCAGGACTTGCCACAGGTATTCATTCTGTGGGATATTTTCAAATCCTGACCGGTAGGTGGGTCCCGAGGACCGGAGTTCAGAAACCCTGACCTAGACAGATAGAGGACTGCAGGCAGAAGCATAGCTTAGGGGTTGCCTCATCTCAGACAATGGGGGCATATCGCTATGTGCCATTGTGCCACATCTACTATGTGCCACTTTTAAGAGGGGCTTTTGGACCTCTTCAGGATTTATATTCCAGGTATGGCTGCCAGTTCTGAATCCCTTTCTAAGTAATACTACATTATTCTGAAAGAGTAACACATTCCCAAACCGTTAAATGACAACTTTAGCGCTGCTACATCTAAGGGTCAGTTGACACGGCTGATTTCTAAAATACACGTGTAAAAAAATCAGCGCTGAATCCAAGCAGATTTTTCTGCTTCAAAATCAGACGTGTTTTTTAATGTATATTTTTCTCCTTCCTATTAATTACAAAGGGGAAAACTGGTGTGGATTCTGCACCAAGATAGGGCATGCTGCCTTTTTTTTTTTTACACACTGCTTTTTTTTTTTTACACGTGTAAAAAAGAAGCACCTGCTGACTCCCATTGAAATGAATAAAAGGCAGTTTATGTGCTGATCTGGTTTATACATAATTTTGAAGGCTTTCTTGAGTGACTGCTGATCTTCTAGTAGCTAGTGACCCCAGAACTTTCCTCAGGCTACACCCATCCCTAATTGCAGGGGGCATGATTTGGTACTTTCCATCCTCAATCAGAAAAGCATAGGGGCGCAGTCAGAATAAAGGCCACCATTAAGCCCAATTCACCTAATAAAATATAATAGACAATTATTCGGGCTCTCATCCCTAGCATTTTAGTCCAGGAACCTCTGAGGAACCCCAAACAAATACCATGCTCTTAATTCTTCTTTGTGAAACCACTAACCATCTATAACATTTCCACATTTTCTTCTTTCTCCTGGTAAATAAAGATGGTTTTTTGCTGCTTCCATCCTCTCAGTGCGATGGGTTAACTCCGTCTTGTGTTTCTTAAATGTATTTAATGAACACCAAATTGCTTGGAAATAGAACATCTGTCAGATGTACTTTTTAATGTCATCGGTCAAGGATTGTGATCTTGTTTTCCATGCCTAATGAATAATTCAGCTTGTTTCTGAAGCTAATTTGAAGGAGGGGAGTTTGCCGTTGCAAGAAATTAAGTTCTTTCTTTTTCTACGAGAAAAGGGCAGAACTTCTAATTATCAAGAACAGAATGTTTTAGGTGCAAAGTGTCCGATACATCGCTCCCCGGCACACTCCAGACATTACACAGTTGGTGGGAATGTAAACATTGCTTCAGATCTCTATGATAGTGTAGCTTTAGCAACATTTTTGATTTATATGTTCAATTTAATGATTTTAGTTTTTTTCTCAGACTGAAGACGAGTTTGTCTATTGGCCGAGTCGTGAAGAATCTATGAACTGTGAGGCCTTTACTGTGACCCTGATCAGCAAAGACCGGCTGTGTCTCTCTAATGAGGAGCAAATAATCATCCACGATTTTATCCTTGAAGCCACACAGGTAAATGAAAAAAAAGTTGCATTGTTTTATTCTCGGCACTAAAGAAATATAGAAATCTCTGTTTATGAACTGTCATCTACCTGTGGATCAGCTTTAACAGGATGAACTGGATGGATGTCTTTTTTCAACCTTACAGACTAGGATAGAAACACCCTTGAAACCTATTGCCAGCCTCGGTCTCGATCTAAAGCCTAATATACATGGGTACATGTATGGATCAAAGTTGAACAAATCCATACTAGGATGCCCAGTCTGCTATGGACCTAGCCTGGCCCTCTGTATGCCTCCAATTTTAGGGAAACCATGAGAAGTCAGTGTGATGCTACATCACAGTCCATACAGATGTGTCCAATACTTTTCCTCTTAGCTCAACATATCCCAAAATGATGGAGGTAGAAGACCAGTTTTGAAGTAAAAAAAAAAAGTCTGCGTTACTCGCTATGATCAGGGTTTTTTGTTTTTGGACCACTAATCTCAGGATATGTCGATGCCAACAGAAAAGGTACTGTAAGGACACACCTGTCTTACAGTTAAGCCTCATTTACACGTCAATGTTCCACGTACGTTTTCTCCACAGACAGCACACGTACCCATTCATTTTAATGTGTGTGTTCACACATGATTTTTTTTACCACGGTCCGTGTATTTAGCACGGAAGCTTACTCTATTTTGTCCGTGTTCACACATCCATCTCCCCCTTTATAGTCTATTATTTGGAATAGATGCTTTGAAAATTATTTTCGAGCTGTGCAGTGTCCATGAAACATGGATGACATACGGACAGCAAAAAACAGACCCAACACGGACATTTTCATAAAGGTATCACTGTCCACCTTTTCATGGATTTAAGCATGGAGACGTGTGAATGAGGCTTTATTCTCGACTTCTGGCAAGCTGGTTCAAAGAAGTAGGAAAGACAAGGCTCAATAATTAGTATCTTTCCTTTTTGCAGGATGATTACGTTTTGGAGGTTCGTCACTTTCAGTGTCCAAAATGGCCGAACCCAGATGCTCCAATAAGCAGTTCTTTTGAACTAATCAATGTGATAAAAGAAGAAGCTCTAACACGAGATGGACCTACTATTGTGCATGATGAGTAAGTATCTACAGTGCAGTTGCTGCTTACATTCTTTCGGTGTATTGCTAACCGTTTGGTGGTACAAATAAAGACAAATTCCATAAAAAGGGGTTTTAGATTTTTAAATATTGGTGAAACATTTTGGTCTGAGTCTTAACCCAGGTTGGAGAACAAAGGGGCATTGGAGTATTGTGGAGCACCATGGCACCTTCAGGTTTTTACCAGACACACAGTTCACTCCTAACTATGAGTTCCTGAATGCAGCTTGGTCCAATTTGTTACCACAGTCTTAGTTGTCATGACCAGCAGTTGGCAGGACAAACCAGTCATTGTAAAAGTGGATTTTAAGGGCAAAGGTTCCTAGTCTTCTTGGCTCTGTCTGTTGGGAGGAGGGGGTGTAGTCCAGTAGAGCTTTGTTCATACTGCATCTGTGTTGTACATTCAGTGTGGGCACCAGGAAAGCTCCCAATTCATACACTCGGCACAGTATATCCTTAGGGCCTTGATGACTGAATGGGTGCCAGAAGAATATCCTTTTGGCATTTAATTAGCTGCAATGCTTTGATATACTTTATTTGGTGTGTGGAATAGATTAGTAGGGTAGGTATACTACTACATACAGAGGCATTCAATAAATACCTCCTTTGGAGGTATATGTTGGAAAATACTCTTAACATATACCTCAGATGGAAGGCTGAAACACAATGAGAAGAGGACCTAAGACTTCCATATACAACTCACAGGGAGAATATATCTGTCGCAAACAGAAAGTAAAGGGGGTAATTAGGAACAATATCCTAATTCTGACAAACCTATTATACTTTATTTTATTTTAATTAAAGTTGTGCCTTTGTGTTAATAAAGAACTTACAATGTCTTAAAGAAAAGTTTAATTTAATTTTTGCCAAGCGTTTCTTTAAAAAAAAATGTAATTTTAAAAAAATATTTTATCATCATCTGCAATAATTGTGTAACTTATCATAAAATGGGCTCCCTGGCATATTTATCATCAATCTTAACTGTCTTCCATCCATGATGCACATTAACTACAGTCCTTTTTCCTAATTATCACTAAAGGAAATGTAGCTGAAAATTAGTTTTTTTTTTCCCCCTCCCTTCTTTTCGGAGTAAAAATTGCTATAAATTTACAATTTAAAAACCCGGGAATAATTACATCCACAAATTACTTTCAGAAATATGAATCCTGAAATGCCAAGAAGCAGCTGTATTAATTTGATGATTTGTGCCTTAATTTGTTTGTAGTTTGAGGTTATCAGATTCTTCTTGAAAAAATTTGCAAGTCATTAGCCTTCCACCATATGTTGCCAGATTGCAGGCATCCCGTACTTAAAAATTATTTGGGCCATTTCCATGCAAATGTCATGTTCTTAACTTGGACAAATGCGAATCTAATGTAGTTTTCTAAAGGATGAGCCAGAACCATTTGTTTTCTGAAGAGAAGAAAGCCTTAAGTGTATTAAATAAAGTAATTAACAAAACTTTTTCCAGCTTAAAGTTCCCAAAAATTCTACTCAACTCTTTTTTTTTTTTTATTGTATTATTTCATTGGAAATGAAGCCAACTATAATAATGGGCTTGATTTACTGCTGTAAATGAACATATAAACAGTGATGTATAATCCTAGGAATAATAGTGGTGGCAATGGTTCAATTTTCTGCGTCTGTCCATGCTATACATTTAAGATGACTTGAAGGTTTTTTAGAGTAGACTTTTTGAAGTCCGTAGAGGATGGTGGATCCTTCTAAATGGTGGAGGCCCCAGAGAGATTTCTTCCTTTGCCTATGTTGTAGTCCAGTCTGGCCAGCAAACATGCCATCACAAGGTGGACCTCCCTCAATATAATTGAACCAAATTTAGATCACTTTGTGGTGGTCCATGTTTGGTTCACTAGAACCATGGAGTCACAGTCTTGTGGTTACAACTGTGAACAAGTTCTTGTGGCCCTATTGAAAATAAACTTGATTGTTGAGATTGTTACTTTAGCTTTGACACAACTTTAAAGGCATTATTTTTTTTAATTGCTGTTGAGAGGTAGTAATTTTGTCTTCCATCCTGGCAATAAGACATTCCTTGTAGTCTCACTGCAATGTCTGTGAGGCTCTTCGGAGAACCAGTTGTTAACAGCCTGGACAAAGCCATGTAAAAGGTATCCTTGACCTCATTAACCCCATGTTACTTTTGATTATAAGTTTTCACCATATGAAACGTGACAGACACAAATGAGAAGCTGGATACAGATAGCATAACCAAGTCAGGGTCAATAATTAGACATGGACATTCGCAACTGGACTAATTGGATAATCAGACTGTTGTGACAGAATAAGATGTTAAGGAAACAGCTTCGACTCAACTCTCTTAATTATAATTAGTGCTGAATGTTAGCTACTGAGGAGAAATTTAGAAAATGTTGGAATAACTTCAGTTTAAGTGGTAAATTTACATCAGGACATATTAAAGCGGTGGTTTCATGAAGGCAACCACTATCGATATAGGAACATATTAGGGAACATGGGTTTTTTAGAGGAGGGTCTTTTACATAAGACCTGGAACTTGGATGAACATTTATTTGAACAGTCACCGTTAAGTGCTACATTGCATCTCTGTGGCTGAAATGTAAAGGTAGAGGCAGTTTCCTCGGGTGAAAATACCCCTAAAAAAGATTATTTCCATCTAGACATTTTTGGCAATATTGCTCCTATCTCAAGAATGGGGCCTCAATGTGAACAGAGAGCCAGCCACGTATACTCCATTTACTGGTATGGGACTTCCGAAAATAACTGATAGCTTGGTTATTTTTGGAAGTCCCACATTAGTGAACTGAGAGGATGCTGCTCATGTGCAAGCATACTCTTCATTCACGTTGAGCCTAGTCCTTGAGATAGGAGCAGGTGCCATAGGAGAAACCCTTACCTATCGAACATTTGACATTTGCTATCGATATGCCAAAAATTTGCAGATGGGACAGCCTCTTTAAAGATGCCTTACATAGACATTCTAGGTATAATGGCACAAACAACATGGCCTCTGAAACGGGCAGCTCCCATAAGAGGCCCTTAAGTGGGTGCAATCTTTTACAAATATCTTAATTGTTTCTCAACTTCGGTGCTCAAGTAGCACCAACCAGTGATGAAGATCTTTCTCAGTATTGAACAAGTTATAGAATACCTGTCACTGCATCAGGAATTGCCTCAGATGTCCTCTCTATGGGATATCCTTAAATTTTGAGCTGTTTGGAGTACTTCAAAGTTTTATAACTCCAGAGCAGTAGACCCTTTTTGTACTGCACCATGGTGCTCTGTACAGCACCCTGTTATGGGATTATCTCCACAATTTGGCATCTGATGGAACATGGCCGAACCTATGACATATGGGGGACTAGATCCTATAGACGTCTACAGGCACCATAATATAAATCTGTTTAACTAGGGGGATTGTTACAGTAATATTCAGGTGATGGTAAATATAATAATATATATATATATATATATATATATATATATATATATATATAACATGCTAAAGATGTCCATACATTTTGTGTGCAACACTCCTGTGATCCACAACGTTGTTTTTTACTATACCCAATGTTTATTCTAGGAGATCTGACTTGTGTGCGTCTAGTCACACTTTGTACATAAAACCGATAATTTGGCTTCTGTTTTCAGACACAGATCTCTGGGAGTCTCACAGGTGCTAAGAATATTTTTTCTGCTTCAGGTTTGGCGCCGTTTCTGCCGGAACTCTCTGCGCACTCTCCACTTTGTCCCAACAGCTAGAGAATGAAAATGCTGTCGATGTTTACCAGGTGGCCAAGATGATAAACTTAATGAGACCCGGAGTATTCACAGATATTGTAAGTGCCTTTTGGGTTTTGAAATATATTAGTGAAAATAAAAAATGTTCATTTTCATTATTAAAATTATAATAAAACGTCAAGGGATGGGCTACAAGATATCCCCTGTACAGATATTATATATTTTATGAATATACTTAAAGGGATTATGCAAGAATTTCATATTGATGACTTAACCTTAGCAGGGGTCCTAATCGTGATTAAGTGATAAATATATGATCTCTGGGACCCCCAAAATCATACGGGAAACCTCTTTCCACTTTTTTTTCAGCAGATATCTGCCAGCAGTGTCATTTGTACCACACAGTGAATGTCATAAAAATGAAATTATGGCGCAATTTGTTTTTTTTCCCAATACCACCTCATTACTATTACTTTCTCTCTTCCCAATGCATCATATGGAATACAACTTATCCCTAAAAATATCAAGCCCTCATCCAGCTATGTGAACAGAAACATAAAAAAGTTATAGCTTTTGGAAGGCAAAGGGTAAAAAACAAAAACTCAAAAAAGGAAAAATGCCTGCATTGGGAAAAGCTTAACCTGTACATGTATGGCGCTGGGCGGGTGTTTAAAGATGCGCCATTGCCGCGGGTGGCCTCCTGCTTATTGTCACGGCGTGGTGTGGTAGGGGAACTCCAGGGAGGGAGAGAAGGTACCAGGCCTGCAAACTAGGGAAAGGTCACAACCTAATAAATCCCAACCCGAGCCCTGACTGCTAACAGAATGAACAGACCCCGATGGTAGGAATGTTCATCCGCAGGAACCTAAGCCTGGCTCACCGTAGAAGGCCCTGAAGATAGTGATTGGGCCACAGACGACCTGGTCCTTCCCAGCTGAATGAACAAGAGTCTGCCTCAGGTCTGGTACCAAGAGACAGGGAAATAAACACAATACAAAAAGGAAATACACTTAACTCCGGGTAAATGGAAAGCAGGAACTGAGCCGAGATCCAGACACCAAACGATCCACAACCAGAATGAGCTATCAACTGCAAGGAGTGATGGGTAAAGCCAGACTAAGAAGGGAGTAGTAATGGTCACATGATCTACACCTGAAAAGGAGGTGTAGACTTCGCAGCAACACATAGACAAAGTGAAACCAAAAGAAGCTGTCAGATCACTGACGTGCAGCCAGTCTTTCAGATCTTCTACCACCTGTCACAGGTGTGACACTTATTTTAGCAGACACCCATGGCTCATGTTCGCAACCATCAGTAATGGCGATCGCAGACATTTAACCCCCTCAGATGCTGTGGTCAGTCATGACCACGGCATCTGAGCGCACTTAAAACCAAAAGTGCACACTTTCGGTGGTGCTCTGGCTCCTCCGTGTGGCGATCGGAGAAGCCGGAGCATGTATGCAGCAGCTCCTGTCTTTATGAATGACAGGAGGCTGCTGCATAGTATTTCCTATGGAGCCCTTGCCTGTAATGGGGCTCTATAGGAGAGTAGTAAAATCATTATAGATTCCAATGCAAGTGCATTGGAGTCTATGATAATAGCAATTAGATGATTGCATGTTATAGTTCCCTATATAAAAAAGTGTAAAAAAAATAAACATAAAAATTCAAATCACCCCCCTTCCCCTCCCCCCCCCCCCAAAAAAATAAATAAAAAAAAATACACATCACATCGCGATGTGCGAAAACACCCATAGTATAAAAATGTAAAAAAATTATATTTCCCATATGGCAAACGGCAAAATGGAAAAAAGCGTCCAAATGGCCAATTTGCCATTTTTGGTTGCTTCATTTTCTACAAGAAAATTTAATAAAAAGTGATCAAAAAGTCATACACACCCCAGAATGGTATCAATGAAAAGTTCAGATCGCCCCGCAATAAATGAGCCCCCACACAGCTCCATACACATAATTACAAAAAAGTTATAGGAGTAAAAGTATGACGACAAAAAAATAACAGATTTTTTAATTTTTATTTTTTAATTTTTTTATCACTATCAAAACGCAAGAAAAACTATACATATAAGGTATCGCCGGCTTCGTACTGACCTGTAGAATAAAAGTAACCGGTCAGTTTTATCACACATCGAACCCCATTTGGAATATTTTTTTACTGCTTCCCACTACATTATATGCAATATTAAATGATGGCGTTGGAAAGTACAACTTGTCCCGCAGAAAACAAGCCCTCATATGGCTATTTGAACTGACAAATAAAAAAGTTATGGCTCCGGGAATGAAGGGAGCGCAAAACAAAAACGCAAAAAAAAAAGAAAACTCCTTAAAGGGTTAAAGGCTATGTACACCTTTGGGGTCCATTTTTTTTTATTATTGTATTGTACTCATTTTGCAAAAAAATTATAATATTTAATTGGTCTTTATAAAAAATTGCGTCTTTTTTTTTGTACATACCAGACATTCTGTAGACCTGCCTGTGGATTACCTGTCTTTTCCATCATCTGGGGATCTTTGCTCTCTGACATTATAAACACTCAATACAGCTCAATCTTTATCTTCCTGATAAGAATGTGGCTTAGGCTACTTTCACACTGGCGTTTTGGTTTCCATTTGTGAGATCCGTTCAGGGCTCTCACACGCGGTCCAAAACGGATCAGTTTCGCCCAAATGCATTCTGAATGGAAAAGGATCCGCTCAGAATGCATCAGTTTGGCTCCGTTCAGTCTCCATTCCGCTCTGGAGGCGGACACCTTGCTTGCAGCGTTTTGGTGTCCGTCTGACGAAACTGAGCCAAACTGATCCGTCCTGACACACAATGTAAGACTACTTTAACACTCGCGTTTGGTGCGGATCTGTCATGGATCTGCACAATTGCATCCGTTCAGATAATACAACCGTCTGCATCCGTTCAGAATGGATCAGTTTGTATTATCTTTAACATAGCCAAGACTGATCCGTCTTGAACACCACTAAAAGTCAATGTGTGACGGATCCGTTTTCTATTGCACCATATTGTGTCACGTTTGGCTCAGTTTCGTCAGCGGAATGGAGACGGAACGGAGGCAAACTGATGCATTCTGAGCGGATCCTTTTCCATTCAGAATGCATTTGGGCAAAAATTATCCGTTTTGGACCGCTTGTGAAAGCCCTGAACGGATCTCAGAAACGGAAAGCCAAAACGCCAGTGTGAAAGTAGCCTTAGTCAATGGGGACGGATCCGTTTTCACTCGCACTATATGGTGTAATTGAAAACGGATCCGTCCCCATTGACTTTCAGTGGTGTTCAAGACGGATCAGTCTTGGCTATGTTAAAGATAACACAAACGGATCCGTTCTGAACGGATGCAGACGGTTGTATTATCTAAATGGATGCGTTTGTGCAGATCCATGACGGATCTGCACCAAACGCGAGTGTGAAAGTAGCCTTAATATGCGTTTATGACCTCTGAGTAGTTTAGAGATGAGGGTTGTTAGATGACCGGCACAAAGTCAAAGTACCAGTCGCACAGCTAGACAAACAACCCCGTGTGACAGAACTGCTCAATACTTTTAATAAAGGCCAATTGAAAAAATTATTTTTAGCCAAAAATGAGTAACATGCAACCATAAAAAAAATTGCCTCCGAAGGTGTACATAGCCTTTAAAGAAAAAAGATTGTCACCTTGTCAAAATATCTACCCATTCATTGCTCCAATTGCTGTGGTAGACTTAGGGGGCACGCCCTTTCTACTGCAGCAGGTGGCAGTTGAAGAATGCAACTGAGCATGTGCTTCCATCTCAGTGAGAAGGACAGAGATATTAGAAAAAGAGCAAACAGCAGGTGGCGCTCTACAGATAGATTTCAGTAAATAACTCAGTGGCTATACAATTTTTTTTATTACTTGCAATTACAAAAGTATTCAGATCCAGGAGCTGGTTTGAAAACTGTAGAATATATTTTGCGGTTCAATCCCTTTTAAATGCTGCATTTTGAATATCTGACCCCTTGAATGTTTTGGTTTACCCCATTTCATTTTGCATTTTGTACACAGGAGCAGTACCAGTTCCTCTACAAAGCAATGCTCAGTCTCGTCAGTACAAAGGAAAACGGCAGCGGCCTCATGGCATTGGACAAAAATGGAGCCATTTTGATCAGCGACGAATCGGACCCTTCACAGAGCATGGAGTCTCTTGTTTAAAGAGACCCAAGAGAAAGGCACTACATTTGTTAAAAGGAAAAAAAAAAAACTTCTGACCTTCTCAAGACAAAGTGGACTTATCGAGGCCTTTTATTTGCCAGACTATAGGTTATACAATAACCCAATTACTTTTTTACACTGATAAAAGTTTTGATATTTATTTTTTGCCATTTTATGTCTTAATGGTATCCTACTGAGCATTTGCACCTCTGTTCATTTCACACAGTGAAAACTCAATTTTATCTAGTTTGCACTATACGATCAGTGTTACTGCCTATACCGCTCTAGAACATGGCAAAGCCCAGCAAGACGACATTCCCGACTTAAGACCTTGTTTTTTTTTCTTTTTTTGCTATACATAACTCGTAAAAAAAAAAAAAAAGTTTTTAAAGTCGTTCTTAACCCCACTGTGTCTCTTCACAAGTTTCATCCCTTTTGTAACTGCCATTTTGAAAATGGGGTGGCCACTTACCTTCTTTGCACACACCTTATTTAAGTCGATTCACCGCCTTCGCGTATCACTGTTTCTGGTAGACCGCCGTACCAAAACACCATGCATTCCATTTATACATCACAGTGTCACTCGTGAGATTTCCTTTCACTCTGGTCTTATCCATACACAACATTTTGTTATAATCTGCTATTTGGGTAGATTTTTTTTAATTTTACTATGTAATTTGTATTTACTACTTTTGTGAACCCAAATGAGCAATTCCATTGATCTTTTCATTTATAGAGACGACTCTGTTTAATTCATTATACAATACGATAAACTTATTTTTATCAAATTTCGACTTTGGTTTTAATAAATGTTTATGGCAGGGCAAAATCCGGTGGCTTTGAGGAATGTATTGAGTATACATGGGGCAGATGGCTCCAAATCTCTGAACTGGCATGTCTAGATGAAATGTATTGTCGGCAGTAGACCAACCAGTAGGTCATAGGATGTGGCCTTACTGTCCCTACTTTATGATACTGCTGTAGGATCAAGATGGTTTCATGTATAAATATAATTGAATTGACTGTTCGGTGGTGGATTTACAAGCAAACATATGCAAATAATGACGTCTACAACCAGACTGGACCCTTAAAGTGGCCATACACATTCAGTAGATGTTGATCTAATCATCCTCTGGCTCCCAGCTATCTCTCCTGACTCCACCATACAGGAGAGAGCTACTGCCGGACACTTCTGGCAGTGGCTTGTCTCCTCGGAGAACGAAAGGCATGGGCACAAAATTCTGTTTGCCGAATTCTTCTCTCCCCCTGACGTCATGGAGTTGGGAGCTCGAGATACACATTATATTGTTGGCCCAACCACCATTCTTGGAAGATTCGGCTGACAATACACTGATGTTTATGGAGACCTTTATTCCCAGAAACTTTTGAAGCATTTGAAATAGCTTTACCAAAAAATGGTGTTTTACACAAAACTGCTACTCCCATCTCCCTACATAAGCAGGATCGGACTGGCCCACCGGAGAATCAGAGGATCATCCTGTGGGCCCAAGCTCTTAAGGTCCTATATACACAGAGGGTGGGCCCTCAGAATCCTTTCCTCTTGGTTGCCCAAGGGACTTCAGTCCGACGCTGCCCATAAGCATGGCACAGTTTGCATGTTTACTTTATCTTCCACTTAAAGGGAATCTGTCCCCAGCGACCTCCCTATCCAACTGTTTGCATAGACACACAGCTATGGTTCACCCAATTAAAACGCTGTTTGTTTTACTTCTGTTGATCCGACGCTCCGTTACCAAATTATATATTTTTTTCTTTTATATGCAGTTTAGGCCTTTGGTGCAATGAGGACATTGCCATTGCTCTTGTTGCATTCAAGCTTTACTCTTTTCTGTGACCAGCCCCTCCCTGGCTGCTTTGCCACTTCCTGGTCCTGTCAATTAAAGTCAGCCAGGGAGGGGCTGGCCACAGAAAGGAGCGGAGCTTGGATGCAATTCGAGCAATGGTGACACCCTTGCTGCACCAAAGGCCTAATATTCATATTAAGAAAAAGTATCTTAAAGAGGACCTTAGACTAGAGCTAGCTTGATGAAAGGTCCTCTTTAACTCTGGAACGGAGCCTCAGATCAACTAAATAAAAACAGCGTTTTAATCGGGTAACCCACAGCTATGTGTCTATGCAAACAGTGGTCGCTGGTGAAAGAATCGAGCATGGTAAAGTTCAACATCCTTCTTTCCCTTGACATCTGCCATCATAAGAGTGTTGGGATGCCCCCCATTCATGTTTGATAGTCAGCCAATGTTGCCAATATCAGCAGGTTTGGGTGACTTTGATCTAGTGTGTATGGCCAACTTTAAGACATGTCAGAAGGAGCAGGTCCCATCTTCACCTGAGAATTGGCGACCCATGCACAGTTCCTGTCCACTGAAACAAATGTAAATGACATAAACCTTCCCAGAGCACCAGAAGCTGTTCCCAATAATAGGTTCTGGCGCCCAATATGCCATATGGTATTTTCAAACTAGTGTGAACATGGCCTGAGATATTCCTGTCAAATCACAACAGTGGTGCAAGTGCACAAGGTATTTGGCACATCACCAGAGGTTTACTTGGTAATTATGTCATGTATATACAAAATGAAGTCATAGGACAGTTATATAGAAGGTTCGGCCAAAAATGTCTGCATCATCCATTGCATTCAGGCTATCGGAAGGTTGTGAACTAGACTAGTGCCCTCTAACAGCACCACTCCTGTCTGTGGCTGGGTCAGGTATTGCAGCTCCGGCTATTAGAAGGTTGTGAACTAGACTATTGCCATCTAAGGCAGGATCATGTATTGCAGCTCCAGCTACTAGAAAGCTGTAAACTAGACTAGTGCCATTTGTGGCAGGATCAGGTATTGCAGGTGGGGCTCCTAGAAAGCTGTAAACGAAACTATTGCAATCTGTGGCAGGATCAGGTATTGCATGTGGGGCTACTAGAAAGCTGTAAACGAAATTATTGCAATCTGTGGCAGGATCAGGTATTGCAACTGGGGCTACTAGAAAGCTGTGAACTAGACTAGTGTCATCTAAGGCAGGATCATGTATTGTAGCTCCAGCTACTAGAAAGCTGTAAACTAGACTAGTGCCATCTGTGGCAGGATCGGGTATTGCAGCTGGGGCTACTAGAAAGCTGTAAACTAGACTAGTGCCATCTGTGGCAGGATCAGGTATTGCAGCTGGGGCTACTAGAAAGCTGTGAACTAGACTAGTGCCATCTGTGGCAGGATCAGGCATTGCAGCTGGGGCCCACTAGAAAGCTGTGAAATAGACTAGTGCCATCTGTGGCAAGACTAGGTATTGCAGCTGGGGATACTAGAAAGCTGTGAACTAGACTAGTGACCTCTGGCACTAGTGATGGAGTCAGGTATTGCAGATCAGGTTGTAAACTAGACTACTGCCCTCTGACAGCACCACTTTGGTCTGTGGCAGGGTCAGGGATTGCAGTTAAAGCTACTACAAAACTGTGAACTGGGCTAGTGCACTACTCCCATTTGTGGCAGGGTCAGGTATTACACTTCAAGCTATCAGAAGGCCTTGAACTAAACTAGTGCCCTCTATCAGCACCTCTCCTGTCTGTGGCAGGATCGGGTATTGCAGCTCAGGCCATTAGAAGGCTGTGAACTATACTAGTGCTCTGACAGCACCACTCCAGTCTGTGGCAGGGTCAGGTATTACACTTGAGGCTATCAGAAGGACCTTAACTAGACTAGTGCCCTCTGACATCTTTTTGCGGAACGGAAGTACGGGACGAAACCTCACCATTCCTCATCTCCGGATTTGCGGAACCATTGATACATCAACAACTAGGCATTACTAGTTGGGGGTGTATCCCTGCATGCTGGCAACTCTTCAATCAGTGCTGCGTACAGACACACGCCTCTGAAAATGACATCACCCAGTTTCCAGTTTATCTATGATTTTTCATGAGGAATAACAGAGGAATGACAGTTACGGGAACAGATACGCCAGAATTGTTATTAATGTCAGGAATGGTGACGAGTGCTCTGTAATGATAACTCTCTGGTGCTATATAATTGTAAACTACCTATAGGGGTTTATTTTATCATTTTTATCTGTAAAGAAGAAATGGCTTATTATAGAGGGATTACTCCCTTCATTACTCTGTCATAAAGTCATATTTCTCCTTGACCCCCACATGATATAGGAGATCCAATAATCTACAGGCTATAGTCCAGGGATGGCCAACCTGCGGCTCTCCGGCTGTTGTAAAGCTACAATTCCCATCATGTCCTGCTGTAGGCTGTTTGGGCATGCTGGGAGTTGTAGTTTTGCAACAGCTGGGGAGCCGCAGGTTGGCCATCCCTGCTATAGTATTTTCCAATGAATTCCAGACTACAGGCTGCCATTAACAGCCATGACAACCAATAACGATTTAAAGGGGTTATCCCATGATTAATGTAAAAACAAAATCATTAGACATCACATAGTACATAACAATCTCTGTCTAACAAAGCTAGAACCAGTCCTATACCTCGCATGGATCCAGAGATCTCCCCATTCATTGCTTTGCTAGATTTATTTCAAGCTGGCAGCTCAAGGGGCGTGTCCTTGCTTGGGGGCGTGTCGTCTAACTGTCACAGCTTCTAACAGTAGATAGAAGCTGTGACCTAGAAAGCTACATTTCTGTTTCTGACAGTAGGTATGGCTGATGGCAGTTCAAGGATGCAGCTGAGCATGTGCGTCCACCTCAGTGATGTTACTGAGGTGGACAGATAAATAAGCAAGAGACCAATCAGCAGGTGGCACTATATTGATAAATTTTTGAATAACAGTGGCTGTACTGAATTTTTAATTACATGTAATTACAAAAGTATTCAGATCCAGGTGCTGGTTTGGAAAATGTAGAATATTTTTTGTGGGACAACCCCTTTAATTTTCCTGTGAGTATCCACAATTAGGCTCGGTGCACATTGCGTCTGAACCGTTCATGCAGGGTATACACCCAGAAGCCAGCGGAGTATATGGTACATATCTTCAGGTTGGCTTCACAATATAAAGGCCAAAAGTGTCCCTTTGACCTCCATGATGGTGATGTGAATAGGTGCAGTAGATTATGCTTTCTTATACAGAGGGCTACTGTAAAAAAAAAAAAAAAAGATCCTGCCAGTAGACTTTTTTTTTTTTTTTATAGTGGCATACATCGGGGCCTTCCGTCAAAGGTCTTGCAATGCGTGCTTATGATGCAGTGGGCACTGAACCTCACAGAGCAGTACCTCCTGTTAGAAGAAGGTTAGAAGAATGCGTTTGTTTTCCTAGCAGCATCATCACTCTTGTCCAAGGGCTTGATCTGGCAATGGGTCTTACCCCAATTCAAAAAGGAGCTCAACTGCAATACCACAGCCCAAAGATAAGAGCGAGGATAATACTGGGAAAAAAAACCCCTGTTTTTTGCTAACCTCAGGTGCCTTCAAGAATTAGGAAATGTGGCCATCTGTAAACAACATCGAAGCAAATCTTGACACTTAGTCCCAGCCAAAGGGAGTGATAATAACGGTACTGAAATGTGCAAGTCCATCAATATATAACTTAAAGTGGTTCTAGGATGGAAGGTCAATCTAAGAGATGACCCAGTTTGTGCCAGCTTCATTAAATACTTCACCGGTGACTCAGGGGAAGCAGTCTTTCATAAATGGCTAATAACCACTGACTTTGGTTTTAGGAAGAAGTTTTTGAATGTATAAGAGTTTGTTTCAATGTGATTCTGAAATATACCATGTTCTGATGTATACATTATGATTGTACCCAACACAACTATTGCTTATTGGATACCATGTCAAGGTGTAATGGTGATAATCTGATTTTATATACCATACTATTTGGAAATGCTGGTCAGTGTCTTGTGTCTCTTATTTTAAAGTGCACCTGCTCCCTCCATTCAATGGTGGAATCCTTTTTTGGGAGTTAACCAATGTCATCAGTCCTTGTTTCAGCCCAAAAAAGGGTTTCCTGAACCTCAATAATTCCTTTCGGTGTCAACATTGCCATTAAACCATAGTTGACAAGAGGTTCTCAAGATAGATCTACCTCAGTGGCTTCTATGCTGGTGGCACCATAGGTTTGAGACCACTGCATGTAGGTCTATTATCTAAAAAAGTGTCCTTGTGGCTGTTTAGCTGATGCCAAACTACTACTCCAATGCTGGTAATTGTAGGTTTCTAACAGCTGGAAAGTCACAGGTTAAAGTAGAATATTGTCCTATCCTCAGGATAGGTGCTCAATATTAGATCTTGGGGGGTGCAAATGAATGGGCCTGGGCTACAAAACCAAGCACAGCCACTATACAAACTAGGACGCTGTGTGTAGTATGCCATTGGAAGGCCACTGGAGCACCAGTCTTTTCAAACAGCTGATGAATGGCAGTGCCGGGTGTTGGACCTCACCAATCAGGATAGATCATCAATGTTCTCCTCCTGGAAAAAGAAAAACCTGTTAAGGACCACTTCTCTACACTATTACTTTGTGAATACAAACTTGGTGATTTAGGCTAGGTCTACACTGCAACTTTGGTTGCACGACACAAATGTCACCAGAAAACATAGAAACATCTCAAGTAAGGATTGTGGATGTGGTTGGGTTACAACATGCAACGTGAAGCGATCAAGACATGACAAAAAATCCAAACCTGCTTGATTTTTGGTTGGGGATTAATCCCATTAAAATTTAAATGCAAAATATTGTCCTTTTGTAGCAGACAGCACAAATAAGACTTCCTATATAGGTATGTAATTCATTGTTTACTGCTGCTGTGAGGGGAACACGTTATCTGAAGGGTGATCCTCATGATAATAGTAGGTGTTGAATTGGGACAACAGTATGATAGCTCTATTGTTCTTTTAAACAGGGCTAGATAAAGATGCCCAACGAAGAGCATTGCAATGATTAGTGTGATGCTCTAATTGAGTCACCACAGGGGTTGTCTCTGGTCATGGTGATGGTCTGACAGAGTAAAGGTCCCTTTACACGGGATGATATTACAGTAGGGTGCAGCTGCTCGCTGGTAGAGGAAACCGCTTCATTTACATGTTAAGGAACAATGGTTAAAAAGGTTGTCCAGGCTCTTAGGTCATCAATATCAGATCGGCAGGGGTCCCACACCCGGCACCCCCGCCGATCAGATATATGAGGAGATGGCATGTACAGTGTGCATGTGCCGTCTCCCTTCTCTTTTCCTGTCCGCTGCTGCTGTTCCATAGACATACAGCGGAGAGCCGGAAAGACGGCACGTGCACACTGCGTGCTCTCTCTCCTCATACAGCTGATCGGCGGGGGTGACGGGTGTCAGACCCGCACCGATCTGATATTGATGACCTATCATGAGGATAGGTCATCAATTGTCAAAACCCGGACAACCCCTTAAATGCAAACCCCATACTGTCGAGTTGTTTCCCGGCAGCAGATCGTGTTTACACAGCACCATCTGCTGTCGGGAAATTAGGATTTTTGTGTTCACACAAACAATCCAATTACCCGATGAACGAGCGGTTTGCTTGTTCATCAGGTAATCGGCGGTACATTTACACTGCCAGGTCATTGCCAATGAGTGTTACTATGAACGTTCATTAGCGACGATCTATGCGATTCTCGGCCCGTGTAAAGGGCCCTTTAGACGAAAATGTCAAAGTCCAAATAAAGAGAACGTTAAGACTCTGAACAGGAAGTACAGAACATGGAGTGACTTCAGATATTATATCCAAAAAACCATTCACCTGTTTGTTTTTTTTCTAATACCATAGAATATTTACATATAGGTTGTATTAGATTCCACCTTTCATTTTCCAAAGGAGCTCTGAAAATGGGTAACTAAGCCAGTTCTACTTTACACCAGTGTGATAAATCTCCCCCTAAAACTTTATGGGCGGGGGAGGGGGATTTATCAAACTAGTGGAAGAGTTGCCCTTACAAACAAACAACTTCAAGCTCAGGGGCCTTCTGAAAATATACATTGATACTCGCTGCGATGGGCAACTGCTCCGCTTCTCCCAAGTTGTTATACATCTCCCACAATGTGTGATTCTCATTCACTGACCAATAGTTGCAGTTGTCACATCCGACTCTGTTAGGCGAGAAGAGAGGTAACCATGGCACACCGAGAAGGGAAAAAAGGCACCATACAATTGCATGCACATTAATACCCAAGGTATGTTTTAAGGTTACTTGATTTGGCAAATATGGGGCAAATTTATAAAAACATTCTAAAATATAAAAAAACTAAACTATTTGTTGCACATAGCAACCAATCAGACCGCAGCTTTCATTCTTCAATAGCAGAATAGGAAATGAAAGCTGCGTTGTGATTGGTGGCTTTGGACCTGGAGAAAGGAGCATTTGCTTTGTTCATAGGCTGAGGTTCTAGGCTACCTGATTAGGTCGATGACCATGCTACTGAATCTTTCATCCCGTAGTACATGGTTTTTGCAGTGATCCATTTCTATGTGATTAATTGTGATCTGGATTGTTATTTAAATTCACAAATTGAAAGGACTTTATCAATGGTTTTACATTTACATAAAAAAATTGGCTTAAAGGGCATCTGTCAGCAGATTTGTCCCTATGACACTGGCTGACCTGTTACATGTGCACTTGGCAACTGAAGGCACCTGTTTTGGTCCCATGTTCATATGTGCCCGAATTGCTGAGAAAAATAAGGTGTTGCAATGGCCACACCCTAGGGGTGTTATGTGAGTGTAATGGTGATGGTGTGCCTAGTGAGGGTAGTAGTACTCACAGTTCAGTTGTCCCCTGGGCCAGCACTAGATGGTCCAGGGCACTCTCTATTGCAGGGAACACCAGACAGATGGTGGTTGAGGTGCCCTGGTAATGGGTATTTAAGGTGCATTGGTGGCTGGGCCCCTGTGGTGTTCGTGATGCCAGCACCGTAAGGTGCAAAGATTGGTGGTGTAAAAGATGAGGAGTCAGTTGTAACATAGTACATAAGGCCGAAAAAAGACATTTGTCCATCTAGTTCGGCCTGTTATCCTGCAAGTTGATCCAGAGTAAGGCAAAAAAAAAAACATGAGGTAGAAGCCAATTTTCCCCACTTTTGGGGAATAAAATATTCCCTCCCGACTCTAGTCAGGCAATCAGACTAACTCCCTGGATCAACGACCCCTCTCTAGTAGCTATAGCCTGTAATATTATTACGCTCCAGAAATACATCCAGGCCCCTCCTGAACTCTTTTAGTGAACTCACCATCACCACCTCCTCAGGCAGAGAGCTCCATAGTCTCACTGCTCTTACCGTAAAGAATCCTCTTCTATGTTTGTGTACAAACCTTCTTTCCTCCAGACGCAGAGGATGTCCCCTCGTCACAGTCACAGTCCTGGGGATAAATAGATGATGGGAGAGATCTCTGTACTGACCCCTGATATATTTATACATAGTTATTAGATCCCCCCTCAGTCGTCTTTTTTTCTAAAGTGAATAATCCTAATTTTGATTATCTTTCAGGGTACTGTAGTCCCCCATTCCAGTTATTACTTTAGTTCCCTCCTCTGGACCCTCTCCAGCTCTGCTATGTCTGCCTTGTTTACAGGACCCCAGAAGTGTACACAGTCCATGTGTGGTCTGACTAGCGATTTGTAAACTGGTAGGACTATGTTCTTATCACGGGCATCTATGCCCCTTTTGATGCAACCCATTATCTTATTGGCCTTGGCAGCATTTTTGCAGCTTAGTTTGCTGTTTATTAAAATTCCTAGATCCTTTTCCATGTCAGTGTTACCGAGTGTTTTACCATTTAGTATGTACGGGTGACTTGCATTATTCCTTCCCATGTGCATAACTTTACATTTGTCAGTGTTAAACCTCATCTGCCACTTATCTGCCCAAGCCTTCAATCTATCGAGATCCCTCTGTAGCAGTATACTGTCCTCTTCAGTGTTAATTACTTGACACAGTTTAGTGTCATCTGCGAAAATTGATACTTTACTATGCAAGCCTTCTACAAGATCATTAATAAATAATAGTTGTGGTAAAACAATTAAACTTTTACTTGAATCACTTGTCTCCGGGTAGTCAATACAGTTCATTTAGATGGCAGAGTTGATAATTCCAATAATATCCACTGTAATCCTATAACAGGCTTGGCAATTGTACTTTAAGGAGTTTCCTTCTCTCTATATCTAGTCTTGACTTTGTCTATGCTGTAGCACTCGGCACTCAGGAAAGTATTATATTAAGGTTCTGAATATAATACTTTCTTTACTTTATCTTGAGCAATCCAATAAGGGAGTTCTCCCTCGTGGCAGACAAACTCTCTGCTACACTATTGGATGCAGGATGCTCTCCTGAATTATTCAGGTTCACTATGTCCCAGAAGGCATTTCGTGAAAAAGGATAATTCTGCGCATTAATCATCCAGTTGTGTCCAGGTGCTTTTGGGCTTCTCAGGGTCACTGGTGCTTGTGGAGTCCACTGGCTAAGGTAGCTCTCTCCTTCACTAGACGTTCCCTATATTCAGACATAGACTCCCTGGTCTGTGCTATGCTGCTGGAATCTGTACTTGGTGCTCCCTTAACCTGGCCAGAGCCAAGGGGCTAACATGGCAGCTACATGATTGAGTAGGGCTGAACTTCTCCTCTCCTGACTCCTCTCAGACACACTCCCCAACTGACTAACTACTTCCTATTTCCTGTTCTGTATAAGTGGTGATGGCACCACCTAGGGGTAAAGGGTTAGAATAACACCCTACCAGCCTGTGATAGGAATATACAGGGTACATCCATCAATACATTACATTGGCAAATAAAGTTTAAAGTGCCCACTGGGGCGTTACCATTACACCTAGAGGCTCTGCCCTCTCTGCAACTGCCCCACCCTCTGCACTTTGACAGGGCCAGGTGTGATCACTTTTACACTGCCTGGTCCGGTCGATCAATGTGGAGAGGGTGCAGCAGTTGTAGAGAGAGCAGGGCTATTGGGTGCAATGACAACGCACCCGTTGCGCCTAGAGGCTAATTTGCATATATTAAAACATCATTTTTCTCAGCAATGCGGACCAACACAGATGGTTTCAGCTGCCAAGTGCACATGTAACAGGTCAGCCAGTGTCATAGGTGCAAATCTGCTGACAGATGCCCTTTAAAAAAGTTGAAAATGTTGTGCAAAGATTTGTGTCTTTTGACCATTTCCTGACACTCTTGACACTTTTCCAGGGCTCAATGGGACGGCTCATAGGTGGTGTAGACTTGATTTTCTGGCACAAGGATGGGCCTGCGTCTCTTAATAAATGTATCACGTTTTATTCAAGTGCAGTTTGGACTAAGAGCAGCATATGTAACTCTGGTCTTGGTCAATTCCCCCCATTGTCCTCTGGAATTAAAGGGGTTGTCCAAGTTTTATTTATTGATGCCCTATCCTCAGGATAGGTCATCAATATCAGATCGGCGGGGGTCCGACACCCGGCACCCCCTCCGATTAGCTGTTTGAAGAGAAGGCGTGCGCGGTGTCAGCGCTGCCTCCTCTTCACTGTTTACCTTCTAGCCGTTGCATCTGCAGTGGTGAGCAGGTGTAATTACACCCAAGCCGTCCCATTCATTTCAATAGGAAAGCTTGGGTGTAATTACACCTGCTCACCACTGCAGATGCAACGGCTAGAAGGTAAACCGTGAAGAGGAGGCAGCGCTGACACCGCGCACGCCTTCTCTTCAAACAGCTAATCGGAGGGGGTGCCGGGTGTCGGACCCCCGCCAATCTGATATTGATGACCTATCCTGAGAATAGGTCATCAATTAATATAACTTGGACAACCTTTAAGGGTGTGGTAATCTGTAGGCCAGGATTGGAGCCGAACCTTATATAGGTGCTCCCAACATGATTCTCCTGAATAAAATGATTTAAGGGATTGTACAGGTCCTTCTAAAAAAATTAGCATATTGTGATAAAGTTCATTATTTTCTGTAATGTACTGATAAACATTAGACTTTCATATATTTTAGATTCATTAGACACCAACTGAAGTAGTTCAAGCCTTTTATTGTATTAATATTGATGATTTTGGCATACAGCTCATGAAAACCCAAATTTCCTATCTCAAAAAATTAGCATATTTCATCCGACCAATAAAAGAAAAGTGTTTTTAATACAAAAAAAGTCAACCTTCAAATAATGATGTTCAGTTATGCACTCGATACTTGGTCGGGAATCCTTTTGCAGAAATGACTGCTTCAATGCGGCGTGGCATGGAGGCAATCGGCCTGTGGCACTGCTGAGGTGTTATGGAGGCCCAGGATGCTTCGATAGCGGCCTTAAGCTCATCCAGAGTGTTGGGTCTTGCGTCTCTCAACTTTCTCTTCCCAATATCCCACAGATTCTCTATGGGGTTCAGGTCAGGAGAGTTGGCAGGCCAATTGAGCACAGTAATACCATGGTCAGTAAACCATTTACCAGTGGTTTTGGCACTGTGAGCAGGTGCCAGGTCGTGCTGAAAAATGAAATCTTCATCTCCATAAAGCTTTTCAGCAGATGGAAGCATGAAGTGCTCCAAAATCTCCTGATAGCTAGCTGCATTGACCCTGCCCTTGATAAAACACAGTGGACCAACACCAGCAGCTGACATGGCACCCCAGACCATCACTGACTGTGGGTACTTGACACTGGACTTCAGGCATTTTGGCATTTCCCTCTCCCCAGTCTTCCTCCAAACTCTGGCACCTTGATTTCCGAATGACAATTTGCTTTCATCTGAAAAAAGTACTTTGGATCACTGAGCAACAGTCCAGTGCTGCTTCTCTGTAGCCCAGGTCAGGCGCTTCTGCCGCTGTTTCTGGGGAATGCGGCACCTGTAGCCCATTTCCTGCACACGCCTGTACACGGTAGCTCTGGATGTTTCTACTCCAGACTCAGTCCACTGCTTCCGCAGGTCCCCCAAGGTCTGGAATCGGTCCTTCTCCACAATCTTCCTCAGGGTCCGGTCACCTCTTCTCGTTGTGCAGCGTTTTCTGCTACACTTTTTCCTTCCCACAGACTTCCCACTGAGGTGCCTTGATACAGCACTCTGGGAACAGCCTATTCCTTCAGAAATTTCTTTCTGTGTCTTACCCTCTTGCTTGAGGGTGTCAATGATGGCCTTCTGGACAGCAGTCAGGTCGGCAGTCTTACCCATGATTGCGGTTTGGAGTAATGAACCAGGCTGGGAGTTTTTAAAAGCCTCAGGAATCTTTTGCAGATGTTTAGAGTTAATTAGTTGATTCAGATGATTAGGTTAATAGCTCGTTTAGAGAACCTTTTCATGATATGCTAATTTTTAGAGATAGGAATTTTGGGTTTTCATGAGCTGTATGCCAAAATCATCAATATTAAAACAATAAAAGGCTTGAACTACTTCAGTTGGTGTGTAATGAATCTAAAATATATGAAAGTCTAATGTTTATCAGTACATTACAGAAAATAATGAACTTTATCACAATATGCTAATTTTTTGAGAAGGACCTGTATGTTATCTGAAAAAGGGTCCTGCTTTTGTTTTCCAGAACCAGCGCCCCTCTTGTCTGCTATTACAGCTCAGTTCTATTTAAAGGATAACTGTCACACTTAGACCCTAATTTCAATTTTCATATATGTAGTTACTAATAACATGATATTCCAGAATCAGTTACTATTAGACTGACTTACCCCATATTTAATAAGATTCAGCCCTTAGCAACCAGTCTGCATAAAACTGCAATTTCACTATTCAGTTAAGATGGCCGCCACTGCCCTCACCCTGAGGCTAATCCCGCCTGCCCTCATTAGCCAGTAACAATAGCCCCCCCCAAAAGTGTCAGTAACCAGAGCCCTCCCCCCTAATGGGTTAATCTTCTGCAGCACAAAGGGGTCCTCTTACCACATGTTGCTTTCATTTATACACTGAGCAGACGGCAGATCTCCCTTCCCTGCTCTGCGCTGCTTCAACTCTACTTCTCCAGCTCTGCTGAGTGAGGGAGCGTCTGCCAAGCGCAGGGACAGGGAGAAGTGCACACAGCCCAGGCACTGTTATCAGCTACTGGGGAGGACCTGGCTTTAATCATTTACTCACAGTCCCTGGCAGGCAGCAATGTGACCTTGCACGCTGCGTGCTTCTGTGTCCTCCGTCCTTCAACACATAGACGGACCATGCCTAGCAACCCTATTTTAAGCACAGGTAAAAGTAGGCAGTACAGGGAACAAAACTGTGGAATTAAGGGGTAATTGAATACACAGTGAAAAGTTGAAATAGGGCCACCAAGGAGATATTAATCACCACAATCCAATACTCAAGAAAAAAAAAATACAACAGTTATACTTTAAAGGACTGTCTGCGATTTACAATCTTAATTTGTTGGGCGGTTCTCCAAAAAAATAAGGTAAATATACTGGGATCCACAATAATTTGCTCTAGGAAGACTCGGCAGTCAGTGTTCAGTTGCAATGCAGCGCCTCCACAGGAGAAATTAAGTATTACACTGTGTCTATTGAAGTTAATGGATTGTTCATGAACATTTTGGGTTCTTCAGAGAAATGTTCTTTGTAGCTGTTCTTAAAATGTAAATGGAGACAAGCTCATTTTAAGTTTTTTTTTTTAATCACGTTATGAAGTTCTCCTCTAAACTATTGAGGCTGGCTTCAATTTTTCTTTGCTAGTCTCAATGAGCGTCGTCTCCCTCCACTTCTACTATATGAGGATTACATGCTTTGTGTTATTGAGCGCTGAAGAATGTATGGGAAAAAATAAAAAACACGAAGTTATCAACTTACAGACAAATCCTTCCTATTAACTGTACTTCAGACTCCACGTATTAGTGCTGGTGAATTGTTAATATTTCTGCAGGAAGATAGCCGTAGGGTTACAGCTGGAGAATAAATCTGTAAAACGGTACCTTATGGAGCCCGATATGGCAGCACAAAGACATGAATTCACATGCATGAGGCCTGAAGGTCCCCACATGCGTTGGTGCATTGTTGGAAAACTTGCCGTATTCGACTGGCTAACAATCTAGAGTGTATGAGGGGCTCCCAACTCTCCCAGGTCAGACTAGTTGAACTTTTTGCCCAATCATTTAGATTCTCAAAAAGAAAGAACTGTGCGACAGCAACTGTCTCCTCTGTCCCCATTTAAAACCGATATCCATGGAGCAGAACTAGGCAGAGTAAAACTTCATATTCACCCTACTCCAGAAAAGTTTGGTTTGTCCTGCTCTTCCCATGCCCTACCCAGTGCCGTCAGTTGTTTACCTTGTCAAAACTGCTGACAGACTCCCTTCAAAAACAGATACCCCAAACCGAGCATGTATGTGAATGGGGTAGTCAGGAGAAATAGCTGTCAGCCAAATGGGCGTTCGGCAGACAGTTACTAAAGTTGTATTTAGGATACTGGTTAATTTTTGCAAATTACTAAGAACTTCTAGATAACATTCATCCTCAGCACAGCAGGGATATTCTGCATTAATTTACAGCACTCATTTGTCACTGTATACACTTTGCAGGTGTCAGTTTTTGAGCAGACTTATCTAAATACAGTAAAGTGTCAACTGATCTATTTTATCTACAAAGCAAAAAACAAAAAGTTTCTGCATAAAAATTATGCTACAAACGTCTAAATCTTGAAGTTAAGGGTCTTTATTTAGTGATACAGTGAAACCTCTTTTAGGTGATTGCCCAAAACTGGAATTAAAAAAATTGCCTACAGGGGAGGGGCTTGCAAGTATACATAGGATATAAGGGCACTGAAAAACGGGGAAATTTATATCTCGATTTTAATGGAGAATAGAGGGTGAGAACATTCACACACTGTGCTGACTATACCAATGGCCTATAATTGGTATATATTTCAGTTTTGCCAAATACAGGAAAATATTGTGACCTGAGACCCAAAAAATCATTACAGAATAAAATATGGACCTCCAATACAGTTAAATAACATGTTGACTTGTATGACACGAATGAAGATGAATCCAAAATTACAAACAGAGGTCTATGAGGAGTTGATAAGGTGTCAGTGTAGGTAGTCTTAGATAATAGAAGGATTATAAAGCTACTAAATGCTCTTTAAATGTATATTTTTGGTCAAGTACAACCAGGAAGCCCAAGATGAGGTTGCAAACAATTGTATCTGGTTACAAAAAAATGGCCGAAAGTGGATGAGGATCTTTAGATTTGGTTGACACTGACTGGTTGCTATTACCTGATTCATACTCGTTAAATTAATGCCAGTCGAGCCCCAATGTGAACAGAACAGTTGTTCACCTCTATGACAGTTCTGAAAATAGCTGAACACTGGCTCGGCTATTTCTGGCAGTCCCATAGCGGTGAATGGAGAGGTGGCCGCACTTGCGTCATGCGCTCTCCATTCACCGCTTTTGCACTTCTGAAAACAGCAGAGCGCTTTTGTTAAGCTATTTTTGAAACTCCCATAGCAATGAATAGAGAGCACACTACACATGCTCAGTGTGTTCTCCTTCACTTTAGGGGCCACATTTTGGAAACAGAAGAGGGTGTCAGAGGTGGGACCTGCATCTATCTGACACTGATGGCATATCCTAGCAATATGCTATCAACGTTCTAGATGTGCCATCCGCTTTATTATTAGAGATGAGCAAATTATACAAATTTAGAATTTTTGTCAAAATTTATGTTAAATTTACAAAAATTTCAGATTCGATCATCTCTAGTTAAATTTGATAGCTACTGAATGTACCATATAGTACATCCAGGTTACATGGCCATTGACATCTGTTTTTTGATACTTACATACAACTGAAGTATATCAGTAGAGATGAGCAAATTTCATATTTTGAAATTCGTTCACGCTTCGTTTGGTGGTAAAAGGTTAACTGCGTTATGGATTCCATTACCGCGGACCATAACGCAATTCTATGACGGCATACATAACGAATGCCATAATAGAAGTCTATGGCCTGCAAAATTGTTCTGTCCCGTTTCTGTTATGCAGGGGAGTCCCCTGCAGCCCCCTGGATCTCACAGGCAAGCTGGCTGAAGTGTATTACAGTGTGTAATACACTTACTCACAATGCATGACAGTAAAGGGGATCAGACCCCAAAAAGTACCAGAGTGGGACAAAAAAGTAAAGCGAATTAAAAAAATAAAAAAAAATAAAGTTTTACAAAAAAATCTAAGTTTAAATAAAAAAAAAAAAGCGTCCTTTTCCCAAAATAAAGTAATTTTTTTTTTAAAATAGGGAAAAAAATGAAAAGTAGACATATTAAGTATCGTCCGGCTCTATATAAATATCCTATGACCTAACCCCTCAGGTGAACACCATCAAAAAAATAAAATAAAAACAGTGTCATAAAAGCCATTTTTTTGTCACCCTACATCACAAAAAGTGTAATACCAAGCGATCAAAAAGTCATACGCACCCCAAAATAGTGCCAAACTCTTCTCATCCCGCAAAAAATTAGACCCTACCTAAGACAATCTCACAAAAAATAAATAAAAAATAGGGCTCTGAGAATATGGAGAACATAAATAAAATAAAAAAGTATACATATTGGGTATCGCCGCGTCCGTAAGAACCTGCTGTATAAAAATATCAAATGACCTAACCCCTCAGATGAACACCGTAAAAAAAGTGTGTCAAAAAAGCCAATTTTTGTCACCTTATATCACAAGAAGTGTAATACCAAGCGATCAAAAAGTCATATGCATACTGAAAAAAATGAGTCCCTACATAAGGCATTCACCCTAAAAATAAAAAATAAACTATGGCTTTCAGACTATGGAGACACAAAAAAATGCTTTATTATGTAAAACTGAAGCAAACCACCAAAAAAAGTTGTCCTATTTGATATTGCCATGTCTGTAAAAACATGCTTTATAAAAATACCACATGATCTAACCTGTCAGATGAACATTGTAAATAACGAAAGATAAAAAACGATGCCAAAACAGCTATTTTTTGTTACCTTGCCTCACAAAAAGTGTAATATAGAGCAACCAAAAATCATATGTACCCTAAAATAGTACCAACAAAACTGCCACCTTATCCCATAGTTTCCAAAATGGGGTCTCTACTCTACTCTAGGGGTGCATCAATGGGTCTTCAAATGTGACATGGCAGCTTAAAATTATCCCAGTGAAATCTGCCTTCCAAAAACCATATGGCGTTCCTTTCCTACTGCACCCTGCCGTGTGCCCATACAGCTGTTTACAACAACATATGGAGTGTTTCTGTAAACTACAGAATCAGGGCAAAATATATTGAGTTTTGTTTGGCTGTTAACTCTTGCTTTGTTACTGGAAAAAATAAATTAAAATGGAAAATATGCAAAAAAAGTGAAATTCTGAAATGTAATCTCCATTTTCCTTTAATTTTTGTAGAACACCTAAAGGGTTAACAAAGTTTGTAAAATCAGTTTTGAATACCTTGAGGGTGTAGTTTCTAAAATGTGGTTGAATTTTTGGAGTTTTCACTGTAGGGGTGCATCAGGGGGTCTTTAAATGTGACATGGCAGCTTAAAATTATCCCAGTAAAAACTGCGCCCACATATGGGGTGTTTCTGTAAACAAAAGAATCAGGGCAATAAATAGTTTTGTTTGACTGTTAACCCTTGCTTTGTTAGTGGAATTTTTTTTATTAAAAGGGAAATTCAGAAATTTCACCTCTATTTCCCATTAATTCTCGTGAAACACCTAAAGGGTTAAAAACATTTGTAAAAATCAGTTTTGAATACCTCAAGTGGTGTAGTTTCTAAAATAGGGTCATTATTTGGGTGGTTTCTATTATGTAAGCCTCACAAAGTGACCAGACCTGAACTGGTCCTTAAAAAGTGGGTTTTGGAAATTTTCTGAAAATTTCAAGATTTGCTTCTAAACTTCTAAGCCTTCTAACGTCCCTAAAAACTAAAATAGCATTCACAAAATTATCCAAACATGAAGTCGACCTATAGGGAATGTAAAGTAAAACAATTTTTGGAGTTATTACGATCTATTAAAAAAAGTAGAGAAATTGAAATTTGGAAATTTGCTAATTTTTCCAATTTTTTTTGTAATTTTTTTTTTTTAATTAAGAAAAATGAAATATTTTGACTCAATTTTACCACTGTCATGAAGTACAATATGTGACAAGAAAACAATCTCAGAATGGCCTGGATAAGTAAAAGCGTCTTAAAGTTATTACCATATATAAAGTGACACATGTCAGATTTACTAAAAATGGCCTGGGCAGAAAGGTGAAAAATGGCAGGGTCCTGAAAGGGTTAAACAGGTCTAAAATTCATTATTGGGATCAAAGCTCCATTTTCTGATATAGACTTGCAAATCTCCTACTTTCCTTCAGACAACCATTGAGCTAGAGGATAACATTCTGAATGTTTGCAGTCAGCACTGGGGAGCTCATTGCACAGGGATTTATATATTTGCAGTGAGCTCATTAATACATTCACAGTAACTTCTAGTAACAGTAAAAGGATCATCATTTAACCCAATTTCTTCTTCTGAAATGGGATGAATGCTGACTGCAAAGGGTCCCTGGGCAAGCAAATTGTGTGTGGGTTCCCTCATGCACTACTATCGCGACGGACACATGCCGCTCACTCATAGAATAAACCCATGATTAAATTATTGGTTATTCTTCGGGTCCTCTTGAACCAATATCTCCTCCTTTATTTTCCCCCCTTTTTTCCAGTAATAAAACACAGACAACAGAGTCGGATGGAATCGGCCACATACATAAAATAATTAAGTCTACTTTCACACTGGCGTTTTTGGCTTTCCGTTTCTGAGATCCGTTCAGGGCTCTCACAAGCGGTCCAAAACAGATCAGTTTTGCCCTAATGCATTCTGAATGGAAAAGGATCTGCTCAGAATGCATCAGTTTGCCTCCATTCCGTCTCCATTCCGCTTTGGAGGTGGACACCAAAACGCTGCCTGCAGCGTTTTGGTGTCCGTCTGATGAAACTGAGCCAAACGGATCCGTCTTGACACACCATGTAAGTCAATAGGGACGAATCCGTTTTCACTGACACAATATGGCGCAATAGAAAATGGATCCGTTTTGGCTATGTTAAAGATAATACAAATGGATCCGTTCTGAACGGATGCAGACGGTTGTATTCTCTGAACAGATCCGCCTGTGCAGATCCATGACTGATCCGCACCAAGTGTGAGAGTAGCCTAAAGTTAACCCAGACGAGGGAGGTCCTAGAAGCCCCAAAATGTATTTTTAACCCCTAAACAACCTGGCAAATCCACCTTTTACACCAGCTGATAGACGCCTCACCGAACCAACCAAGTCCAGCCCCACCATTGAGGCCCTCCCATTCTCAAGTACCAACCCATACCACCAGCTTTGAGGACCTCCCACCGCCTTGACTGCCGCGATATAAGACACACCCAAACCATTAACCTATAATACCAACCGCTCCGTAGTAATACCCCGAATGCCGCCCTTGCCTAAAGCAACCCTCTATAACTAGAGAGGGGGGGGGGGAGCTTGTGATAAAGGTAAAACCTAAAATGGCGCCCATACCCCACACTGCCCACCCTTATAAAGCTCTAACCCCTCCCCTAGTGACACACCCCACGCCAGTTAAAATTAACCCATGGTTCCCAATGCCCTCCCCAAAATATAATCATGGGGGCCTCCCCTTCGGCTGAAGCCCCAGTATGGCCTTTCTCAATGCGCTCACACAATAGAATCTATGTAGACATAGCTGAACTAGAGTGGACCACGGGGCTGCTTGGATAGAATCAGAACTGGACCACCTGGGGAAGGAGATCCAGCCTGGACCAGAAGTGGGAAGGTAGCGTGTTTCAGGCTCTTGGACATGTGAGCTGTGTACAAGTGTGTGGCTAGGAGAAAAAAGTCTATCTGGGGCAGTGAGTGTGTCATATCTGTGTCATCAAAGGACCTTGACCTGGAAGCCTCAGAATACAGTGATGGCGAGACACTGTTCACCTCAAGCAAATATGCAACCAGGTCGGCTGGGCACCAGTAACTCCAGTGGCGCTACAGAGTAGAACAACCCACCACAGCCTTGTAACAAGAGAAGGGTACCTGGACTGATTGTAAGGGGAGGTAAAGGAACTGGCCTCCCAGATTAGTATTGCAGACTTGGAGTTAGGCCAAACGTATTTTCTTTTTTGTGGACCATATGCGGAACCATTCACTTCAAGGGTCCGCAATATTTTTTTTTTAAAGTTACTCCGTGTGCATTCCGTTTCCGTATGTCCGTATTTCCGTTCAGCAAAAAAACAGAACATGTCCTATTATTGTCTGCATTACGACAAGGATAGGACTGTTCTAATAGGGGCCAGCTGTTCCGTTCCGCAAAATACGGAATGCACATGGATATTATCCATATTTTTTGCGGATCCGTTTATTTGCTGACCGCAAAATACATACGGTCACATGCAATAGGCCTTAATTTGTTTGGGACCGTTTCCAGTGTTGTCACTGTTGTATTAAAGGCCCTCTGTCAGCAGGTTCGTACCTATGACACCGGCTGACCTGTTACATGTGCGCTTGGCAGCTGAAGGCATCCTTGTTGGTCCCATGTTCATATGTGTCCGCATTGCTGAGAAAAAGGATGTTTTACTATATACAAATGAGCCTCTAGGAGCAACGGGGGCGTTGTCGTTACACCTAGAGACTGTGCTCTCTCTGCACTTTGACAGGGCCAGGCAGTTTAAACATGATCACAGCTGGTCCTGTCACTCAAAGTAGAGAGGGCGGATGTTGCTCTTGGTTGGATTTGAACCTAGGATCCCAGAGCTGCAAGGCACCAGTATTAACCACTGAACCACTGTGTTTGGTGGTTACACACAGGAATGTAAGGCACTGGTCTTGGTGGGGATCAGTAGCAACAAGAACCATCTATATGAGTATTTGCGGTTCTCAAATACTAAAGAATTCCACATTGTTTCTGTCTAAAAAAACAAACAAAAAACATATCACTCTCTTCTCTATCCTCCATTGTATCCGTTGTGTGTGTGTAGAATTCAGCCTGAGCAGCCGTCAGCCTGAGCGCTGTGGTCCTGCAGAAGTTTAGCTGAAGGACGCGTGTTGCACCATTCAGCAGAAATTCATTGATCACCACAGAAGCAGATTTTTAATGGCATTCAATAGGAACCTGCCAACCATAATGGCAGAGTCATTTAATGGATCCGAATCTTTGAACTTGGCATCTGTGCTAATAGTCATTTGAGCAGAGGCTGAAATCTACCGCTGCTTCTTGTCGTGAGCCCTTGGTGTTCCACGTTATAATCCGTTATATGATCTCCTACTTCACAAAATTCTCTCTTCTTTTTTATTTTCGAATTACTCTTTGTGGCATTGGCATGACACAGTAACCGTTTTCATTTTCTTATTTCTTCTCATTGTCTTTTTTACTGAGCATTTTATCTTTTATATACAGTACACTAATAATGACTATAATATATCTAATAAAAAAGAGCTAGTAATAGTACAACGTAGTAAAAACAAACTATATATAATATGCATTGTGCAGCAAGGACGTGCTTTTATATTTATTTATATCGCTCTACCAAGCAATCCATGATGCTGTAGAGTGGTGCAATACAGAACTTAAACTTAGGCCTAGTTCACACGAACGTTTTTTTTGCGAGTGTACGCGCTGTTTTTTGGTGTTCCGTATACGGTCTGTATACGGAACCATTCATGTACTCCGTATGCATTCCGTTTCTGTATTTCCGTTTTTCTGTTCCGTTAGAACATGTCCTATATTTGGACGCAAATCACGTTCCGTGGCTCCATTCAAGTCAATGGGTCCGCAAAAAAAAGGAACACATACGGAAATGCATCCGTATGTCTTCCGTATCCGTTTTTTCTGAACTATCTATTGAAAATGTTATGCCCAGCCCAATTTTTTCTATGTAATTACTGTATACTATACATGGCATACGGAAAAACGGAACGGAAAAACGGAAAGGAAACGGAAACACAGCAGAACTCAAAAACGGAACAACGGATCCATGAAAAACAGACCCGCAAAAAACTATAAAAGCCATACGTTCGTGTGAACTAGGCCTTAGACTTTTCTACTGATGACCTATCCTCTGGTCATCAGCATCAGCACCTTCTCAAACAGATGATCCCCGAGTGTGAGACCTCCAATGATCAGATAGTAAGGACCTATCCAGAGGATAGGTAATCAGTGCAAAAGTCTTGGAAAACCCCTTTAAAGGAGTATTCCAGGATTGCAATATTGATGGTCTAACCTCGGGACAGGTCATCGATATCTGATCGGCGGGAGCCCGACACCGTGCACCATCAGCTGGTCCTGAGTAGCTCCAGTGCCAGAACTACACCAGATCTGTCCAAGTGCACATGTAACAGGTCAGCCAGTGTCATAGGTACAAATCTGCTGACAGATGCCCTTTAAAGAAAGTCTGGCAGCAGTTTTGACCCTCTGTCACTGCTAACAGCACCAGATAGTTGACGTCTAAACCAGTTGTACTGGTGCTGCATAAGACTAAGAATAAGAAGTGATGTAAAATGTCCGCCGAGTGTTCCCTAAGGGCTCATGCACACAGCCATATGGCTGTGGTGTCCGTATCGCGGACCACAAACAGCGGGTCTGCAATATACAGGCACTGATCATGTGCACTCCGTATGATGCAATCCAGAGCGGTGTGGAGACACAAATTGGAAGCGCACAGAAGCATTACAAAGCACTTCCGTGGGATTTCGGTCCGTGCCTCCACACTGCAAAAAAATGTATGTTCTATTTTTTTTGCTGTGTGGAATGTATCTTGCAAATCGCTGGCCCATTTAAGTGACTGGGTCCGCATCTGCAAGCGATGTGAACTCGGCCGCTACCCATGTATTGCGGACAGCTATTTGTGGTTGGGGCACACGCAGTCGTGTGCATGAGCCCTAAGGCCTCGTCCACATTTCTGTTTTTCACTGACGTGTCCTGTCCACAATTTCCAGGGACAGCACAAGTACCCATTGAAGTCAAGGGGTCCGTGAAAATCACAGACACACCACGAATGGCATCCATGGTGCGTCCACTTTTCACTGAAGATTCTTTTAAAATTAATTTTGCAAAGTGCCGCCCCCCCCAGGGTCAATAGTGTCCCAGGTCTTTAGGAATGCTGAGTGGTGTGGTGCGGCCCTGTATAGTCTCTGTGTGTCTCACCAAACTTCTACCTGGATATTGTCGCTCCCCAGGGTTAGGCTCTGAAGCAATAAAGGGGATGAATAATGGTGGAGAATTAGTCGAGTCCAGACTCTTTTATAAAGTTCAACAGCTTTACTTGCATTAACTTGATTCCAGACAATATTCAGGCTTTCTCTTGGTTCCAGCAGGCTTTGGTATAAACTGGCAGGCAAACTTGGTAACTCTGCATTCTTTCTTTCTCTGCTGGGCTGACAGGCTTGCTTAAAGAGGACCTTTCACCAGATTAAAACTTCTAAACTAACTATACAGGCATGTAGAGCAGCGCCCAGGGACCCCCCTGCACTTACTGTTATACCTGGGCGCCGCTCCGTTCTCCCGTTATTGCCTCCGGTATCTTCACAGTTAGGCTCCACCCAGGGGAACCTGCCGGCGCCTCCTTCTCCCATGCTGCAGCGCTGGCCAATCACAGCGCTCAGCTCATAGCCTGAGAGGCTTTTTTCTCTCTCAGGCTATAAGCTGAGCGCTGCGATTGGCTAGCGCTACAGCATGGGAGAATGGGCCGACGGCAGGTTCCCCTGGGTGGAGCCTAACTGTAAAGATACCGGAGGCAATTACAGGGGAACGGAGCGGCGCCCAGGTATAACAGTAAGTGCAGGGGGATCCCTGGACGCCGCTCTACATGCCTGTATAGTTAGTTTAGACGTTTTATTCTGGTGAAAGGTCCTCTTTAATAACTCTGCTTTCTTTCCCTTTGCTCTGATAAACTCTGCTTGGGTCGGGTTACTGGACTTTTGGTAGGTTCTGGTATCCCTGGAGTGGGGTGCCTTTGGCCGTTGACCCCCTCCTGACATTCAGTAAGTAAATCAACAAGGAGTCAGGGGGCTCTATGAGCTACTTTCCTTTGGAGAGTCTCCTTGTGCAACCGGAGAACATTTCCCCCTTGCTGCTACTTCTTTCAGGTCTTCTCAGCTCCATTATCGAGTCTATACTGGAATAAACTAGAATTGCCACCCCTCCCTTCTGGTAGGAAGCAGGACTGGCCCACTTCTGTCCAAAGGGCGTAGAATGGAATGGTAAGTTCCATTCAATCTAAGTATCTGTCTCGCGCCCAGGCATATTAGATGAACAAAACAGTTTCATCGCAATATTATCAATGCACAAGGTGAAGGACCTGACAATAAATACAAATATGACATTTATGTTAGACCACTAGAGACAGTAGCGGAGTGCAGAAATGGTAGTACTGCAGTGACCGGGCCGCAGGGGCAATATGTGAGTTATGGTGAGCCAGTGGGTGTAGTAGTAGTAGTTTACTCACGTTTCTGTAGAGCTCCCTGGGCCGTCCTGCAATGAATGGAAGGACAGTACCGGGTTCCTTCAGGGCACACTCTGATGTACAGAAATTTCCCCCCAGATGGTGGTTGAGATGCACTTGGTGGTGTGGTTTAAGGTGCAGGGGAGGCAGGTCCCTGGTATTCGTGACGCCAGCACCGTAAGGTGCAAGTGAGGATAATGAAGAACAAGGAGAGTCAAAGGCTGATGAACAAACTGGAAGTTTACTTAAAGGGGTTATCCCATCATAATGATCACTGTTAGATCTGTTAATGATTTGACAGTGATCATTTTTGTAAATATATTTGATTAACAAATTTCCACTGTTTAGGATAAAATTCATCCCCACTTACCCTTATTGTTGTCATTCGGTCTCCCCTGGTTACGGCCACCACTCTTCTCCGAAATCCCGGTGGCCACGCTTGCGCAGAAGACTCCTTCTTTCTCCCGGCCGGGCCGCTCGCTGTACTGAACGCGCACGCCTCCGCGCATGCGCGATGGTGACTTCTTCCTGGTCAGAATAGTACAGAGCTGCGAACGCGCATGCCGGCTCTGTACTATACTGGCAAGGAATAAGTCACCATGGCGCATGCGCGGCGGCGTGCGCGTTCAGTCCAGTGCGCGGCCCGGCCGGGAGAAGACTTCAATCAAGATGAAGCCCGTCCCCAGCCAGAATCCAGGAAGTGAACGGCGCGCTGGCAGCAGGTAAGTATGAAAAGGCAAAGTGGGATAACCCCTTTAACCAATTGACTTGAGGTAGTTGTAATTCCAAGAAGTGCTTTGGTTCGCAGTGGTAAATCTGAGCTGCAACTCCAGACAACAGACTTGGTTTAGTTGGTTCATACAGGCTTTAGCTTGGCTGGTGTGGAGGAGATGTCTTTCTTAGCTGTGGTTCCTCTCAACTAAACTAGACTTCAGGTACCTGGATCTTTATCAGAATTCACATTTGGCTTCTGCAACCTACAGGGCGGTCTCCCTCACGGCAGGCATCAATCTTCTGCTCCATTATTTGTAAAGGTTGCCTTCACACACAAAAGTCCACTAGGTCCCTTGCTGGACTGTGGTACTGCAAAATGATCCTGTACTCTGGGTCCTTTCTTAGGTTCCCCAGGTTGGCAAGTGCCAAGGGAACACACATCAGCTACTACATGGTGGTCCTTTCCCTCTACTCCTCAACTAACCTCAACCTAACTTCCTGTGAAAGGCCTGTTACTTATATATAAGGTACTAGCACCATCTAGTGGTAACTAAAGTGTAGTGCAATGACCAGCCTGTTAGGAGTGTGCAGCTTAAGGCCTCCTGCACACAAACGTGTGCGCCCCGTGGCCGTGCTGCAGGCCGCAATGCACGAACACCGACCGCGGGGCAGCGGATCGCGGACCTATTCACTTTAATGGGTCCGCGATCCGCCCATTCCACAAAAAGATAGGACATGTTCTATTTTTTTGCGGTACGGAAGTACAGGACGAAACCCCACGGAAGCACTCCGTAGTGCTTCCGTGGGTTTCCATTCTGTGCTTCCATTTGCGGACCCATTGAAGGGTAATGGGTCCGCATCCGCAATGCGGAATGCCCACGGAATGGCGTCCGTGTATTGCGGATTCGCAAATGCGGTCCGCAATACGGCAACGGGCAGCACACGTTTGTGTGCAGGAGGGCCTAATACATACAAGCTAATTAAAGATTTAGGGACCCACTTTTAGCGCGGAGTGGGAAACTGCAATACCACTCCAGGGTATTACAATTTTCAGCTGAGCAACATCAGTGAATTACGAATGACGCGCGAATGGTAAAACCAGACACACGGATCATTCAAGGACATCTTCACGGATGAAACACGTACGCTTTTTTGCACAGATGTGTCACTGACACGGAAATGTGGACGAGGCCTAACTGTGAAGTGTCCTGGACCCTCTGCAGCACCCTAACTGTAGAATCCATCCAGGAGACAGCTGGAGTGGTCACTGAAGGGGTTGGGGAGCGTTCGTAGCAGCGAGCCCGGGTCAATGGCCACTGCAGGGGAAATGTTCAGATGCTTATGGCTTCTTCATCTCTAACAGCCGGTCACCACCAGATCCTCGATTACAGAAGGCATTGTACAGATCGGAAGCCTCTTTATTGTCAACGCTTGCAAGATGGCTTCCATAACTATATCATCACCTGTGATGAAATGTAAACTTCTGTATCACCTGTCACTAACTTAATGTCAAAGGGGTAAATAAAAGCTCCAAAGTTCGCTAGGAAAAATGTAAATATTCCTTTTCTCTCCTTCATGTATATATTCTTCTAATGGTGATTGCAGTGAAGGTCACACACTACTTAGTGGAGGAACATTGCCAGCAGCTTTACTACCATTTACAGCCTGTTGGCTCTCAGGTTTGCCTCACACGTCTAACAAGATGTGATTTTCACCATCTTATCTGCACTTCTGCAGAGAAATGCATTTCTAGAAGCACTCCTACAAAATGTGATTAAAAATATCAGAAATGTCCCCGTACATTATATATAATAAGCTAAAAGTATCGGCAGCCCTAGCAGTCTCTTAGGAGAGATGCACGCTACTGAGAAATCTAGCTGTAAAGAAGGAGCAACTTTTGTTAAAGGGGTTTCCAGGAAGTTCGATATACAGTACAAACCAAAAGTTTGGACACACCTTCTCATTCAAAGAGTTTTCTTTATTTTCATGACTATGAAAATTGTAGATTCACACTGAAGGCATCAAAACTATGAATTAACACATGTGGAATTATATACATAACAAAGAAGTGTGAAACAGAAAATATGTCATACTCTAGGTTCTTCAAAGTAGCCACCTTTTGCTTTGATTACTGCTTTGCACACTCTTGGCATTCTCTTGATGAGCTTCAAGAGGTAGTCACCTGAAATGGTCTTCCAACAGTCTTGAAGGAGTTCCCAGACATGCTTAGCACTTGTTGGCCCTTTTGCCTTCACTCTGCGGTCCAGCTCACCCCAAACCATCTCGATTGGGTTCAGGTCCGGTGACTGTGGAGGCCAGGTCATCTGGCGCAGCACCCCATCACTCTCCTTCATGGTCAAATAGCCCTTACACAGCCTGGAGGTGTGTTTGGGGTCATTGTCCTGTTGAAAAATAAATGATGGTCCAACTAAATGCAAACCGGATGGAATAGCATGCCGCTGCAAGATGCTGTGGTAGCCATGCTGGTTCAGTATGCCTTTAATTTTGAATAAATCCCCAACAGTGTCACCAGCAAAGCACCCCCACACCATCACACCTCCTCCTCCATGCTTCACGGTGGGAACCAGGCATGTAGAGTCCATCCGTTCACCTTTTCTGCGTCGCACAAAGACACAGTGGTTGGAACCAAAGATCTCAATTTTGGACTCATCAGACCAAAGCACAGATTTCCACTGGTCTAATGTCCATTCCTTGTGTTCTTTAGCCCAAACAAGTCTCTTCTGCTTGTTGCCTGTCCTTAGCAGTGGTTTCCTAGCAGATATTCTACAATGAAGGCCTGATTCACACAGTCTCCTCTTAACAGTTGTTCTAGAAATGTGTCTGCTGCTAGAACTCTTTGTGGCATTGACCTGGTCTCTAATCTGAGCTGCTGTTAACCTGCGATTTCTGAGGCTGGTGACTTGGATGAACTTATCCTCTGCAGCAGAGGTGACTCTTGGTCTTCCTTTCCTGGGACGGTCCGCATGTGAGCCAGTTTCTTTGTAGCGCTTGATGGTTTTTGTGACTGCACTTGGGGACACTTTCAAAGTTTTCCCAATTTTTCGGACTGACTGACCTTCATTTCTTAAAGTAATGATGGCCACTGTTTTTTTCTTGCCATAATACAAATTCTAACAGTCTATTCAGTAGGACTATCAGCTGTGTATCCACCTGACTTCTCCACAACGCAACTGATGGTCCCAACCCCTTTTATAAGGCAAGAAATCCCACTTATTAAACCTGACAGGGCACACCTGTGAAGTGAAAACCATTTCAGGTGACTACCTCTTGAAGCTCATCAAGAGAATGCCAAGAGTGTGCAAAGCAGTAATCAAAGCAAAAGGTGGCTACTTTGAAGAACCTAGAATATGACATATTTTCAGTTGTTTCACACTTTTTTGTTATGTATATAATTCCACATGTGTTAATTCATAGTTTTGATGCCTTCAGTGGGAATCTACAATTTTCATAGTCATGAAAAAAATGAAAACTCTTTGAATGAGAAGGTGTGTCCAAACTTTTGGTCTGTACTGTATATATATTCAATATCATATCAGTGGGGGTTCAACTCCTGGCACTTTAGCCGATCAGCTGTATAAAGAGACCAGGACATTCCAATGAATGCAGGGACCTCTTCATAGGCCAAAGACGTTACTTTCATAAATGATATGGCCTATCTGTAGCACATTCAAGTGAAAGAACCCGCGTTTCAATACCAAGAACAGCCACTATACCATGTACAGCGCTGTGCTTGGTAAGCTACTAACAGCTAACTGTCTGGGCTGCCGAGTTTCGGACCCCCACTGATCAGATATTGATGATCTATCCTTTGAATAGGCCATCAATAGCTCTCCCAGAAAACCCATTTGAAAATATTGGACAAGCCTTGCCTCTGAGGACGATTGGCTGCAGTAGTGACATTCTGTATACCTGCATGTAACTGCTTGTTGAAGAATGGAACTGAGCATGTGTGTCCACTTCAGCAAGGTGGACAGAGAAATAGGAAAAATAACAAACAGCAGGTGGCGCTATGCAGATAGATTTTAGTGAATAACTCAGTAGCTGTACAAAAAAAATTTATTACAAAATTTGCAATTACAAAAGTGTTCAGATCCACGTGTGGATTTGAAAACTGTAGAATATTTTTAGTGGGACAACCCCTTTAACTAATTTTAGGGCTCATCCAAGTATTTTAATGATCTCAAACATGGGAAGAAGCATTCCCACAAAAAATTTTTCATCCTTTGATCCGTTACTAATTTGCATGATAGCAGTACAGGTAATCTGCTTACTGGCGGCTTCATTGGTGAGTAAGGAGCTCCAGGCCGGTCCTCTGTATCAGGCCACCAGCAGTCTGTTTGCGGATGACCTGCACAACTACATTACTAACAGACCAAAGGATACCAGTTTTTTGCGGATGTGCTTCTTCAACACAGGTTTAGAAATTGTGGGCAATGACGTCAGCTCATCAGTTCCATCTCAAGACTTGTACTAATTTACATCTCAAGGCAAGACATAGAAGCAAGTAAAACCACTAGGCACCATTATAGGGTTTTTCCAGGAGCCTGCCCTTGGGATAACTGATTGTGGGATCCAAAACCCAGAGCCCCCACAATCATCTGATTAAAGAATCTGTGGTGCTCCGGTGAGCTCACAGCATACTAAGCACAGTGCCTTTGGATAGCGGATGTGCTTGGTATTGCAGACAAAGCCCATTCATTTGAATGGAACCGAGATGCGCATAGGCCACGTGAACGATGAACATGACATCACTGCCCTTGGAAGAGGCCGCAGCGTTCACATGGTCTCTTCAAAGTCAAACATCCATTGATCAGATATTGATGACTTATTCTGAAGATTAGCCATCAATATTAATTTCAGAAAAACCCTTTTAACTGGTTATCTGATTGGAGACAACAAAGCACTTCTGACCAAACAAGTGCATGACAACTGGTCTCTGGTGGCCTAAGGACCCCAATAACTCCTCTGCCATAGAGAGAAGCTCCATACTTGACAAGAGGGTCCGAGGGCCCTCTGGCCTTGAGAAGGCTGTGGAGATCAGATTATCTGACAGATTTTTTGACCAATCATTAGTCATTTGGGCGTTTACACACACAGATTTTTGTCAAGCCTCATTCATGCGTCCATGTCCGTGCTCAAAACCGTGAGAAGGTGGTCAGTGATGCATCGGTGAAGCTGTCCCTGAAGGATCCGTGTGTTAGTTGTGTGCAATCGGTGTTTCACTGACACTGAACAGCTGAAAAATAATTTTCAAAGCATCTCTTCCTAATGATCCATGAAACACGGATGGCATTCGTGTTGAATCCGTGGTTTTCACGGACCCATAGACTATAATGGGCGTGATGGATCAGTGAACACGGACAAAATAGAGCATGCCTCCATGCTAAAAAACAGACCCACGGACCGTGCTATAACACTGATGTGTAAATACGCACATTAAAATGAATGGGGACGGGTGCTGTCCGTAGAGGACACATACAGCACACGTCCGTGAAACACTGACGTGTGAATGAGGCTTTATACACACCAACTATTGGTCTGATTGGACATAAATTGGTCAGATAATCTGTTGGTGTAATACAGCCCTAAAACAAGGGCAATCCTCACAAGACCTCCTTCTCTCCTCTCCTCTTATCGCCTCTTCCCACAATCGCCTCCAAGATGTCTCCCGTGCATCCCCCACACTCTGGAACTCGCTACCCCAACATATCAGACTCTCACCTACAGTGGAATCCTTCAAAAGAAACCTAAAAACCCACCTCTTCAGACAAGCCGACAACCAGTGACCCTGCTGCCTCTATACCGCCACGACCAACTTCACCCGCACCTACGGTGTCCTTCTCCCATACCATGTAGATTGTAAGCCCTCACGGGCAGGGCCCTCTCTCCTTCTGTGCCAGTTTGTAACTCGTCTTGTTCATGTTCAGTGCAATTGTCTGTATTATGTATGTGCGCCGCTTATCATATGTACAGCGCTATGGAATGAATGGCGCTTTAATAATAAATAATAATATAATAATGGGGGTAATACAACATCAGCACGTCCATAGTCATATGTAAAATTACCAAAGAAGAAACAATCAACTGGATTTCTGAAAGTGTTTGTGTGATTTAAAACCTAGGCTCCTCTCAGACTGCTATGTGGACCCCAAGGGACTACTTCTAAGGTGTACTTGCACTGCGCTCATGCTGCGCTTTTAATAACTTGCGCAGAATATGGTAACAGCTTCGGGGTCCTTTGATGTCAATTGTAAGAAGGGTCACTTAAATAGCCTAAATGTGTGACTCCGTTCTACCGACTACAATGGGAAGCACCTACAAAGGTCTTGTCTTTCTCTAGAGGACTTTGCAGCTCTGTGTATGTAATGCCTCATTCCACCAGTGGTGGAGCTGCAGGGAAATTGAAGACCTGTAGCTAGATTGCAGCTGATCGCTGAGGATCTCAGTAGGGAATGCAATGATAGGTGTATTTTGGGGGCACCCTTTTGATATAAAGCGATTGTCTGAAGTGAATTCCCCCTTTTAAATTACAGATCAAAGGCTGATTTTCTAACACAATTTTTTTTTTCCAATACCAACAAAGTGCAGAGGGACCCAGATATTGGAAGACTGCAGTCTTATGTACCATGTACGCTTTAGGTCTATTTAAATCAGTGTTTCCCAACCAGTGTGCCTCCAGCTGTTGCAAAACTACAACTCCCAGCATGCCCGGACATGCCTTTGGCTGTACGGGCATGCTGGGAGTTGTAGTTTTGCAACAGCTGGAGGCACACTGGTTGGGAAACACTGATTTAAATAATTGCTGTAGAATTATTCAGGTAATACATAAAATCTTTCCATTCATGTGCAGAGTAAAATTAAGAGCTTAGAAAATGTGCTGACCGCTGAAATGATACCTGAAACGATGATTACAATTTCAAAAAGAAACGTAACGGTAAAACATAGAGTATGAATAATGCAGCAACTGTGCGATACGGCGGTGTAACCTGAAGATCCTGAGCCCAAAAGCAAAATCTGTCGCCCCTGACCTATCACGTGTCATTAATGATACTGGTGTCTTATCTGGTAGAGGAGCCTTTGGGCCCCGTCGTGCACCGAGGTCCAGGTGCAACTGCTACTTCTGCACCCCTGCTGGGAGGACCAACGTTCTCTGCAAATATATACCAGATCTATACTGCGTGTAGAAGCAGAACCATCACAGGAACGTCTCTGGAATATTTCTTCATAGCAGACATACCGGAGAAATATTGGGAAGCCATAAACAGATACTCATCGAGCTGATTGTCACTGAGCTATAAAAAGTTCAAGGAATATCAATAAGCTGCTCAGGAAGAGTCGTGTCCTCCAAGTGGGGAAAGGGGAGTCAATACGGGTGTTCTGTTCATGCTGTATATGTTCCAGACAGCTATAAAAACAACATGGCGAGTTAATGGAGACCGTGCGATATCTGAGGCCGAGGAAACGGAAATCATTAGACTTTTAAAGTAAAAGCTGAGCGTTAAAGTCTGTAAACTACAGAGCAATCATTTAAAATTACAGAGCTGTCTGGAGAGGAGCGACTAAGGAGAAAAGCACAGCACGTACAGCAGTCAGAGGGGTGCAATACACTGGTGTGCTCTGCTACCAGCGTGGGTTTGTAAATTAAGCAGGTGTGCAGTATGAGGTTCTGCAGCAGCTGAGGTGCGTATTATGAGGTTCTGCAGCAGCTGAGGTGCATAGTATGATGTTCTGCAGCAGCGGAGGTGTGTAATATGATGTTCCGCAGCAGCTGAGGTGTGTATTATGATGTTCCGTATCAGCTGAGGTGTGTATTATGAGGTTCTGCAGCAGCGGAGGTGTGTAATATGATGTTCCGCAGCAGCTGAGGTGTGTATTATGAGGTTCTGCAGCAGCGGAGGTGTGTAATATGATGTTCCGCAGCAGCTGAGGTGTGTATTATGATGTTCCGTATCAGCTGAGGTGTGTATTATGAGGTTCTGCAGCAGCTGAGGTATTATGTTCCGCAGCAGCTTCTGCAGGAGATAAGCAGTGCCTATGTAGCGCCGCTCATCTCTACTGTGTATGTCTGAATGTGCACCCCATGCTCTCAGTATTCTTGCTGTCTAACAACCTAATGCACCTTCTGCTGCTCCTCAGAACCATCTCGATGCTGCGCACAATCTGCTAAAAGCTTTTCTCCGTACACAGAATTACATTGTTGGCTTCTGAAATCTTTATTTTCTAACCACAAATAGTCCTCTGACTTCACTGCTCGTTACAACATGAAGTCATCTGCTCCTTTGTTTCAGGCTTGTCCTACTTTCTGGTAAGTGAGGATACGAGGCTTCAAAAATACGGTGCATCGATTCAAGAGGAGAACGATTCAGCTGCACGTGTGGCTATTAATTATATTATGAGGCAAAAGAGAGCGGCACCTATTGTCCGTTTCCCAGAAACTGTCATCAGGCTGCTGTTGACGGATCTGTTTTACCATGTGTCTTTTCTCCGCTATTTAGTACATAATGGTGTGCAACTGGGAATATGTTGTGGATGTGAAAGGGGATGTACAGGATTATAAAACATGGCTTCTTCTGAAAGAAAGCAGCTACTTTTTTCTTATCATGTGCAAGCAAAGCCCGTGTAGTCTGGTTTTGCAGTCTTAGGTCTAGTTCACACAGAGCATTTTGCCTTCATCAAAATCCATAGTGTATTCTGCGTCGGAAACTCTCTGATTTCTGCCATAGCTTCTCAATTTGAAAGCAGTGAACTGCTCAGAGTTTAGCCCCATTAAATGTGGCTAAACCGCAAGTGGACACCCGCTGTAGTGGCGTCCATGTAGGCACTGCGCCAAGAAAGGACATGTCCATTCTTCGCTTGGTTTAGGAAGATAGACTATGATCGCAGGCCCCCAAATTGGAAACATGTAGCCGTCCTGTGTTTTTGGTGCAAATCTGCACCAAAGTAAGCAGACAAAAACCTCCATGTGGGCAAGGTTTTAGGCTTTTTAGACTTGTCTATGTCTGTGATGACATCCATGTGAAGATGTTCAGTGATTCATCCTTGAAGATGTCAGTCATGAATCCATTGCGTCCGTTTTTTGCCCTCCATTTGTCATCTGCAGTGGCTGGGTTTTAGGTGGCCCCAAAGCTGCACTGGGTCCCTTGGCCACTGTCAAGGTGTCACCATGTATTGCTGCTCTCCCGAAGGTATGGTAAGGCATGCTGCATCCAATGGAAAGTCAATCCAGAGAATCAGGGTCTGCAGTAAACCAGTGTGCTTCTTTACTGGAGCAACTCAAGTGCAAAACAATACAGGGAAGGCACCAAGCTGGCTTCTCCAGTCTCCTCCTGGGCAGAGAAGGTTCCATGCTATGAAAAGGCCTGAGCTAGCTGTCCCTCTCTGAAGGCTGGTACCCTGGCCAAAAGGCCAGTAGGCCAGGGTCTGTGGCTCAGTCTTCCTGCTGGTTCCCTGGTCAAAGAGCTGGTGAACCAGGGTCTGTGTCAGAGTATTGCCGCCTCAGCGTCTTCTTCTGGTAAAGCTAGGTATGTGCAGTGTCCGTCCAATTCTTGGCATATTTGCCAGGTTGCAGCTGGATCTCCGCTAGTACCCTTTATAGTTAAAGGGACCAGACGGCATTCATGTAGCTTCCAGTGATGCCAAATCCAGAGATGTTCCCTGCCAGACCTCCCGATCGCTAATGTTCAACTAGCTTTACTTGTGCAGTTCAGTAGGGTTTCTCCTACTAAATACTGGTCCCTAGCTACAGACAATAGGGGCTCTAATATCCTTATATACAGTTTCTAACTGATCCAGAACATTCTAGAGAAAGGGAGGAAAACAGAAACTGTATTGTAGTTCAAGGCTGCCATAGACTTGTATTGGCCTCAATACAAGTCAATGGGAAAGACCAAGCAGTTTTCGGTCACAAACAGTCGGGCTGAGGTAGACCAGAAAGTTAAGAGTTCATCGTGTCTGACTTTTTGACAGCAATGGAAAATTACTAGGTTCTCAGTGCACAGGCTGGAAAGTCTCAAAGTCTCTGAATGTGAACTGGCTGTGTATTAATCCCTTCCACAATTTAGTGCAAAAGAACAGAATATATAATATACTGCAATTCAACAGTATAAACAGTATAAGTGCAAACAACAGCATTAATCACAGTGCAAGTTACCCCTTTAAAGTGCACTAAAGTAGCGAGTGATGGCTTTGCATAGCAGCAATAGGAGCAAATGTCCACAAACACCCAAACTCCAAAGCACCCTTGCTCCAGGGCTCTGCACATCATTATTCCAGGGATACTGCTAGGCTGAAAATTGGTTTCCTAGCAATGATCTGTGAAATGGACTAAACACGGATCTCATCTAAGGATGAGAGAATCCGAAGTCGATTCGCATAATACTTTGTTTGAATACTGTACGGAGCAAGGGCTCCGTACAGTATTAGAATGTATTGGCTCCAATGAGCCGAAGTTATTATTCCGCGAAGTCTCGCAAGACTTTGCATAATAACTTTATAAATTAATTTCTACTGTGAAAAAACATTTGTAATGGCATCCATAATGTGTCCGTGGTTTTCAAAGACCATAACGTGCGAGAGTGATCAAAACGTGCGAGAACGGACAAAATAGGGCATGCTTCCGTGATGTCACCACAGTCCGTGGAAAACCACTGATGTGCGAATACAAGCGTTAAATTCAATGGATACGTGAGCGGTCTATGGAGATCCCAAAGAGCACATGTCCGCGATTCACTGATGTGTAAAAGAGGCCTTAAACTCTTCCATCCATCCCTTTCATTCAAAGTTACATTTGGTAGATTAGCAAATATCAGAGGGCAGATAGAAGGGAGTATGTCTGCAGGTCAGACTACACATGGGGCTTGTTTGTAGACTGTAACTGTGGAGACACATAGGTCTGCATGGGAGCTGTATACACAAAACAATACATTTTTTTAATTGCACTGGAGTAATAAACAATAGATGCAAAGCCAACATTTACATATATTCTGAAATAAAAGTGTCTCATTTGCATATTGTTCTTACAACTGATCACATTGCTTGCAGGAGGCTAGAAGGCCAAAAGGCAATGTGACTCTGCCAATGTGACAGTGTAATGATGTCTGATGTCACACACAAGGGCTCTGAAAGGGAAAATAATTAGGGTTATGCATCACAAATCCCCCCCTAAAAAATGTTAGTTAAATCATGTAGAAAATATGTGCTATTATTCCCAGAATAGACAGAGTTTTTTTAGCCGGAGAAAATCGCGCCAAACAAAACTCTGCGTTTCACTGTTGCCAATAAAGATTGATGCAAATGTAATTTGTTTCCAGTCAAGGCGTGACAATGGAAAACATATTAATTGAGGTCAACTTTAGGAGCCAACACAATTTCCTCTGGATAAAAAAATGTGACATTTTGAGAGAATGCGTTATAATGAGATGTGTTATTTAGAGGGCTATTCAGGGAAGATTATTTGCCGCATTTACGCTGCCAAGTCACCAACATTTCAATCTATTTTTTTTCCCCCCGTCTCATCCCAATCAACAACTCCTGCAATGTGACGCTTAAGAAGACAGCCAGAGAAGAAGAAAATCTCCTAAGTTAGGCAACTTTCACACTTGCGGTAGGTAGCCTGTTCCAGCGGGGAAACAGCCTGCGGGATCCTTGCTACCGCTAGTCCACCGTGCCGCCGGAAGTCCTCTCCACTATTCACTATAATGGGGGCAGGCCGGAAGTCCACCCGCAACACGGTAAACACGCCGAGAGGTGGCTGGACAAAAACCGCAGCATGCACGGCCTGCCCCCGCTATAGTGAATGGGGCCGGAGCGGACTTCCGGCAGCACGGTGGACCCCCGCCGGAACAGGCTGGCGGAAAAGGCTACCGCAAGTGTCAAAGTAGCCTTACCGTTTTTTTTAAAGGAGGATCCTGAGGTCCCATCTGATTCTCCCTCTAGCATTCAGTCCCCAGGCATTGCAGTAAGCAACGTGACCCAAACTGTGGCTCTCCAGTATCACTTATGACGTGCGTTGTAGTCATACAACAGCTGGAGAGTAACAGGTTGGAGGACACAGCAGTAAAGTGGCACCACCTATTTGACTGACCTCTACACATGACCCCTGGGCCCCCTTTCCACCCCAGGGAGAAGACCTGCCCAACAGTGAACCCATATAACTGATATTTAGAAGACTACTTTGCAGCAACCTCCTCACATCAGGTCTCACCTCTTTTCTGATGGAAGCTGAAGGCAATCTAAACCCCTGCTATCTGCAAAGCATTAACCCAAAGGGACAGGTGGGGCTGGGATCCTTCAGTGCGGCAGCATCATGGAATTTTGGCAGGCCACATATGGTGGGGGAAAGGGGGCACTTCTCTAGGCCTGAGATGTACTCTTTTGGGTTCTGACATAAGGTGCTCTCACCACTCATAGATTGGTATGCCCTCTGACTGCCAGAGCAGAGAATAAATGGCTTCCGAACTATCCCTTCAGTGTGTTACTAGGGAAGAGTTGGGGTGGGCATCCAGCAACAGCCAGTGGTGGCAGCAGGATCAGGTAAGTGGATGAGCGGCGGACAAAGTGACTGCATACTAGGGGGCAGAGTGATGACATACAGTATACAGAAGACAAAGTGTGAGTGCATACTGTGGACAGAGTGATGGCACCCCAGGGGGTAGAATGAAAGAACACCAAGGGGCACAGTGATGACATACTAGAAGGTATAGTGATGGCATACGAGGGGGCAGAGTGATGGCATACTGGGGGCACAGTGATGGCATACCAGGGGTCAGAGTGATGGAATATGGTGTATAGGAGCAGAGTGGTGGCATACCAGGGGATAGCCCAGGCTTACATGTGTAATGTGGAAAGTATTTTATACTGCTCCCAATCTCTTATTCATCAGGGTGATGCAGCAGCAGCAGTTACGGTACATGCTCTTGCTCAGGCATGCTCAACCTGCGGCCCTCCAGCTGTTGCAAAACTACAACTCCCACAATGCCCTGCTGTAGGCTGTACAGGCATGCTGGCATTTATTTTTTATTTTTTATCTAGTTTTGCGGGTTGAGCATGCCTGCTTTTGCTCGATTGGGATGCATTGTAGTCTGTGGAAGGGTTTACAACCACTATGATTAGGATGCGCCTCTGCAGTTGTAAACGTGTTACCCGGGTTTGGGACTATCTCAGACCCTTTCATCTTTCTCATACAAAGTCGTTCTAGGTTCCCAATTTCAACTTAAGAAGAGCAAAATAAACGCCATAAACTAATCAGACCCTGTGAGCTGTATGAGCGCTGAGTATCTCTGCAGACAAGGGAATTTGTGGGCTTAGTCGTGTGCGCTAGGAGATGGTGGTAAGTGTCCTCAACATCATACCAAGATGCAGCTGATGAAGGGAGATTATACGACGCTGAGGTGTTACCATCAATACATTGCGTGAATCCGTATAAAGTGCGGGTTCGAAGGATCTCATCAAGAATGACGACGTGAATATTCTGGAGGACAGAAGAGGCAGGCGCAAGTCTTTAAATGTAAGACGTGTAGGGGTGAACTGAAATAACCTGGATCTGTGGAATATTACCACACACCAAGGAAGTCTTATACATTAAAGGACCTCTGTCAGCAGATTTGTACCTATGATCTGTGTTGGTCCCATGTTCATCTGTGCTCGCATTGCTGAGAAAATGATGTTTTACTATATGCAAATGAGCAGGGGCGTACACAAAAATCATTGGGCCCCATAGAAAGAATATGAATTGGGCCCCTTGTCCGGGTGCGCCAGATCCGGCACTACCGTGATTTTCATTGTCGTGCTCCCATGACAAAGTCTAATATCCACCTCTGCTGCTGCTGCACGATGACCAGGTTAGGCTTGTTTCACACTGCCAGCAGTGGTTCCAGCGAGCTGTTCTGGCAGAGTATAGCCTGCCAAAGCAATCTGGGTACATTGTGGCCGGCAGGCACTCCGATAAACTCTAGAAATGCTGGATACAGAGAGCTCAGACTGTTTTCTGCCGGCACAGTTTTCTGGAACTACGGCCGGCAGTGTAAAACAGGTGAAAATTTGTGGGCAATATATGGAAGGGTAAAAGAGGAGAGGACTACAACTTCCAGCATGTCCAGGCTGTTATTATACAGCATCGGTGGATATTATAAGAGGAGAGAACTACAACTCCCAGCATGCCCAGACTGTTATTGTAGGACATCAGTGAACATTACATGTAGGGGGATACAGTGGGACAAAACTACAACTCCCAGTATTAGGATGTTACGGGCAGTCCCTGGACATCACTCCGCTCTCCTCCAGGCACACACAAGCTCCTCCCCACTTTCACTACATTTTCCTCTCCTTTCCTCTCCATCTCCCTGCACTGGTCACATGACGATGACATTATCACAGGTCCTTCAGCTGTACTACTACTGACTCTGTACGGCTGCCCTGATCACATCGCAGGTCCTTCTGCACAGCTAACTAGGTTTTCACAGCTAGCTATGAAAGTGTAATTGGGGGCTGTGCTTTTTCTGCAGGGCTGGGCCCCCTTCCTCCACTGGCCCCATAGCAACTGCGTGGTCTGCCTCTATTAGAGGTACGCCCCTGTAAATAAGCCTCTAGGAGCAACAGGTCTGAGCCCTTACACCTAGAGGCTGTGCTCTCTCTGCAACTGCAGCACGCTCTCCACTTTGATTGACAGGACCAGGTGTGATCACATTTTCACTGCCTGGCCCTGTCAAAGTGCAGAAGGTGTGGCAGTTGCCGAGAGAGCTGAGCCTCTAGGTGTAACGGCAACGCCCCCATTGCTCCTAGAGGCTCATTTACATATATTAAAACATCATTTTATGATGCGGGCACATATGAACATGGGACCAACACAGATGCCTTCAGCTTCCAAACGCACATGTAACCGGTCAGCCAGTGTCATGGGTACAACTCTGATGACAGATGCCCTTTAACAGCATGAAAGCGTCACAGTCTCATCTGCGCAGATGTTCACCGTCAGTAAGGTTCAGACACAATGGAGATGCTGGTAAGTTGCGGCCGACAGATACGCGCAGCGTGGAATTGCATAGAAGCCTTGGAGGGTGTGAGCCAAATAAAGAGTAATACAGGAGAATCCAGACTAAGAGCAAAGCAAATGCAGAGATCATAGATAGACAGTGCTGTTCTTTAGAGATTGGGGATCTGAAAGAAAATGAGAAATGCAGCAGAGGCCTGAGGATATTTTATTTCTGTGGATTTCTGATTGACATTCTGGAAACAAGGTCAAAGGCTTCCCACGGCCTGTCTCCCACAGACTGTATTATGGTGCCATCTAGTGGCCACATTCAAGTTTGCAGTCAATCTGGTTGTTTTTATTTTGCGGCGATCTGGTGAAAAACAAACATCCTGCATTACATTATATAGGTTGGTTGTAGGAGAAGCCCCTCAAGGGTATGTCCTTAACCCTTTATGGACAATTATCTTATGTGACTTAGCAAGGATATATTCCAAGTACAATTAAAATAATACCATTCATGCCAAAGTGGACATACATGTTGGAAGGGGCATAATTATAGGACCCCATGGCAAAACTTGCGGTCCTACGATCACCCAGCAGCAAAACCAGAATATGGAGATTTTGATGATTATTTTGGTTTCCTTAAGGCATCAGGCTAATGTTCACAGTGATGTCACAGTACAGGGATAATACACACAGTGATGTCACAGTACATGGATAATACACACAGTGATGTCACAGTACAGAGATAATAAACACAGTGATGTCACAGTACAGGGATAATAAACACAGTGATGTCACAGTACAGGGAAAATAAACACAGTGATGTCACAGTACAGGGATAATAAACACAGTGATGTCACAGTACAGGGAAAATAAACACAGTGATGTCACAGTACAGGGATAATAAACACAGTGATGTCACAGTACAGGGATAATAATAAACACAGTGATGTCACAGTACAGGTATAATAATAAACACAGTGATGTCACAGTACAGGGATAATAAACACAGTGATGTCACAGTACAGAGATAATAAACACAGTGATGTCACAGTACAGGGATAATAAACATAGTGATGTCACAATACTGGGAAAATAAAAAGTGATGTCACAATACAGAGATAAACACAGTGATGTCACAGTACAGGATAATAAACACAGTGATGTCACAGTACAGGGATAATAAACACAGTGATGTCACAGTACGGGATAATAAACACAGTGATGTCACAGTACAGGGATAATAAACACAGTGATGTCACAGTAAAGGGATAATAAACACAGTGATGTCACAGTACAGGGATAATAAACACAGTGATGTCACAGTACAGGGATAATAAACACAGTGATGTCACAGTACAGGATAATAAACACAGTGATGTCACAGTACAGGATAATAAACACAGTGATGTCACAGTACAGGGATAATAAACACAGTGATGTCACAGTACAGGATAATAAACACAGTGATGTCACAGTACAGGGATAATAAACATAGTGATGTCACAGTACAGAGATAATAAACACAGTGATGTCACAATACAGAGATAATAAACACAGTGATGTCACAGTACCGGGATAATAAACACAGAGAGGTCACTAGGGATGAGCGAATCGACTTCGGATGAAACATTCAAAGTCTATTTGCATAAAACTTTGTTTGAATACTGTACGGAGCGAGTGCTTCATACAGTATTAGAATGAATTGGCTCCAATGAGCCACTTGGAACCGAATCAGAGTTCGGGAAATGTTTTTTTACAGTATAAATCTATTTTTTAAGTTATTATGCGGTAATAACTTCGGCTCATCGGAGCCTATAGATTCTAATACTGTACAGTATTCAAACAAAGTTTTATGCAAATAGACTTCGGATGTTTCATCCGAAGTCGATTCGCTTATCACTAGATGTCACAGTACAGGCAGGGCTGGCTTTAGACAAAATGTGGCTCCGGGCAAAATCAAAAGTGGGGCCCCAAATCTTGTAATAATGTACTAACAACACAGCTACATTCCGGCGCTCCCTCACAGATTTACACCCCATAAAGCTCCTCACACAGTTCTTCACCCTCATGGCCCCCAAATTACCCCGCATGCCCCTCCTCTCAGATCAATGAGTTCCCCTCACTCACGGCATCTTAGAGTGTTAAAAACTGGAAGCGCGGGATTCCACTTGAGGCACGCTTTTCCCCAGCGGAGATCGGGGAAAGCATCCTGGTTCTAAAAATATGCCCCAGCCTGTATTAGGCTTTCAGGCTCATTGTTAGTATAACCAAGTTCAGGCCACTAGATGGCAGCACTGAACTGTGATATAGTGATTTCTATATAGAATAATAGAGCAATTTACATCTGATGATTGTAAGCTGTGGTCCACTTGGGGGACTTAACAAAAAGTTGCCTAACTAATCACTACAGGAATACAGAAATTGCAACAGAATGAATTAGAAATGAATCTCCCTCTGCTGGAGGCAGAACACTCCCCATCTGACGTCAACAGACGCCACCACTGAATCCTTCTTCTTAGCAACCTATTTTGGTCAATGGTGGGACCAAGCTTTTCCAAAGTGTTGTCTTTGGAGAATGTTTGGCTTTTGCTGAGGTAGTCTATTTCCTTAGCATGACAATCACGTTGTATCATGCAAATTATGATGTTCTTTGAACTTTTTAGATTAGGAGTGGTAAAGGCATGTTTGCAGTGATGACAACTTTTGCAGGGCTTCTGGCTCACAGGTAATGTATGAGCTGTATGAACTATACAGGCTATAGCACAAAAGAGCAACATCCAGGTGGAGAACCTGATGAAACGATGGGATTTGCGTTGGTGTTTCGAAGTCACTTTGCGTAGAGCAGATACTTCAGGTTGGATTTCTACATCTGAATCTGGATCTACCAATTCGAATGTGTCGGATCCAATGTTGCAAAAGGTTAAACGGTACAGGAACACAGGACCCATAAACCATGTTGTGTCTTTAAGGTGGCTTGGTGAAACGGATCTAGTCGTGTGGTCCACAGGATTATGCCGTGTAGGTACGTAGTGCCACTGTTTAGGACAAGTCGATCTCCTGATCCTTAGCACCCGATTGCAGACGTAGACGTAAAAACGTCTGGTTTCGTTCAGATATATCCTAGGACTACCTTGCTGTCCGTATAAAACTCGACTTCTTCGATTTCTAGGTTTATTCCTAAAGTTCAGCCAACTCCACTGCAAGCACAGCAGCGCAGAGCTCTAGTCTGGGAATCGTGTGTTCACGGAGTGGCACTAGTTTGGTCCGGCTCATGACAAATCCTATATGGCATTGTTCTTTGATGTCTATGATCTTTAGGTATGCTACAGCAGCGATTGCCTTGACTGAAGTATCACAGAAGATATACAGTCTTTGCATCTTGACTTCAGTTGATGGCACGGGAGCATAGGGCCGTGCCATGTGAAGGCTGGACAAAGCTTTGAGAGACTTCTTCCAACCTGTCCATAGGTCCTTTTTCTCTGCGGGAAGCGGATCATCCCAATCAGACATCTCTGTGGTAAAGTCCCTTAACATCATTTTGCCTTGGATGGTAACAGGTGCTACAAATCCCAGAGGATCATATAAGCTGTTTATGGTGGACAAGACTCCTCTGCGTGTGAAGGGTTTTTCTTCCTTGCTGATTTGGAAGGTGAATGTGTCTGCCTTTAAGTCCCACAGCAAACTAAGGCTCCGCTGCATGGGAAGAGAGTTGGTGCTAAGATCAAAGTCCTTTAGATCACTTGAATGGTCTTGGGGTGAGAAGGCTTCCATTAATTCACGGCTGTTGGAGGCGATTTTGTGCAACCTCAAATTAGATAGAGCAAGCATCTCTTGAGCCCTTTTCAGGTAACTCATTCGTGGGTGTGGATTTCAAGCAGTCGACCACGTAGAAATCTTTTCCCACAAAGGATCTGACATCTGACCCATACTTTGCTTCACCCTGTCGGGCTGAGTGTCTGAGATTGTAGATAGTGACTGCAGGGGAAGGACTGTTTCCGAAGATGTGCACTCTCATTTGGTACTCTACAATGTCTTCATTGGGATCGTTGTTGCGGTACCAAAAGAACCTTAAGTAGTTTCTGTGTTCTTCCTTGACGAGGAAGCAGTGGAACATCTGTTGTATGTCGGCCATAAATGCTACGGAATCTCTGCGGAAGTGTAGAAGTACCTATAGAAGTCTGTTGTTGAGGTCTGGACCAGACAGTAAGACATCATTTAGCGAGACGCCTTCGCATCTGGCGTTTGAGTCGAATACTACTCTCATCTGCCCTGGTTTTTTAGGATGATACACGCCGAATATGGGTAAGTACCAACACTCCTCGGATGGTTGTTCTGGAATATTCTTTTCATGAAGGTAAATAAATGTTCGATTGTCTCTGGTGTCCTGTGAAGTTTGTGTTTGAGGGAGATAAATCGACTGTAGACAAGTTCTTTGTTGTTAGGTAAGCGTTGTCTCCAGGGTTTAAATGCTAAGGGTGCAACCCAGCTTTTTGACTTGTCTTTTACTATTCCTGGATCCATGATATCCAAGAACAGCCTGTCGTCTATGGACATTTTGATCCTGTTGTCTTCTCTTTTCCTGTGGAAAACTGTGCACCCTAAGTGATCTTGCTCACCATTGCAGGCGTGGTCTTCACAGGAGAGATCCACGAAAGGACAAGGCACAGGAGCTCTGTGTGGCAATTCTTTAATAGGAAACTCCTCTGACATGGCTGGAATAGGGAAGGACGTCCATTTTCAAGTGTGTTGACTGAGCATACTGTTGACTGAGGTCAGCTTGTGTGCTCCTCCTAGACAGATGTCTCCTATGATGACCCATCCTAGGTCAAGTCTCTGGGCGTATGGAGCGTTTTGGGGACTGTTAATCAGTCTTCTAACCTTATGAACTTAGGGTATGTCTCTTCCAAGGAGTAAGACTATCGGGGCTTCTGGGTTCAGTTCTGGTATCAGGTGAGCTATATGCCTCAGGTGAGGGTGATGCTGCTACTTCTGGTGTAGGTATCTCAGACCGGTTGTCAGGAATGTGATTGCACTCCAGTATGGTTGGCAGGGATAAGCAGGTCTAACCATCTATAGACTCCACCTTGTACCCAGTTGCTTTCCTCCCTCCCGTCTCAACGGTACCTGCACATGTCCTTAAAGAGTAGGGAGAACCAGGCCCTACAATGGTGTCAATGAAGGTGGATTTAGCCAAAGACCGGTTGTTTTGATCATCTAAGATTGCGTATACCTTGATCGCCTTATCTCGGTGACCACCCGGATAAACTCTGACAAGGCAGATTTTTGAGCAGGACTTCCCTCCTGCGAGTCCTTTACAGATCTCTGTACAGTGAGAAGTGACTACTGCGGTGTCTATGTCAGTGTCTATCTGCTTTCCGTCATGCTCCTCTGCTTGAGTTGATACCTGAGAGGGTGGTGAAGGGTGTAAAGCCGTGTTGTGTTCTGTGCTACCGCATTCTGTGCATGTCACACTGACCTTACAGTTCCTGGTGAAGTACGATGTTGTAGTGCAGCACCTGAAGCAGATGTTGTTTTCTTTAAATAATTCTTTGCGGTCCTCTAAAGACTTCTCCCTGAAGGCTCTGCATTTTAGTAGAGGATGTGGTTTCTTGTGTAGGGAGCATTCTTTGGTAAGATCTTTGAATTAGTTTTCTTCTTGAGAAGACTTTAACGGCCTGTAAGTAGAACCTTGTGGAGGCAACGTTAGACTGCCACTGGTGTTTTATGAGGTTTTACACTAGGGATAGTGGGACATGACAATATAAAGTCAAAACTAGGATTCTGATCTTGCTGTTCAGTCAACAAAGTCTACAAACACAACGAAGGGGGGAAAATGGTACATTTTGAACCTGTTCATAATGAAAACCATAAGCGATCCACTTCTCCTGTAGGTTATATCGGGTTGACACCTCTGGCGGTGTCCAGGAATGCTAGCCCTGGCAGATCTCCTTCTGCCTGAGCAACCTGTACCTCTATTAACAAGTCGCTGAGTTCCCTGAGCTTCTGGTGACCCCTACCAACTATTCTGGGAAAATTATAAATTCTCTTATAAAAGCATTTTCTATAGCTTTTATTGACCCATAACACTCATCACGTCTTTCCGACGCCATCTTTAGACCTTTGCCCGGGTAGTTTATGTTATAGTCTCTGATTCTTTTGGCATGTTCACCAGACTCGCTTCCAAGCCACTTTACCAAGAGATCTAACTCCTCACTACAGGAAAGATCTAAGTCTCTTATGGAGTTCCGGAAGGAGGCTTGCCACGCCCTGTAGTTCTCGGGGCAATCAGTGAACTATATAAGTCCTTTAGTAACCAGCTCCCGTTTAGCAAAGAACTTAGAGAAGTCTATGGTGGCCTGGTTAGCGCCAATACTACCCGGTACGTTGTTGTTATGCTGCATGTGTGGTGTATCACCATACCTTTTAGGGGTTTCTGGCTTAGGGCAGTCTGTGTAATACCGACATGAAGGGTGTCCCTTTAAGTCAAAGCGAAGGTTGTAGCTTTCGTTCTGCAGGGCGGTAGTTGTGGTCAGCATTGTATTGTCGCATACCGTCCTGCTGGAGGTACTGTGGTAGGATTTTTAACACTCTGTATAAGCTGGCTAATATGCTGGATCATAGTTATCTTCTGTCTTGGGATGCGGATGGATGTATTTTGAGACGCGCTGTTCTGGATCTTGTAGATCTAGGTGTGGCCCAAGTACTTGGCTGTGTTTCTCGGATTCGGGGAACTCCAAGGCTTCCAGGTAATCCGCTTTGGCTATTGCGGCTGCCGTTTCTTTGTGTGCGGCAAGTTTTTCTAGTGACGCTGACGGCGTACTCTCTCCTCTTCCAATGACGCTTGACGGCGTACTCTCTCCTCTTCCAATGACGCTTGACGGCGTACTCTCTCCTCTTCCAATGATGCTTGACGGCGTACTCTCTCCTCTTCCACTGATGCTTGCTCTTTCTGTTCCTTGATCTGCTTGCCTTAGCTTTAGTTGCATCTCTTGTGCAGCAAAGAAAGATCTTACTTTTGCAGCCTCAGCTTCTGCACGGGCGAGAGCAGCGTTTTCTCTTATTGAGGACCTGCTAGAGCAGCTTGCTCGTGACCTGGTCCTGTATGATGATGCATGGCTAGCGGACATTGTGTGCCTTTTGCTGGCTGCTTAATGTCTCTGTGCAGACTCAGTCTGTGTAGAAACGGACTCCAGCGTGGTCTGGATCGTGCTGCACTTGCTGGGGGCTGCACTCTCACTTCTTGTGACTGTATGGCAACCGCTGCAATCTTATACGCAGGACCGCATGTGTGATGGCGGCTCTGTGTAGTCAGATCCACTATCGCTGGTGACTAGCATCTGTGTTACTGTTCTGTCTTCATACACGTTCACACAGTGTGCAGTCTGACATTCAGCATAAACCATTCATGTCTTACAAATAAGAGGACTGTTCTCTGTAGTCTAACTTGTTTATTGGTCAACAGGATTGTGAATTGGTAAAACTACAAGAATACAAATGGCTTGTATAAGTATAAGGCAGAAAGCATAGAACAGCCTGTATAATAACATTACATTAACACTGGGCACATGTCCAAAAATGGCTGCCTGTACATGGATTGCATGTCTAGCATCTAACAGTTACAACCTCTTTCCCTAAGTAACACTACAACTACTTGAACAGCTCTGCATAACACAATGTGCCTGAAACAAAGGTAGAAATCTCACCAGATATACTTGCAAAAGGGTGGTGGAGTTTAAGAAGAAGATATGCAGGAGACAGCTCTGCTGACGTCCTGTAAGATGGAGACTGGGCTTTAGTGATGGACAAACATCTGCCGGGACGGTTCGCGAACGATCAAATGTTCGCGAACTGCAAGTTCGCGGCGGCTCCCATTCATTTTAATGGCAGGCGAACCTGAAAAACCTTCAGCTCATATTTGCAGCCCAAAAATAATTACTAGAAGTGCACAAATAGTCCTACAACATGGACAGTGACATACCAGATGTATTATTCGAATTTGCAATCTCCATTCATAATTTTTTTCAATGCAAAATATCGGCAATATAATTTTCACGTACGCGCATGCGCAAATGCATGATACAGTACCCAAATGCACTATAAAGAAAGTATATTGGTATATAACACCCCGCTTCAATCAGTTTTTTTGGGGGGACGACGAATGGTATATCACGCCAGTAGAAATGATTTGTTCCAATAACGCTTGTCCCTCTATATACCTGCAGTATCGCAGCAGAACCGCACACAACTGCCGCACAATACAAATGCACTATAATATACTGTCTAACATAGAAAGGATATTATAACATTGTACAAGGAAGGCAATCCATTAGAATATACATATAAATAACCCCTTAAGGACACAGGGCGTACCGGTACGCCCTATTTCCCGAGTCCTTAAGGACCAAGGGCGTACCGGTACGTCCTGACTTAAAATCGGCATTCCGGCGCCGCGGGGGTTAATCGGAACGGGATTTCGGCTGAAATCATTCAGCCGGCATCCCGTAACAACGCAGGGGGGGGTCATTTGACCCCCCCGTATCGGCGATCGCAGAAAACCGCAGGTCAATTCAGACCTGCGGTTTTCTGCGTTTCCGGTCCATTCGGGTGTCCGGTGACCCGATGAACCAGAAAAAGACTGCGATCGGTGGCGTAATTATACACCACCAATCGCAGTCCGAGGATTTGAGGAGGCGGTGCTGGCCCTGGTGCTGAACACTGCTGTCCAGGGTGCTGATTGGTGCAGGGGAGAGAGGCGCGAGATTCAAACTTCCTGCGCTCCTCTCTCCCCTCCTCTTCCTGTTCTGCACGAGCACCCGGCAGCATCGTCCAGCACCAGCTCCTGTGTCCCCCTAATCGCCATCCATCACCCTCCTGCACCCATCGCCACCCAGGTAGGTTAGGGTCAGTGAGGGAGAGGCATCGTTAGGCAGGGAAAGAAGGGAAAAGTTAGTTAGGAAAAAAAAAAAAAAAAAAAAAAACTTTTAACTTTTACACAAAACTTTTTTTGATCAATCTATCAGACCCCAGACCCCCCCCTGCCACTTGCCCCCCCCTACCAGCCCCCCACCACCACCAGCCCCCCCACCCCCTCCACCCATCCCCCCACCACTCCCCCCAACCCCCCCCCCCCACCACCACCACCACTAGCCCCCTCACCACCACTTTTTTTTCTGCGTTCGCTGACTGGTCGGCACTTTTTAGCGTCCGTCCACTGTTAGCGCATCGCCTGCCCCACCGCTGATCAGCGTTGTACCGCTAATCAGCAACTTTTTTTTTTTCCTAACACTTGCCCTTTTTTCCTTTTTTTAGTACGCGAACACCCGTTGCCCCCACACACACGCACATATAATAAAGTTTTACACACACGCACACCTACACGCACACACACCCATGGCCCGCCGGGTGTTCTCGGCCGAGGAGGCATATGCCCAGATTGCCTCCGACTCCGAGAGCCCCAGTGAGGATGAGGATGACCCCACATTCCTCTTATCATCAGCATCCTCCTCATCATCATCGGATGACGATGAGCCACCAAGGCGGCGGAGACGCCGCCAGGCGGAGCCAGGGGCCGCACATGCTAGGGATCCTGTGGCCCACCCTAGTACGAGCCGCCCTGGGGTTCGTACTGGTTTCCCGGCCCACCAAATAAGTTCACCGGAGACCCCTGCCGATGAACTTAGCTGGTGTCCCCCAGTGGACTTTGAGCCTGAGATTCCGGATTTCGCTGGCAATCCTGGAATCCAGATTCCCACAGTGGGGTTTACTGAAATTGACTATTTTAGTTTTTTTTTCAGTAACCCACTGGTGAATTTGATGGTGGAGCAGACGAATCTGTACGCCCAACAGTTCGTCGCTCAAAACCCAGGCTCAGTTTTGGCTAGACCCGGTGGCTGGACGCCGGTCAGTGCAGCCGAAATGAGGACATTTTGGGGCCTCGTGCTGCATATGGGTCTAGTCCAAAAACCCAGTGTCAGGCAATACTGGAGTGGGGACGTCCTGTACCAGACCCCACTGTACAGTATGGTCATGACACGCTCCCGGTTTGAGGCCATCCGGAAATGTCTGCATTATTCCGATAATGCAGCATGTCCACCCCGAGGTGATCCTGCCTATGACCGGCTGTATAAGATACGGCCTGTCATCGATCACTTTGGGGCCACATTTCAGCAGGCCTACGTACCTGGAAGGGAGGTCGCGGTTGATGAGTCGCTCATTGCGTTCAAGGGGAGACTCAGTTTCCGCCAATATATTCCCACAAAGCGAGCGAGGTATGGCGTGAAGCTATACAAAATTTGTGAGAGTACCTCAGGGTACACTTACAAATTTCGTGTGTACGAGGGGCGAGATTCCCGTATTCAACCCCCAGAATGTCCCCCCACTCTGGGTGTTAGCGGGAAACTCGTGTGGGACCTTATGTACCCACTGCTGGATAATGGTTACCACTTGTACGTGGATAACTTTTATACCAGCATTCCCTTGTTCAGGTCCCTTGCCGCCAGATCTACGTTCGCTTGTGGGACCGTGCGGAAAAATCAGCGCGGCCTCCCTGCCTACCCCCTCCAGGTACCTATCCCCAGGGGTGAGACCCGTGCACTTACCAGTGGAAACCTGTTGCTGGTCAGGTATAAGGACAAGAGGGATGTCCTTATGCTGTCCACAATCCACGGTAACGGCACCACCCCAGTCCCTGTGCGAGGTACCGCGGCAACGGTCCTCAAGCCCGATTGTATCGTCGACTACAATCGGTATATGGGAGGAGTTGATCTCTCGGATCAAGTCCTCACGCCATATAACGCCATGCGCAAAACCCGGGCATGGTACAAAAAAGTTGCGGTCTACTTGGTGCAGGTTGCCATGTACAACTCTTTTGTACTATCCCGAAGCGCTGGCAGCACAGGGACATTCCTCCAATTCTATGAGGCAGTCCTCAAGGACCTGATCTTTTCGGACCGGGAAAGAGCAGGCCGGAGTACCTCGGGAACTGGAGGCGCCCGGATCGTCCCTGGCCAACACTTTCCAGGTGTGGTCCCCCATACTGGAAAGAAGGGACGAACCCAAAAAAAGTGCAGAGTGTGTCGCAGGAGGGGGATACGGAAGGACACCACCACTCAGTGCGACACGTGCCCCGATCATCCGGGCCTCTGCGTTATCGATTGCTTCAGGGAGTATCACACTTCCATGGAGTACTAAATTTTTATAATCCCCAACAGTTCACTAGAGAACATAAAACACTATGGCTCTCAGACTTTGGAGACACGAAAACTATTTTTCTTTCCCCCAAAAATATTAGTTTTAGTGCAGGCATCCTCAAACTGCGGCCCTCCAGATGTTGTAAAACTATAACTCCCAGCATGCCCAGACAACCTACAGCCATCAGCAGGGCATGGTGGGAATTGTAGTTTTACAACATCTGGAGGGCCGCAGTTTTAGGATGCCTGCTTAGTGTCTCCAAAGTCTGAGAGCCATACATATTGGGCATCGTCGCGTGCGTAAAAGTCGTCGCTATAAAAATAACTTTTGACCAAACGCCTCGGATGAACGGTGTTAAAAATATAAAATAAAAACGGTGCCAAAACACCTATTTTTGGGCAAAATTTCAATTTAAATCCATTTTGCCGGTAATAAAGCAAGGGTTAACAGCCAAACAAAACTAAATATTTATTGCCCCGATTCTGTCGTTTGCAGAAACACCCCATATGTGGTCGTAAATGGCTATATAGCCGCACGGCAGGGCATAGAACGAAGGGAACGCCATACGGTTTCTGGAAGGCAGATTTTGATGGACAGTTTTTTTTTTGACACCATGTCCCATTAGAAGCCCCCCCTGATGTAGCCCAGACTAGAAACTCCAAAAAAGTGACCCCATCTAAGAAACTACACCCCTCAAGGTATTCAAAAGTTACTTTACAAACTATGTTAACCCTTTAGGTGTTCCACAAAACTAAATAGCGAATGTAGAAACAATTTTAGATTTTAATTTTTTTGTTACATTGCCTCAAAAAAGAGTAATATAGAGCAACCAAATATCAAATTTACCCCAAAAATAGTCCCAAAACAACAACCACCTTATCCCGTAGTTTCCTAGATGGGGTCACTTTTATGGAGTTTCTACTCTAGGGGTGCATCAGGGGGCTTGAAAGGGTACATGGTGTAAATAAACCAGTCCAGCAAAATCTGCCTTCCAAAAACCATATGGCGTTCCCCTTCTTCTATGTCCTGCCGTTTAGCCAAATAGTAGTTTACCACCACATATGGGGTGTTTCTGCAAACTACAGAATCAGGGCAACCCATTTTGAGTGTTGTTTGGCAGTTAACCCTTGTTTTACTCCTAGAAAAAATTGATTATATTGGATAATTTTCCAAAAAATTGAAATTTCATAATTGTTTCTCCATCTGCCATTAACTCTTGTGGAACACCTAAAGGGTTAACAAAGTTTGTAAACCCAGTTTTGAATACCTTGAGGGGTGTACTTTCTTAGATGGAGTCACTTTTTTGAAATTTCTATTCTAGGGGTGCAACAGGGGGCTTCAAATGGGACATGGTATAAACAAAACCAGTCCTGCAAAATCTGCCTTCCAAAACCCATATGGTGTTCCCCTCCTTCTATGTGCTACCGTTCGGCCAAACAGTAGTTTACGACCACATATGGGGTGTTTTTGCAAACTACAGAATCAGGGCAACCCATTTTGAGTGTTGTTTGGCAGTTAACCCTTGTTTTACTCCTAGAAAAAATTGATTATATTGGAAAATTTTCCAAAAAATTGAAATTTCATAATTGTTTCTCCATCTGCCATTAACTCTTGTGGAACACCTAAAGGGTTAACAAAGTTTGTAAACCCAGTTTTGAATACCTTGAGGGGTGTACTTTCTTAGATGGAGTCACTTTTTTGAAATTTCTATTCTAGGGGTGCAACAGGGGGCTTCAAATGGGACATGGTATAAACAAAACCAGTCCTGCAAAATCTGCCTTCCAAAACCCATATGGTGTTCCCCTCCTTCTATGTGCTACCGTTCGGCCAAACAGTAGTTTACGACCACATATGGGGTGTTTTTGCAAACTACAGAATCAGGGCAACCCATTTTGAGTGTTGTTTGGCAGTTAACCCTTGTTTTACTCCTAGAAAAAATTGATTATATTGGAAAATTTTCCAAAAAATTGAAATTTCATAATTGTTTCTCCATCTGCCATTAACTCTTGTGGAACACCTAAAGGGTTAACAAAGTTTGTAAACCCAGTTTTGAATACCTTGAGGGGTGTACTTTCTTAGATGGAGTCACTTTTTTGAAATTTCTATTCTAGGGGTGCAACAGGGGGCTTCAAATGGGACATGGTATAAACAAAACCAGTCCTGCAAAATCTGCCTTCCAAAACCCATATGGTGTTCCCCTCCTTCTATGTGCTACCGTTCGGCCAAACAGTAGTTTACGACCACATATGGGGTGTTTTTGCAAACTACAGAATCAGGGCAACCCATTTTGAGTGTTGTTTGGCAGTTAACCCTTGTTTTACTCCTAGAAAAAATTTATTATATTGGAAAATTTTCCAAAAAATTGAAATTTCATAATTGTTTCTCCATCTGCCATTAACTCTTGTGGAACACCTAAAGGGTTAACAAAGTTTGTAAACCCAGTTTTGAATACCTTGAGGGGTGTACTATCTTAGATGGAGTCACTTTTTTGAAATTTCTATTCTAGGGGTGCAACAGGGGGCTTCAAATGGGACATGGTATAAACAAAACCAGTCCTGCAAAATCTGCCTTCCAAAACCCATATGGTGTTCCCCTCCTTCTATGTGCTACCGTTCGGCCAAACAGTAGTTTACGACCACATATGGGGTGTTTTTGCAAACTACAGAATCAGGGCAACCCATTTTGAGTGTTGTTTGGCAGTTAACCCTTATTTTACTCCTGGAAAAAATTTATTATATTGGAAAATTTTCCAAAAAATAGAAATTTCAAAATTGTTTCTCCATCTGCCATTAACTCTTCAGGAACACCTAAAGGGTTAATAAAGTTTGAAAAAACAGTTTTGAATACCTTGAGGGGTGTAGTTTCTAGAATGGGGTCATTTTTGGGAGGTTTCTATTATCTAAGCCTCACAATATGACTTCAAACCTGAACTGGTCCATAAAAAGTGGGATTTTGAAGATTTCTCAAAAATTTCAAAATTTGCTTCTAAACTTCTAAGCCTTGTAACATCCCCAAAAAATAAAATATCATTCCCAAAATGCTACAAACATGAAGTAGACATATGGGGAATGTAAAGTCATCACAATTTTTGGGGGTATTACTATGTATTACAGAAGTAGAGAAACTGAAACTTTGAAATTTGCTAATTTTTCAAAATGTTTGGTAAAAAATGTATTTTTTTATGCAAAAAAACTAACTTTTTTGACCCAATTTTAGCAGTGTCATGAAGTACAATATGTGACGAAAAAACAATCTCAGAACGGCCTGGGTAAGTCAAAGCGTTTGAAAGTTATGAGCACTTAAAGTGACACTGGTCAGATTTGCAAAAAATGGCCCGGTCCTTAAGGTGAAAATGAGCCCGGTCCTTAAGGGGATAAAGATGGCGTGGGCAGCACCACTGTCAACAAGTACGGTCGGAGTGCCAGCGGCTGTGGGGGCGATCCACCTCCAAAGTATAGATACAAAGAATTCCGCAGCACATCCAATTTGTAAAAAGTAGAAAAAGGCTTTATTCACCAGGCATGCAACGTTTCAATCCTCTCAATGGGATTTTCCTCAAGCAGAATATACAAAAAATGGTGACTTATCAGAGGACTCCTGACGACGGTTATTTAAAGCAAACTCAGCAAGGGACAAAAGAGAACACCAATCCTCTTGATTCTCCGCCACAAAACAGCGCAGATATGTCTCCAGATTCTGATTGACGCGCTCTGTCTGGCCATTCGACTGCGGGTGGAAAGCAGAAGAGAATGACAACCGAACCCCCAAGCGAGAACAGAAAGCCTTCCAGAATCTGGAAACAAACTGCGTGCCCCTATCAGAGACTATGTCTGAAGGAATACCGTGCAATTTGACAATGTGATCAATAAATGCCTGCGCCAGCGTCTTAGCATTGGGCAAACCAGGAAAAGGGATGAAATGCACCATTTTGCTAAAACGGTCCACCACCACCAGAATCAGTCTTCCCCGAGGAACGAGGCAGGTCGGTTATGAAGTCCATGGACAGATGTGTCCAAGGACGGGAAGGAATGGGTAAGGGAAGGAGAGGACCTGATGGCCGTGAATGAGGGACTTTGGCACGAGCGCAAGTCTCGCAGGCTGCCACAAAACCCTCAACCGACTTACGAAGCGCAGGCCACCAGAATCTCCGAGCGATGAGATCCAGTGTGGCTCTTGCCCCCGGGTGCCCAGCAAGGACCGTATCGTGGTGTTCCTTAAAAATCTTGTGTCTTAAAGCGAGAGGCACAAACAACCTCCCAGGAGGACAAAGATCAGGAGCCTCTGACTGGGCTGCCTGCACCTCTGCCTCCAATTCAGAAAAAAGAGCAGAGACCACCACACCTTCAGCCAAAATGGGACCCGGGACTTCAAAATTCCCGCCTCCCGGAAAACAACGTGACAGGGCATCTGCCTTCACATTCTTAACTCCAGGGCGGAACGTGACAACAAAATTAAACCTAGAAAAGAACAAAGACCATCTGGCCTGTCTCGGGTTCAGACGCTTGGCTGACTCCAAGTAGGCCAGATTTTTATGGTCAGTAAATACGGTAATAGGGTGTCTGGCTCTCTCTAGCCAATGGCGCCATTCCTCAAAAGCCAACTTGATGGCCAACAATTCCCTATCTCCCACATCGTAATTTCTCTCTGCGGAGGAGAGTTTTTTCGAGAAAAAGGCACACGGTCGCAATTTGGCAGGAGAGGAACCCTGAGACAAGACCGCCCCCACACCCACCTCAGAAGCATCAACCTCAACTATGAAGGGTAAAGAAATATCAGGTTGCACCAAGATGGGAGCGGAAGCAAAACTCTCCTTGATATCAGAAAAAGCCTTACGCGCCTCTACTGACCAAGAAGAAAAATCTACCCCCTTTCTGGTCATATCAGTAAGTGGTTTAACAATAGAGGAATAATTCAAAATAAACTTCCTGTAATAATCCGCAAAGCCCAAAAAACGCATCAGCGCCTTCTGATTCTCAGGAAGCTCCCACTCAAGCACAGCGCGGACCTTCTCGGGGTCCATGCGAAAACCAGAAGCGGAGAGAAGAAACCCCAGAAATTGAATTTCTGGAACCGCAAACACACATTTTTCCAGTTTCGCATATAATTTATTCTCCCGCAGGGTGAGCAAGACCTGACGTAAATGTTCCTTATAAGTCTTGAAATCAGGAGAAAAAAATCAAAATGTCATCCAAATACACTAATACAAATTTTCCCATCAAATGATAAAAAATGCTGTTCACGAAATGCTGAAAAACGGCTGGGGCATTCATCAAACCAAAAGGCATAACCAAATTCTCAAAATGGCCCTCAGGGGTATTGAAGGCCGTCTTCCATTTGTCTCCTTCTCTGACCCTGACCAGGTTGTATGCCCCTCTTAGATCTAATTTGGAAAAGACTTTAGCCCCAACAACCTGGTTAAACAGGTCCGGGATCAGAGGAAGCGGATAAGGGTCACGAATAGTTATACTGTTCAGCTCCCTGAAATCCAAACGAGGTCTTAAAGAACCATCTTTTTTCTTAACAAAGAAAAAACCAGCGGCAACAGGTGACTTTGAGGGTCGTATGTGTCCTTTTCTCAGACTCTCAGAGATATAAGCACACATAGCGATCCTCTCAGGTTGGGAAAGATTGTATAAACGAGATTTAGGCAGCTTGGCGCCTGGGATGAGATTAATAGGGCAATCGTACTCCCTGTGCGGGGTCAAATCCTGAACTCCACTCTCAGAGAAGACATCCGAAAATTCAGAGAGAAAAGATGGTACAGTCTTAGTAGCAACCTCAGAAACAGATGTCGTGAGGCAATTCTCTCTGCAAAAGTCACTCCAACCATTTATTTGCCTCGCTTGCCAATCAATGGTGGGGTTATGTTTAGTGAGCCAGGGTAGCCCCAACACCAGAGGAGTAGGCAAACCGCTAAGGACGAAACATGACACATCCTCAACATGAGCATCACTCACAATTAAACGGATATTGTGAACTATGCCCTTTAATGATTTCTGAGAAAGTGGAGCGGAATCAATAGCAAAAACAGGAATATCCTTTCCCAAAGTGCGCACCTGGAAACCATGAGTTATTGCAAATTGATTATCAATGAGATTGACAGCTGCTCCACTATCCACAAAAATCTCACAAAAAATGCTCTTGCTCTCTAGCGCCACCCTAGCAGGCAGGACAAAACGGGAACTACAAGCAAACGGAAAACCTTCAATTTCCGCCTCAACCCTGCCAATACAGGGAGTGCAGAATTATTAGGCAAATGAGTATTTTGACCACATCATCCTCTTTATGCATGTTGTCTTACTCCAAGCTGTATAGGCTCGAAAGCCTACTACCAATTAAGCATATTAGGTGATGTGCATCTCTGTAATGAGAAGGGGTGTGGTCTAATGACATCAACACCCTATATCAGGTGTGCATAATTATTAGGCAACTTCCTTTCCTTTGGCAAAATGGGTCAAAAGAAGGACTTGACAGGCTCAGAAAAGTCAAAAATAGTGAGATATCTTGCAGAGGGATGCAGCACTCTTAAAATTGCAAAGCTTCTGAAGCGTGATCATCGAACAATAAATCGTTTCATTCAAAATAGTCAACAGGGTCGCAAGAAGCGTGGGGAAAAACCAAGGCGCAAAATAACTGCCCATGAACTGAGAAAAGTCAAGCGTGCAGCTGCCAAGATGCCACTTGCCACCAGTTTGGCCATATTTCAGAGCTGCAACATCACTGGAGTGCCCAAAAGCACAAGGTGTGCAATACTCAGAGACATGGCCAAGGTAAGAAAGGCTGAAAGACGACCACCACTGAACAAGACACACAAGCTGAAACGTCAAGACTGGGCCAAGAAATATCTCAAGACTGATTTTTCTAAGGTTTTATGGACTGATGAAATGAGAATGAGTCTTGATGGGCCAGATGGATGGGCCCGTGGCTGGATTGGTAAAGGGCAGAGAGCTCCAGTCCGACTCAGACGCCAGCAAGGTGGAGGTGGAGTACTGGTTTGGGCTTGTATCATCAAAGATGAGCTTGTGGGGCCTTTTCGGGTTGAGGATGGAGTCAAGCTCAACTCCCAGTCCTACTGCCAGTTTCTGGAAGACACCTTCTTCAAGCAGTGGTACAGGAAGAAGTCTGCATCCTTCAAGAAAAACATGATTTTCATGCAGGACAATGCTCCATCACACGCGTCCAAGTACTCCACAGCGTGGCTGGCAAGAAAGGGTATAAAAGAAGAAAATCTAATGACATGGCCTCCTTGTTCACCTGATCTGAACCCCATTGAGAACCTGTGGTCCATCATCAAATGTGAGATTTACAAGGAGGGAAAACAGTACACCTCTCTGAACAGTGTCTGGGAGGCTGTGGTTGCTGCTGCACGCAATGTTGATGGTGAACAGATCAAAACACTGACAGAATCCATGGATGGCAGGCTTTTGAGTGTCCTTGCAAAGGAAGGTGGCTATAGTGGTCACTGATTTGTTTTTGTTTTGTTTTTGAATGTCAGAAATGTATATTTGTGAATGTTGAGATGTTATATTGGTTTCACTGGTAAAAATAAATTATTGAAATGGGTATATATTTGTTTTTTGTTAAGTTGCCTAATAATTATGCACAGTAATAGTCACCTGCACACACAGATATCCCCCTAAAATAGCTAAAACTAAAAACAAACTAAAAACTACTTCCAAAAATATTCAGCTTTGATATTAATGAGTTTTTTGGGTTCATTGAGAACATGGTTGTTGTTCAATAATAAAATTAATCCTCAAAAATACAACTTGCCTAATAATTCTGCACTCCCTGTAGTAACAGACGGAACATTTTTAAAAGATTTTTTCCTGTTTGTTTCTTTATTACTCCCAGAAAACTGCCTGAATCTCCTAGAGGGACAAACATTTGCCAAATGATTTATACCTCCACAACAAAAACAAACCCTCCCATGCGAGCTGAATCTTCTATTGTCAGAAGCAATCAACCCCAGCTGCATGGGCTCCTGCTCAGAAGGGGCTGACAGCGACCGAGACCCCTGCGCACAGAATGAGACCGCTGCACTGTCCTGGGACTGAGTATGACAGGAAGGAGATATCTCTCCTCTCTCTCTAAGACGCCTGTCAATACGAACGGCCTGAGACATAGCAGAGTCCAAGGAAATAGGCCTCTCATGAAAGGCAAATGCATCTTTCAATCCCTCTGAAAGACCATGGCAAAATTGACTTCGGAGTGCAGCATCATTCCAACCAGTATCAGCTGCCCATCTCCGAAATTCTGAGCAGTATATCTCTGCGAATTGTTTACCCTGGCATAATAGACGTAGTCTAGACTCAGCCAGAGCAACACGATCCGGATCATCATATATCTGACCCAGGGCTAAAAAGAATTCATCCACTGAACGGAGAGGCCGTGCCCCCTCCGGCAGGGAAAAGGCCCAAGACTGAGCATTACCCCTGAGCAGCGATATAATGATACCCACCCTCCGTTCCTCATCACCAGAGGAATGGGGAAGAAGGCGAAAATGGAGTTTGCAAGCCTCTTTAAAACGCACAGAATTCTCACTACCCCCGGAGAACGTATCCGGGAGCGAGATCTTAGGCTCAGAACAAGCTCCATGAACGCAAGCTGAACCGGTCACTTGAAGCTGAGAAAAAGTCTTACGGAGATCAGCTACCTCCAATGAAAGACCCTGGAAGCGTTCAGCCAAAAGTGAAACCGGATCCATGCTTGAGACGGTTTTGGCGGCTTATAATGTCACGGACTGTGTACAGGAAACAAGACAATGCAACATGCATATATGACTCACTGGATCCAAAGCTAAGGAAGCAAAAGGGAGACCCCTGCTCAAGACCTGGCACTTTCCCTGGCTGTTCAGCCTATGCAAAGATCCCAAAGGTGGATAGTTGCATATCCACGTACCTCGACTATATAACCCCTGAACACCCTACAATAGTGAGGGGACACGACCACCGGCTCCCTACACCAGACACGGAGGGAGTCAGGGTCACCTGGGATCCAGCAAACAGAAAATAACAGATAAATGTACAGCACTTAACTTTGTAGCAGACTGGGAAACAGGATCAGCATGCACACACACTCCAGGAAGTAGTATAAGCCGCCCAGTAATGCATTATGGGGAGGAATTTAAAGGGAAGCAATCAGTCCAACTACATGACAGCTGAGAGAGGCTAACGAGATGAGGAACCACAACAAAGAAAACTCAAGGAGGAGGTTCTGAAAGGCTTCTGTCAGAGCTTCTCAGCTGTCTGGTTGTGACACCGCCAGTTCTGTGAGAAGGTCTGTTAGACGTTCTTCTCTACCTCTTGCATGATGTTCTTTGTTTTGGTTTCACTTTGTCATCTCTTTTCCTTCTCCCAGCTGTCACCTATTTACACTAATTGTCTCCCTTTATATTCCCTCCCATACTGCCTCACTTTGCGGTTTATACTTCTTCCTGGATGAGTTGTTCACTGCTGGATGCTGATTCCTCAGATAAGTCTGTTTCCTTTATTTGTGTTTCCTTGCTGGCTTGATTCTGGGTGACCCTGACTCCGTCCGTATTAAGTGCAGGGAGCCGGTGGTCGTGTCCCCTCACTATTATAGGGTTTTCAGGTGTCACATAGTATTAGGTACGTGGGCATACAATCGTCTACCATAAAGACCTTTGCATGGGCATAGCAGTCAGGGAGAGCTCTAGGGGTTTTATAGGGCTCACCCATATGCTCCTTAGTTTGGGATCGGATGTTTATTTATAAGTTCCAGCTTTCTGCAACACCATCCGTGACAACAAGATGACAAGATAAATACACTTAACATGTTGTAGCGGGGTAAAAGAGTGTAGTAAAATAACTCTGGGATGTTACACATATTACTGGGGGCACAGCTGGCCATAACTACTATGAGGGGGCACATAACTGGGGCATAATCTGTGAAGGAGGCACAATGTGGGCATAAATACTGTGCAGTGGCATGAAGGGGGAATAACTACTATGTGGAGGCATTTCAGGGACTGGTTGAGATTAGGTGTATAGTTATGTTTTGGGCCAAATTAGAGGCGTGGCCTAATGTTTAAAAAAATTGCTGCATCACGCTTTGCGCACTGCACAATGTGTCTCTCTTTGTTTTCAAAGTTGGGAGGTATGGGATAATAAATACAGTGATGTCATAGTACAGGGATAATTAATACAGTGATGTCACATTACAGGCAAAATAAACACAGTGATGTCACAGTAAAGGGATAATAAACACAGTGATGTCACATTACAGGTAAAATAAACACAGTGATGTCACAGTACAGGGCTATAAACAGTGATGTCACAGTACAGGCATAATAAACACAGTGATGTCACAGTACAGGGATAATAAACACAGTGATGTCACATTACAGGTAAAATAAACACAGTGATGTCACAGTGCAGGGATAATAAACACATTGATGTCACAGTACAGGCATAATAAACACAGTGATGTCACAGTACAGGGATAATAAACACAGTGATGTCACAGTACAGGCATAATAAACATAGTGATGTCACAGTACAGGATAATAAACACAGTGATGTCACAGTACAGAGATAATAAACACAGTGATGTCATAGTACAGGATAATAAACACAGTGATGTCACAGTACAGGATAATAGACACAGTGATGTCACAGTACAGAGATAATACACACAGTGATGTCACAGTACAGGTATAATAAACACAGTGATGTCACAGTACAGGGATAATACACACAGTGATGTCACAGCACAGGGATAATAAACACAGTGATGTCACAGTACAGGGATAATACACATAGTGATGTCACAGTACAGGATAATAAACACAGTGATGTCACAGTACAGGGATAATAAACACAGTGATGTCACAGTACAGGGATAATAAACACAGTGATGTCACAGTACAGCGATAATAAACACAGTGATGTCACAGTACAGGATAATAAACACAGTGATGTCACAGTACAGGGATAATAAACACAGTGATGTCACAGTACAGAGATAATAAACACAGTGATGTCACAGTACAGGATAATACACACAGTGATGTCACAGTACAGAGATAATAAACACAGTGATGTCACAGTACAGGATAATAAACACAGTGATGTCACAATACAGAGATAATAAAACACAGTGATGTCACAGTACAGGGATAATAAACACAGTGATGTCACAGTACAGAGATAATAAACACAATGATGTCACAGTACAGAGATAATAAACACAGTGATGTCACAGTACAGGGATAATAAACTCAGTGATGTCACAGTACAGGAATAATAAACACAGTGATATCACAGTACAGGATAATAAAACACAGTGATGTCACAGTACAGGGATAATAAACACAGTGATGTCACAGTACAGAGATAATAAACACAATGATGTCACAGTACAGAGATAATAAACACAGTGATGTCACAGTACAGGGATAATAAACTCAGTGATGTCACAGTACAGGAATAATAAACACAGTGATATCACAGTACAGGATAATAAACACAGTGATGTCACAGTACAGGGATAATAAACTCAGTGATGTCACAGTACAGGAATAATAAACACAGTGATATCACAGTACAGAGATAATAAACTGTTACTGTGTTGTTGGGCCCCGTAGCAGTTGTTCTGCCTGCCACCCTGGTGGCCATTGCATTATACTTGCCAACTTTTGAAGAGGGAGATTATAAAAGCAGCATAGGAAGTGGAGTGCTATGTATGTCGCACAAAATTTTGGCCATACACCCATTTATATACACAGCACATAATACCCCCAGGAGAGGCAGAGGGCGGACTTTTTTTTTTGTTTTACTTAATTTAAATTGCTCCTGCTTAAAGGGAGTCTTTCACCTAATCTGAGCGTTTTAGACCGCTCAGATCAGGTTATAGACTCTTTAACCCTCATTACGATCATACCTTTCTCTTATGTGTCCCTCGCCCAGATAATGAAAATAACACTTTTTAAACTTATGCAAATTACCTTCTGAAGGTGCCCAGGGGCGGCGTTACTGGGCGATGTGCCCAGAAAAACACACCTCCAGCCGGCGGACGTCACGAGCGGCACCAGAGGACGGCGGGCTGGGAACTGGCCCGCACCTGCGCACTGCTCTGCCCATTATGGGCAGAGGAACATCCTTTCATATTGCGCATGCGCCGGCCGGCTGTCTTTAGTTGGCCGGCGCATGCGCAATATGAAAAGCTGTTCATCTGCCCATAATGGGCAGAGCAGTGCGCAGGTGCGGGCCAGTTCCCAGCCCGCCGTCCTCTGGTGCCGCTCGTGACGTCCGCCGGCTGGAGGTGTGTTTTTCTCGGCACATCGCCCAGTAACGCCGCCCCTGGGCACCTTCAGAAGGTAATTTGCATAAGTTTAAAAAGTGTTATTTTCATTATCTGGGCGAGGGACACATAAGAGAAAGGTATGATCGTAATGAGGGTTAAAGAGTCTATAACCTGATCTGAGCGGTCTAAAACGCTCAGATTAGGTGAAAGACTTCCTTTAATGGAAAAAAATAGTGCTTTACGTTCCACACTGCCTTAGGGCTCATGCACACGACCATTGTTGTTTTGCGGTCCATTTTTCAAGGATCAGTTGTTCCGTATGTGAGTTTTTTTTTTTTCTGATTTAAGTCCTCTTCTGTTCCGTTATTACACAAAACATATCCGTATGGTTTCCGTATTTGATCTGTTTTTTTGCGGATCGTATACAGAAACAGAAACTTATTAATCACCAAACACATGAGCAATATGGGCTGGGCATAGCATTTCTACAGTATGGATCCGCAGAATACAGATGACATACGGATGTGTTCCGTCTGCATTCCGCATTTTTTGCGGACCTATCGACTGGAATGGGGCCCTGGACCGTGATTTGCGGACAATAATGGGACATGCACTACTTTTTTGCGGAACGGCCGTGCGGACAAACGGAAACGGAATGCACACGGAGTAACTTCTGTATTTTCTACAGCCCTATTAAAGTGAATAGTTCCGCATACGGTCCACAAAAAAAAAAACGGAACAGAATCGGAAAGAAAATACATTCGTGTGCATGAGCCCTTAGAGTGTTTGACGCACACATACCGGGGAATTAATGGGGGGGCATACTAAGCTTTGCTATGGTGCCTTATACCCAGATTCCAGTATTATAAATGGTAAATAGCGGCTGTTACAGAGGGGTCCAAGTGCATCAAATTACGCGTTTGGCTCATGGGGGGAATGGAACCATGGAATAGTTGTTGGAGGGGCGTCTTTAGGCCTCTTTCACACGGGCGTCATGTTTTTTGCCCGGATAAGGTGCGGGTGCGTTGCGGGAAAATGCGCGATTTTTCTGCGCGAGTGCAAAACATTGTCATGCGTTTTGCACTCGCGTGAGAAAAATCGCGCATGTTTGGTACCCAAACCCGAACTTCTTCACAGAAGTTCGGGCTTGGGATTGATGTTCTGAAGATTGTATTATTTTCCCTTATAACATGGTTATAAGGGAAAATAATAGCATTCTGAATACAGAATGCTTAGTATAATAGCGCTGGAAGGGTTAAAAAAAATAAAAAAGTTAACTCACCTTATCCTCTTGATCGCGTAGTTCCCGGTCTGTTCTTTGCTAGCTGTGGGCTTGGGCTAAAGGACCTGTGGTGACGTCAGATCACATGCTCCATCACCATGGTGATGGACCATGTGATTGGAGCATGTGATCTGACATCACCACAGGTCCTTTAGCCCACAGCTAAAGAAGAGACCGACCGGGAACTACGCGATCAAGAGGAGAAGGTGAGTTAACTTTTTTATTTTTTTTAACCCCTTCAGCGCTATTATACTAAGCATTCTGTATTCAGAATGCTATTATTTTCCCTTATAACCATGTTATAAGGGAAAATAATACAGTGAATAGACTGTCACCTAGAACCCATGCGTGAAAATCGCACCGCATCCGCACTTGCTTGCGGATGCTTGCAATTTTCACGCAACCCCATTCATTTCTATCGGGCCTGCGTTACGTGAAAAACGCAGAATATAGAACATGCTGCGATTTTCACGCAACGCATAAGTGATGCGTGAAAATCACCGCTCATGTGAACAGCCCCATAGAAATGAATGGGTCAGGATTCAGTGCGGGTGCAATGCGTTCAACTCACGCATCGCACCCGCGCGGAATACTCGCCCGTGTGAAAGGGGCCTTACCCTAAGTTCACACCTGAGCGTTTTACAGCGCGTTCAAACGCGCTGTAAAACGCTCAACACGTGAAAACCAATGCTTCCCTATGGCCCTGGTTCACACTTGAGCGTTTTACAGCGCGTTGTAAAACGCCCAACGCATAAACAAGTTCTTGAGCTTTTTTTGGGGCGTTTGTCGCGCGTTTTGCCCCATAGACTCATTGGACAACACTGCAGTCAATCACATAAACGCGAGTCAAACGCGCGTTTACTATTGCAAAAAACGCACATAAAAACGCGCGACAAATACGCGCGTAAAACGCGCGTCTCAGAAACGCTCAGGTGTGAACCCAGGGTAAAAGGGAGGGGGGGGGGGTGCACAGACAGAATGTCATCACCTGGAGAGGATGGTATACTTGCCAATAGTCGCAAATTTGCAATTAGCAAACACCCCTTCTATAAGTAGGCAGTCCTGGATGGTTTGGGGGGCATTCTCGCTACTGCTCCAGTCAATGTCTATGGGGGCCGCCCAATCACAGCATGCTCAATTGAGGCCACTTCTAATTATCTTTACAGTGTACTAAAGGAGGCACATTGTTCCTTTTAACTCAGCTGCTGCAGAACCTCTTTATTTATTTTTTTAATTAAGAGTAAGGGGAAACACGTTGATCTTATCCAAGGTCTCAGCACCTCTGTAATGCATGATGTAGTCCTGCAGCAGGACACAGAGCTGCGTGATAATCCCTGCAGCTGCTGCAGAACCTCTTTCTGGAACTTCATGAGAGTTAATCAGTAGCTGACACCAGAGAAGAAATCCGTGTCAACCTCAGGAAGAGTTAAGTAGTGCCTACGAGGCGCCGCTCGTCTCTCATCAGGGTCAATGTGATGTTTAGTTAAATGTTAGTAAATAAAATATTAACTATTATTGTTTATAAAAATTAAAAGACAACTCTGGTAAAAAAACAAAACAAAAAAAAGTTGCAGGAGGTGAGTTGTAAAGGGATAAAGCATTCTATCACCCTACTCTTACGCCACCGCCCCTTTAAAAATGTAATTTAAATTTTTTTAAATAAATTAATAAATTAGTTCTTCATAGTCACCACTAAGTCTCAGCAGGCATTTTGTCAATGTAAAACTTTCTCCCACTGAGCAAAACAGAGGATGTCCAGGGATCTCATGCAATTACTCAAAACCGACACTAGAGGGCAGCAGCACACAAGGATTTGCATTCTCAGCTCCCAAGTCATATAGAGCAGATGGGCTAATCCGGGAAGGCGGGACAAGCGTAGTCACGTGAACAGCCCGGCCCAATTATACTCCTCTTCCGGCTGGTTGCTGTGGTAACGGCTGTACACGGAAGTAGCAGGAAGTAGTGGAGGAATGAGCAGACGGGTGATCGCAGCTGCTGCAGAACCTCATTTGTCTCGTTCATGGCTACTTAACAGAGGTGAAGGTCTGGATGAAGCACTGATAATCTTGTGGTGGTAGTTATGGCATCTTAGGCTGGCGTGGACTACAGGTCCCAGACTAGCCTTCTAGGATGGATGTCATGTGGAGGCTCATAGGCTGTGTGGTAATGGTAGAACACGTCATACAGGGGGCGACAAGGCACATCAGTGAATAGTTCCTTTTTGTTTCATGGCCTCTGCTTGCTGTCAGTGAATGGACCGTTTATACATACAAGTTTGCATCCCAATTCTGACCCTTTCCATTCCTATTAACTGGCGGAGATCTTGAAAATTGCAGGGAAGTTAAACACAAAAGGAGGAATTAAAATTTGAAAATTAGTTTTTTGTAGCTTAACCATAATGATGTCCCCTCTCCTACTTACACCCCCCATGTAATAACAATTCCGGAGCATCTATTCTTCTGACTCTAGATTGTGCCGTTCCTCTGTTATTCCCACTAGAAGTTTATGAATGAGTTGTTACCAGTTTGGGGGGGGGGGGGGGGGGGGGGGGGGGGGGGGGGGGGGGTCCCTGCACAGTCTGACATTATCCAGTCAGTCATGACAGTGTCAGTCTGTGCAGGAACCCCCCCCCCCCCCCTCCCAAGTGGTAACACCCAGAGGACAACTCATTCCAAGCCTTTAAAAAGCACCTGATCAGCAGGATCAACCCAAAAATCCCAGAAAGGCGCTATAAAGTCACGCACGCAGGACTCCTTTTCCCATGATTCCTGGGCGGAAATGGCTGAAACGGATGCCAAATTTGCAATAGGATCCTTTTTTTTTTTTTTTTTTTTTTTTTACAGGATCGTGTGTTTTTTTATTTATTTTTATTAGTTTTTTTTTTGTGTTCTTCTGACGGATCAGAACATAACATGAAACGGAGATGTGAACTCTCCCTTAGGACTCATTCACACGACCGTGGTTCGGTTCCGCATCCGAGGCGCATTTTTTGCGGCTCGAGTGCGGACCCATTCACTTCAATGGGGCCGCAAAAGATGCGGACAGCACTCTGTGTGCTGTCTGCATCCTCTGCTCCGTTCTGTGGCCGCGCAAAAAAGATGAGGCATGTCCTATTCCTGTCCGTTTTGCGGACAAGAATAGGCATTTCTATAATGGGCCTCCTGTTCAGTTCAGCCAATTAAGGAAGGCACACGGGCAGCATCTGTGTTTTGTGGATCCGCAATTTGCGGACCGTAAAACACTGCACGGTCCTGTGAACAAACCCTTATTGCGGCCTGCAAACAGTGGGACCGCAATAAACAGGCGCTGGCCACGTGCACTCCGTATCACGGATTTGGACCCGCTCACTTGAATGGGTCCGCAATTCTGAAGATACGGAGTTCTTCCGTGGCATTTCTGTCCGTGCCTCCTCACCACAAAAAAATAAAGCATGTTCTGTTTTTTTGGCGGACAGTCAAGCTGAATGGGTCTGCGTCCGTCAGCGCAGGCCGGACGGACAGTGCCCGATCACTGGGGACCACGATTTGCACGTCACGGGCGACACACGTATGAGCCTTTACATGTGAGATTCCAGGGATGATTCTGCTTTTGGAAATATACTGCCCCCCCCCCAGCCCAATTATGCAGCCTTCTTTCCCCACACGAGGATCCGGGAAGCTGAGCTATAGAGCGCTGTTTGCTGTGTCTGTGTCTGCCTGTGACGTGGATGGAACTCTGTGATCATCTGTATTTTTGACTCCTAGACCGCGCTGTTGATGACCGCAGTGCCACCGACACGCTCCCGGAGATCGACTGTGTCAGGACTCCTCACATCTCAGCCTCCTGGACCATGGGGAGGGAAGCGACGAGAGATGAGCAAATTTTCAAAATTTGTTTGTGATTCGTTTACTGGTAAAAGGTGAATTGCGTTATGGATTCCGTTACCACGGACCATAACGCAGTTGTATGACTGAATGCCTTTAGAGACATTCTGTTATTCATTCCGTCACAATAGAAGTCTGCATAACGGATCCGTCCGGTTTTCGTTACGCAGGAGAGGACTCGCCTGTATGACGGATCCATTTTGCAGCCCATAGACTTCTATTATGACGGAATGAAGGCATTCCGTTATGCATTCCGTCATAGAATTGCGATATGGTCCGTGGTAACGGAATCCATAACGCAATTCTGCTTTTACCAGTAAACGAATCACAAACAAATTTCGGAAATTTGCTCATCTCTCGTCGCTTCCCTCCCCATGGTCCAGGAGGCTGAGATGTGAGGAGTCCTGACACGGTTGATCTCCGGGAGCGTGTCGGTGGCACTGCGGTCAAATGTGAAATATGAGATTCGCTCATCTCTAGAAGCGACGTTTAACCCCTTCTGTTCCGACATCTCTCTGCTTGGTTTCAGGGGATTGCAGAGAAGATGACTTCGTACTCCTCCAGAGAGGCAGAGTTACAGAAGCTGCGTGACGCCCTGTAAGTGCCTCGTTACGTAGCGTTCCTCCGACACCCTCGCCCGCGGAACGTGCGACTGTCAACGTGCAAACATATGTTGTGACTACATCGGATCTGTTTCTGTTCGTGTAGCACATCCTCGCCGTGCAATCTCCTGCAAAGCGAGAACACCACGCCGGCCGAAAAGGAAATTATGTGTATAAATAGCAACTTAAAGGAAACTTGAAGGAGCGACGACGATTTGCTTCATCGCTGTCATCACACATCCTGATCTAGAATTCATATCACTTGTACACAGGAGGGGACAAACGGTCTTAAAGGGAGCGTCTCACTTCAGCCAATGGCATTTATCATGTAGAGAAAGTGACTACAAGGCACTTACTAATGTATTGTGATTGTCCATATTGCTTCCTTTGCTGGCTGGATACATTTTTCCATCACATTACCCACTGCTCGTTTCCGAAGGGTTACGACCACAATCCAGCAGCGGTGGTCGCACTTGCACACTATAGGAAAAAACACTGGCCTATCTGGTGGCGTGTATTGGCCGGAGCTTTTTCCCATAGCGTGTAAGCACGACCACAGCTGCTGGATCGCAGGATGGTCGTAACCATGGAAACGAGCAGTGGGTAATGCGATGGGAAAATAAATCAAGCCAGCAACACGGGCCACGGTGCCATTCTCTTGAAAGTTCCTGGTGTCCGGAAGCAAAGTTGTCCCTTTTTCTCGGGATTGGAGGTGGTCCCCGAGGTCTGACCTCCACCGATACTAATATTATGCCATAAAATGTGATGGTAAAATCCCCTCTAAAGAGCGTTCCTGTCGAATGCGCTGCCCCCCGGAGGCCTGAAGTAAATGATGCCAGATTGAAAAAAATTGTTACTGTATTACCAAATGATGTATTTCCTGACACTAGACCAGTTCCTTGTCTTTTCATAAGAGCGGCAGAGAAGAATACAGTTTTAGCGGAGATGAAGATGAGTGATGAGCCGCAGGAGTCACACCGCCAGTGGTCAGAGGCCGCACATGGCAGGAATCGGGCTCTTCTTCAGGTACGTTTGTCAAAGCCTTGGTAAATTATTGGATTAAACTTCAGGTTTTAAAAGAGTTTTCCAGAAACTCAAAATGAATGGCGTATCCCCATCAGTATAGGACGTCAGTATGTGATCCACCTCTGATGTCATGTCCATAGGTCACATGGTCTTTGCGCATCTTAGTCCTAATCAAGTGAATGGGGCTGAGCTTGAGCTGCAATACCAAGCACGGCCACTATGCAATGTACGGCGCTGTGCTGCTTGGTACACTGTGAAGAGGCCACAGCACTCACCTGAGCATGGCAGTCTCTTCAAACAACTGACAAGCAGGGGTTCTGGCTGTCGGACCCCCGCCAATCAGATATTGATGACCTAGCGCTCAATATTTAATTTTGGGAAAACCCCTTTAAATATAAGAGGCATCTCCAGAAAGTCACCTGTATCTCTCCTGTCACTTTTATATTTATCTGGGGAGCAGATTATAACGCTAATTAAAGGGGTTTTCCGAGCGCACTATATTGATGGCCTGTCCTCAGTATAGGTCATCGATGTCAGATCAGTAGAGTCCGACTCCCGGCAATCCTGCCGATCGGCTGTTGAAGAGTCCGCAGCTCTCCAGTGAGTGCTACAACATACCAGACACAGCGCGGTACATTGCATGGTGGCCATGGTTGGTATTACGCTCATTCGCTTGAATTGGACTGAGCTGCACAGAGGCCACGTGACCGATCACTGTGACGTCACCGGCCTCGGAAAAGGCCACGGCCCTCACCAGAGCACCACCGCCTCTTCAAATGGCTGATTGGAGGGTTTGGAGTCAGAACCCCTCAGACCCTGAGGATAGGCTATCAACATTTTACTACTGGAAAACCCCTTTAAAGTAAGGCTCCACTTTTAGGGCATTTAATAAAACACTACAAGGGCTTTGCCTCTCATATGTTTTTGGCCCTTGAGCCCCTTTGGAAAACAGCTGATTTTACCAGGGAAGTTGATGTCAGTTCTCCGAGTTCTCTACAGCGGCCCCTATAGGGACAGTGCAGTATTACATGCACCCTGACACCTTTATCCACGGCCCCGCAAAAAATATAGTCCATGTCCTAATGTTGTCTGCAATCGCTATAAAGGGCCGCCCGTTCTGTTCCACAAATTGTGGACCTCAAAACACGGCGCGGTCAGGTGAATGCGCCCTTAGGGTCCATTCACACGTCCGTTGTTTCTTTCCTGATCTGTTCCGTTTTTTGCGGAACAGATCTGGACCAGATCTGGACCCATTCATTTTTAATGGGTCCTGAAAAAAAATCTGACATTGTGCGATTTTTTTCAGGACCCATTGAAAATGAATGGGTCCAGATCTGGTCCAGATCTGTTCCGCAAAAAACGGAACAGATCAGGAAAGAAACAACGGACGTGTGAATGGACCCTAAATCTCATACATTTTCTTTATCTGTAGGATTTGCGGAAAGCTGAGAAGACTTTAAGGAGAAGATCACAAGTCGCCCCTAACCACGCGATCATGGAACTGGAGGTCAGCGTCCTTCCAAGTAATCGGTGAAGTTTGTGAGCACCAGATGCTCCAGAGCAGCACTCGCTTCTGTATGAATGTTGTACATCTAGGCTGGGGCAAAGCTGTAGCCAGGCGCAGAGTTGGCACCATGTGCGTCATGCCACACAATTCCAATTGCTGCCGATAGATATTAGATAAGTGAGATAAGACATTCACATGTGTATGGATTCAGCTGACCCCGGATGTTTGCTGTGGTGGGGGGCACTTGTTGGGTTATCTCCCTATCCCACCAATGATGTACTCATGCAGGGCCGGCTCCAGGTTCATGTGGGCCCTTGGGCGATAAATCCCAGTGGGCCCCCATGAGGCATTTTTTTACATTGACATGTCCCCCTGTGGCTCCCACACGGTATAATGACCCCCAGTTGCCCCTATACAGTATAATCACTACTAGTGGCCCTTCACACAGTATAATGAACCCCCAATTCCCCCCCCCCACTGTATTATGACCACCTGTGGCCCTGCATTCAGAATAATAACCCCCAGTCGCCCCCATTCAGAATAATGACCCCCCAGTAGCCCCCACACTGGGGGAATACTGTATGGAGGGGGCTCTGGGGGTCATTATACTGAATGGAGGGTCATTGGTGATCATTATACTAAATGGGGGACACTGGGGGTTATTATACTATGTAAAGGGCCCTCACAGTATAATGACCCCACAGTGACCCTCCATTCAGAATAATGACCCCAGTCGCCCCCACACTGGGGGTTATACTGTATGGAGGGGGCAGGAGGGGTTATTATATTTAATGGGGGCTCTGGTTGTCATTATACTAAATGGAGGGTCAATGGGGATCATTATACTAAATGGGGGGCACTGGGAGTCATTATACTGTGTAAGGGGCCCTCACAGTGTGATGAATGACCCCTCAGTGGCCCCCTCACATACCTATCATTGCAGGGGAGCTGGCAGTCCTGTCCATCCTTCTCTCCGGCGGCCGGCTGCAGCAGTTAGCCAGGCCTGGAGGAGAGAAGGAGATGTGCAGTGATGTAGCTAGAACTGACTGGGCCCCACAGCAAATTTTAGTACGCCCCCGTCCCCCCCAATGTGTGTTCACATCACGTTTTTCCTATCGGTTTGATGTATACAAATGTGCAGCACTCCACGTTTTTGTATCCTGCAGAGTCAAGTAAAAAATGCATACGTTAACGTATATGTTTTTTTACAATGGAACTGTATGGTGACCGGACGCCACTGTACGGCATCAGTCTGAGGATTGTATGATGAACGGACGCCACTGTACGGCATCAGTCTGAGGCATCTGTTAACGCAGGGATGCTCAACCTGCGGCCCTTCAGCTGTTGTGAAACTACAACTCCCATCATGCCCTGCTGTAGGCTGATAGCTGTAGACTGTCCGGGCATGCTGGGAGTTGTAGTTTTGCAACAGCTGGAGGGCCGCAGGTTGAGCATCCTTGTGTTAACGCATACATTTTTGGTATACCTTAAATGGATGGCACAAATGGGATGTGAACCCAGCCCTAGTGTCAGAATAAGCCCCAGTACACAGCGGAGCAGCATGGCGGAGAGGGGAGGCCCCCATGTACTGACAGAGCGCTACCTGGTCCTGGTGGTCAGGGATGAGGACTATGTTTACCAAGGATCATTTTCTACTGGGAAATACAGGGCACAGAATAATAATACACTAGAATCTATATACTATAAAGATATTAGCCCTACCCCCGAATAATAATACAATTAGGGGGTCATTTATTATATAGAAATACGTCTATATTAGGCGTATTTCTGACACAGATTGTGGCGCAAAGGTCCTTAGCACCGCAATCTGTATCTTTTCCCGCTCATGCCGGGTCTAAAAAAGTGGTGTGGGCAGGGAAGGGGATACAGTTATGGCCATGCAGTTATTGGATACCACCGCCATATAGTGATACCGCCGCCATACAATGATAAAACCACCATACAGTGACTGGATAAAAGGGTATAAGAGGGCACAGTACAGGGAATGACTAGGGGCACTGCACAGGGTGTGGTAAGAGGACACAATGCAGGGTATAAAGGGGCACAGTACAGGGTGGGGGGCACAGTCACATGACCCTGTGACGTTAGAAGGTCCTTATGGTGAATGCTGTTCAGATGCCACCATAATGAGAGGCAGAGGAGTGAGACAGGGGCCCTGGATGGACAGGAGGGGTGGACACAGCAAGTAGGGGGAAGGGGCTCTGAGGGGGACTCATACAACAAGTAGTGGCAGGAGGTCTGTGCAGGGCAGCAATAGGAGATAGGAGGGTGAAACAGGAGCTCTGGATGGACAGGAGGGGTGGACACAGCAAGTAGGTGGAAGGGGCTCTGAGGGGAATTCATACAAGAAGTAGGGGCAGGAGGTCTGTCCAGGACAATAGGAGATAGGAGGGTGAAACAGGAGCTCTGGAAGGACAGGAGGGGTGGACACAGCAAGTAGGTGGAAGGAGCTCTGAGGGGAATTCATACAAGAAGTAGGGGCAGGAGGTCTGTCCAGGACAATAGGAGATAGGAGGGTGAAACAGGAGCTCTGGATGGACAGGAGGGGTGGACACAGCAAGTAGGTGGAAGGGGCTCTGAGGGGGATTCATACAAGAAGTAGGGGCAGGAGGTCTGTGCAGGGCAGCAATAGGAGACAGGAAGGTAGAACAGGAGCTCTGGATACATGAGGGAGGAAAGGAGACAGCAGGGGCCCCATGAGGATGAGATAGGACAGGATATGTGGGGGGGGGGGGGGGGGCAGGTGTCATGGACACAAACTGCTTAATGAAACAGTAACACAACTAAATAGAATGAAGAAGCAGACGATCGAAGAGTCCCCCCCTTCTGTCCCACAGACAAGACACAGTCACAGTGCAGACTCACTCACAGACTGTCTACACACTTCTCTGCTCCAGCTCCCGCCCTGCGGTCTCTCTCCTCAGGCAGCATGTGTCCTGTGTAGAGGGGGCGTGTCCTGAGTCTCTGCAGCTCAGAGGGCCCCACCAAAGGGGTACTGCGTAAGGGAAATGACAGCAGTGAGAGCTCCCATCTGTATTGATGGAAGTGCTCATAGCAGCTCAGTGGGCCCCCCCAGGAGCATTGGGCCCCGGCCCTTGCCCGGGGATGCCGGGTTATGACGCCGGCCCTGTACTCATGCTCTGGGAACGGCAGGGAGAAGTGTTTTTGGCTGACCACAATCTAATGTCCATGTTCGACATAAAAGAAATGTGTAATCAGAAAATTACCTGTTGTTTTAATGCAACTTTTATGTTGAGTTTTTTTAGATTTTTTTTTTTTTGTTGGGATCATTTATCAAACTGGTGTAAAAGAGAACTGGCTTAGTTTCCTATAGCAACCAATCAGATTCCACCTTTCATTTTTTACAGCTCTTTTGGAAAATGAAAGGTGGAATCTGATTGGCTGCTATGGGCAACTAAGCCAGTTCTACTTTACACCAGTTTGATAAATGACCCCACATGTCTCTATCTATGTTTTAAAAAAAATCCTGCAGTTTTCACTCTGGCCACTGAGCCTCAGAATAGTCAGACACTTCCTGATCTGTAGAGATCACTCCTCAGCAGTCATCTTATTAGCATGACAGGCTGAATAACAATGACAGGTAACACCTATATAGCGATAACTCAAGATCTAGATTCACAGTAGATGATGTCACAGCTCGCTTCCTCCCCCTCCCTGCACAGGACACAGAGGACGCCCACAACACTCTCCCATAGAAGTCAATAATCACTGCCAGACCACAGGTTCCATTAGGTCTCATGCACACGACTGTGGGGCATCGTGGTGCCGACCCACTGACTTCAATGGGTACACGATCTGCAAAATGCCACGAAAGATAGGACAAGTCCGAATGTTTGCGGTGCAGAGGCACGGACACAGACGCCCACAGAAGAGCTTTACGCGTGTTTCCGTGTCCATGCCTTGGCACCGCAAAAGATAGGACACGTCCTATATTTCGCCAAATCTTGTTGATCGTGAACCCATTGAAGTCAATGAGTCCGCACCGCAAAGGCTGAGTGCACACGCCCGGTGGCAGTGTTTTGAGGACCTGCGGTTTGTGGCACAGCGGCCCCACGGTTGTGTGAATGGGGCCTTAGGCTGATGTAAAGCATTTCTATGAATGCTGTTAATGTGGTATATGAAAATGAGTTTTGATGCGTTGACAAGTCTCGGTTAGGGGGCATTCATACCACCGTATCCATCTTGCGCACCACAAACTGCAAAACACGGATTCCAGCGGTGTGCATTCTGCATTTTGAGGATCAGCGGGTTCCTCCCTTTGTTAGAAATGCCTATTCTTGTCTGCAGAATGGGTCTGCATCCGATCCACAAATAATGCAGATCTGATGCGGACCAAAAATACGGTCGCGTGAATGCCCCCTTACATAGCAAGTCCCAGCTTATTGCCTAGCAGTGGATAGTGACTTATTTTTATGTATTCCAGAGTGACTATTGGAAATCTGTGGAACAGGAACTTCCTAAATGGGAGCAGTTTCTACTCGGAAAATCTCAGTTGCCTTTTGGAATGAAAGAAAACCAGCAGAAGCTCAAACATTCCCAAACTATGCAGACACCAAGGAGAAGGAACCTGCCTCCTTCTGGCTGCAGCTCAAGCACTTTTCCAAGATAGCCTCACATCACGGGCCAGGTTTATCCGTCTCTGTACTCCAGTATGCCATCTCCAGCCATATACTGACTCATGTCTACATTTCCAAAGGACATGTTGAGAGTTGTAGTCCCACAACCGATGTGCATGAGTACATGCTCCGCAACCTAGACCTTAAAACCAGACTAGGAGGACACATGGGGCTTCACACAACATTCTACATATAGAAACCACCGCAATCACACATTCTCATGGTCAGTGGTGGTCCTGGCGGTATAATCCGCACAAATCTAATTGTTTATTCCCTATCCTGCGGGTAGGAGAATAACTTGTAAGAACCGGAATACCTCTTTATTGCTTATATGCTTTTGGTTGCCTCGGAGCAGATGTCGGAGATTTCATGCCGCTTTCGTCCAGTGGTAGACATCTGCAACTTTGTTGACTATATAGACTTATTCCACAGACGGGATCTGTCAGCTGAATATGCTTCCTATGTAAGTGCATGTGCAGGTCCATACTCCTAGTAGCCTGAGGCCCCTTTTCACACGGGCAAGAATTCCGCCCGGGTGCAATGCGTGAGGTGAACGCATTGCACCCGCACTGAATCCGGACCCATTCACTTCAATGGGGCTGTGCACATGAGCGGTGATTTTCACGCATCACTTGTGCGTTGCGTGAAAATCGCAGCAAGCTCTATATTCTGAATTTTTTACGCAACGCAGGCCCCAATGGGGCTGCGTGAAAATCGTAAGCATCCGCAAGCAAGTGCGGATGCGGTGCGATTTCCACGCATGGTTTCTAGAAGACGATTGGGATGGGGACCCGATCTTTATTATTTTCCCTTATAACATGGTTAAATAATAGCATTCTTAATACAGAATGTTTAGTAAAATGTCCATTGATGGGTTAAAAATAATAACCAAATTTAACTCCCCTTAATGCACTTGGTCGCGTAGCGGGTCTCCTCTTCTTTCGACTTTCTTCAGGACCTGGCTAAAGGACCTTTAATGACGTCACTGCGCTCATCACATGGTCCATCACCTTAGCATTTTTCTGTGAAGAAGTCTGGGTTCGGGTCTGGGTACCAAACACGCATTAAAACGCTTTGCACTCATGTGGAAAAATCGCAACGCACTCGCATCTTGTCCGGCCCTCACACGCAACTCCCGTGTGAAGGAGGCCTAAATGGTGCAAAATTTTCCCCCTTTAGCTAATTGAGGAGCTGGAAGAATACATTGGGCTCCTAGTAATGAGTCCAGTGTATTTATGAGGAGCGTGCTCCCCCGTCTGTTGCACTTCCCCACCCTTCAGACACAGCGTGTGGATTACATTTGTCAAAAACTGATGCTGTAACACGCTGCAGATTCTCCAACTGCAAATGTGTGAACATAGCCCGATTTGTTTACCATGGAGAGGCATAGAAGCTGTAGAAACAAAACGGCAGAACGTTTCTAATTAAATCCCATTTCAAAGATTCTTCATTTCTTGTTTTATAATTATTGGGACAAATTTTAAAAAGTTTGCAATGGTGGACCAACTTTTAACCCATTTGCGCACCTTGACATAAGTGTACATCCAAGGGGAGTATGGAGCAGGGCCACAATCTCAGCCTGCACCATAAGCAGTGGACGCCCACTGTGTAACACAGCCAACACCCGCCGGCAGTGACAGGGATCGGCGATCACTTCGATCCTTGTCATTGTCAAGAGAAACAGCATCTGAGAGGTTGTTCAGGGGGAGGAGGCTTCCTGTAAACTCCAATCAGCCTCCCGTGGAGAAATCACAGGGCGCAGATTAGTTCCTGAGGCAGAGCCTAATAGCATGGAGAGTCCCCATAGACTGCAATATTCAACTATGCCATCCAACAACCTCATGTTCAAGTCAAGTTAAAAAGGTAAAAATAATTAAAATCACCCCATTTCCCAATTTTACATATAAAATAAACAAAAAAATAATCATAATTGGCAAAGCTGTGTCCAAAAATGTTCACATTATTAGAATATGAAAGTATTTATCCGGCTCGGTGAATGCAGTAACAGAAAAAAAAAATCAAGACAAGTGAATAGCCTTATTTTTGGGGGCTCCATACCCCATGAATAGAATTGAATGCACCCCAGAATGGTACCAATAAAAACTACAGCTCGTCCCTCAAAAAAACAAACTTTCATACAGCTCTGTAGACAAAAATATATATATATATTTTAAAAAAAGCTATTGGAGGTCATTTATTAAGGTACATTGGGTACTTTCACACTTGCGGCAGAGGATTCCGTCAAAACGCATGCAAACTGATGGCATTTGTCAGGCGGATCAGGATCCTGATCCGTATGACAAATGCATTGAAATGCCGGATCCGTCTCTCCGGTGTCATCCGGAAAAACGGATCCGGCATTTTTTTTTTCACATTTTTTGCGGTGTGATCATGTGCCGACCGCAATGCCGGATCTGTTTTGTCGGAACACTGGCATTAATGCAGGTCAATGGGAAAAAATGCTGGCATTCTGGCAAGTGTTCCGGATCCATGGATCGGACCCGCAAAACACATACGGACGTCTGAATGGAGCCTTACAGGGGGGTGATCAATGACAGGGGGGTGATCACCCCATATAGACTCCCTGATCACCCCCCTGTCATTGATCACCCCTCTGTAAGGCTCCATTTAGACTTTTTTTTGGCACAAGTTAGCGGAAATTATTTTTTATTTTTATTTTTTTCTTACAAAGTCTCATATTCCACTAACTTGTGTCAAAAAATAAAATCTCACATGAACTCACCATACCCCTCACGGAATCCAAATGCGTAACATTTTTTAGACATTTATATTCCAGACTTCTTCTCACGCTTTAGGGCCCCTAAAATGCCAGGGCAGTATAAATACCCCACATGTGACCCCATTTCAGAAAGAAGACACCCCAAGGTATTTGCTGAGGGGCATATTTAGTCCATGAAAGATTTCACTTTTTGTCCCAAGTTAGCGGAAAGGGAGACCCTTGTGAGAAAAAAAAATCTATTTCCGCTAACTTGTGGCCAAAAAAAAAATCTTCTATGAACTCGCCATGCCCCTCATTGAATACCTTGGGGTGTCTTCTTTCCAAAATGGGGTCACATGTGGGGTATTTATACTGCCCTGGCATTTTAGGGGCCCTAAAGCGTGAGAAGAAGTCTGGAATCCAAATGTCTAAAAATGCCCTCCTAAAAGGAATTTGAGCCCCTTTGCGCATCTAGGCTGCAAAAAAGTGTCACACATGTGGTATCGCCGTACTCAGGAGAAGTTGGGCAATGTGTTTTGGGGTGTCTTTTTTGCATATACCCATGCTGGGTGAGATAAATATCTTGGTCAAATGCCAACTTTGTATAAAAAAATTGGAAAAGTTGTCTTTTGCCGAGATATTTTTCTCACCCAGCATAGGTATATGTAAAATGACACCGCAAAACACATTCCCCAACTTCTCCTGAGTACGGCGATACCACATGTGTGACACTTTATTGCAGCCTAGGTGGGCAAAGGGGCACACATTCCAAAGTGCACCTTTAGGATTTCACAGGGCTTTTTTTACACATTTTTATTTCAAACTACTTCTCACGCATTAGGGCCCCTAAAAATCCAGGGCAGTATAACTACCCCACAAGTGACCCCATTTTGGAAAGAAGACACCCCAAGGTATTCCGTGAGGGGCATGGCGAGTTCCTAGAATTTTTTATTTTTTGTCACAAGTTAGCGGAAAATGATGTGTTTTTTTTTGTTTTTGTTTTTCTTACAAAGTCTCATATTCCACAAACTTTTGACAAAAAATAAAAAATTCTAGGAACTCACCATGCCCCTCACGGAATACCTTGGGGTGTCTTCTTTCCAAAATGGGGTCACTTGCGGGGTAGTTATACTGCCCTGGCTTTTTAGGGGCCCTAATGCGTGAGAAGTAGTTTAAAATCAAAATGTGTAAAAAATGGCCTGTGAAATCCTAAAGGTGCACTTTGGAATATGTGCCCCTTTGCCCACTTTGGCTGCAAAAAAGTGTCACACATGTGGTATCGCCGTACTCAGGAGAAGTTGGGGAATGTGTTTTGGGGTGTCATTTTACATATACCCATGCTGGGTGAGCGAAATATCTCGGCAAAAGACAACTTTTCACATTTTTTTATACAAAGTTGGCATTTGACCGAGATATTTATCTATAAACGGTGAAAGTAGTGTAGTGCAGAATTGTAAAAAGTGGTCTGGTCATTAAGGGTGTTTAAGCTAGGGGAGCTGAGGTGGTTAAGGCCATAGGTTGCTTTAACTAACTTATTGTATGATGCAAACACAAAGCATCACCTACCTCAGGCAGTGACAGTGACAACCCCATGACAGCCCACAGGGCCGTGCGCTGCAGGTAGTCGCCAGGCCGAGTAATGTAAAGCAAGCCAAACTAACCTGAAACCACTACACTTCTGACTGCGCTAAGCACCGCCCCAATCCATTTATAGCCAATCAGCATTTGTCTTGCCACTAACCAATCAGCGGGCCTGTTATAGCTGCTCTCACATCAGGTGTACATGAAAGAAGCACTGGGATTGGCTGGGAGCAGCTGCCTGAGGGATTGTCATACTGATATGGCGATTGCTGGCACCTGCATTTCTCCTTGTCTGTATTGCCGCGGCCCGGCAAACAATCATCCAGGTCCCGGTCCTGGGCTGCGAACCGGTGGTTGGGGACCACTGTTGTAAACAGTGTCAAACATTCTGTGCCCCTTGTAGACACTGTTACGCCCTCTGTGCCCCCTGTAAATAGTGCCAAATGCTCTGTGCCCCTTGTAGACACTGTCACACACTCTGTGCCCCCTGTAGATAGTGCCACACGCTCTGTGCCTCCTGTAGATAGTGCCACACGCTCTGTGCCTCTTGTAGATAGTGCCACACGCTCTGTGCCCCCTGTAGATAGTGCCACACGCTCTGTGCCCCCTGTAGATAGTGCCACACGCTCTGTGCCTCTTGTAGATAGTGCCACACACTCTGTGCCCCCTGTAGATAGTGCCACACGCTCTGTGCCTCCTGTAGATAGTGCCACACGCTCTGTGCCTCCTGTAGATAGTGCCACATGCTCTGTGCCTCTTGTAGATAGTGCCACACGCTCTGTGCCCCCTGTAAATAGTGCCACATGCTCTGTGCCTCTTGTAGATAGTGCCACATGCTCTGTGACTCTTGCAGACACTGTCACACACTCTGTGCCTCTTGTAGATAGTGTCACACACTCTGTGCCCCCTGTAAATAGTGCCACACGCTCTGTGCCTCTTGTAGATAGTGCCACACACTCTGTGCCCCCTGTAGATAGTGCCACACGCTCTGTGCCTCCTGTAGATAGTGCCACACGCTCTGTGCCTCCTGTAGATAGTGCCACACGCTCTGTGCCTCCTGTAGATAGTGCCACATGCTCTGTGCCTCTTGTAGATAGTGCCACACGCTCTGTGCCTCCTGTAGATAGTGTCACACACTCTGTGCCCCCTGTAAATAGTGCCACATGCTCTGTGCCTCTTGTGGACACTGTCACACACTCTGTGCCCCCTGTAAATAGTGCCACACGCTCTGTGCCCCCTGTAGATAGTGCCACATGCTCTGTGAATCTTGTAGATAGTGCTACACGCTCTGTGCCCCCTGTAGATAGTGCCACACACTCTGTGCCTCTTGTAAATAGTGCCACACGCTCTGTGCCCCCTGTAAATAGTGCCACACGCTCTGTGCCTCTTGTAGATAGTGCCACACACTCTGTGCCCCCTGTAGATAGTGCCACACGCTCTGTGCCTCCTGTAGATAGTGCCACACGCTCTGTGCCTCCTGTAGATAGTGCCACACGCTCTGTGCCTCCTGTAGATAGTGCCACATGCTCTGTGCCTCTTGTAGATAGTGCCACACGCTCTGTGCCTCCTGTAGATAGTGTCACACACTCTGTGCCCCCTGTAAATAGTGCCACATGCTCTGTGCCTCTTGTGGACACTGTCACACACTCTGTGCCCCCTGTAAATAGTGCCACACGCTCTGTGCCCCCTGTAGATAGTGCCACATGCTCTGTGAATCTTGTAGATAGTGCTACACGCTCTGTGCCCCCTGTAGATAGTGCCACACACTCTGTGCCTCTTGTAAATAGTGCCACACGCTCTGTGCCCCCTGTAGATAGTGCCACATGCTCTGTGACTCTTGTAGACACTGTCACACACTCTGTGCCTCTTGTAGATAGTGCCACAGGCTCTGTGCCCCCTATATAGTGCAACATGTTTTGTGCCCCCTGTTTATAGTGCCGCACATTCCGTGGGACCTTTCTCTACCAGACATTTATGATTTAAACTATGGAAACATCATATAGAGAACCATGGTTGTGTATGGGCACAGGATCCTGCTCCAGTTCTGTCAGCGGGCTGCAGATTGCATGGTAATAAGCGCTCACTGCAACTTTTCTGCCTGCTTAGTGCAGACTTTAAGAGACCTAATAGAACTGTTCATTAATTCGGTGACGGCCACCAGATGTCAGCGCCGCGCTCAGTAGACACTCAGGAACATCATTTGCTCCGCCAAATAACTGTTGATTAAACACATACTAATAATGACTAGCAAATGGGAGGAAATCTACAAAATTAAACAGCTTTATTTCTAGTGCGAACGACATAGAGGATCGATACTGGAACACGGAAAGTGTAACAAAGAGTCAAATCTAGTATTTATGGCCCGGGTTCCATGATGTGAACTTTTACAGTGCGACCTCAGATGAGCTTGTCCTGTAAAACCTCCAGTACATGGCGCTCTATGCTGACAGTTGCCATTTCAGATGCAATTTAGGGGGAGATGCAAGTATTAAAATTGCTGTGCAATATTGCATAAAATTGGAATTGCGTGATATCACATAGAACCTTTTGGGGACAAAATTGCATGCGAGAGATCACATTACACTTGCAATCTTATGGGGCTTCGACTGCAATAAGGCAAAAACATTACGGTTAAAATCAAGCGACCTGAACCCATGTTTAAAAGGGTGTTGTTGATGTACCCTAAGGAAAGTGATCAGTGGAGGTCGACATTCGGCATCCCCACCAGTCAGCTGTCTGAAGAGGCCATGGTGCTCCGGTGAGTGCTGCAGCCTTAGGCCATTGATGTCACATTCATTGGTCACGTGGCCTAGGCACAGCTCAAGTGGATAGCCCTGGGCTGCAATCCCAAACACAGCCACTATACAATGTACGGCGCTGTGCTAAACATACTGTGAGGAGCGCACACCCGTGCACCACGGCCTCTTCAACCAGCTGATTGGCAGGGGTGCCGGGTGTCGGACCCCCTCCGATTAGATATTGCTGACCTATCATGAGGTTAGGTAGGTCATCAATATTGTTCTCCCAGAACACCCCTTTAAAAGGGTTTCTCAGATTTTTATGTTCATGGTTTTATCTTCAGGATAGTCTCAGACCGCTGCTTGGGCCATGAACCATCTTTGGTCCTGATGGACCGCACTTGAATGAGCGCATAGAGTAAAGATGTTCCTGGACACTGCAAGTGGTCTTATGAGCGTCAGGCTGACCCTACGACAGCTATAGCTGTGTTAAAATGAAAGAGAAAAATCATAATAAAAATATAATAAACCCAGACACCGTATTTGCAGGAGCCTCCCCCGTAATCAGCAGAAGGGCGGTCCATCACAGAGGGCTTGATAACTGGCTTCCCAAAAACCTGCAGTACACATTGTCTACGGTTCGGGGGTGAGGCTGGGGCTTGTGTCGCAGAAAAGTCACCCAACAGAAAATACGTGTGACTTCTCTGCAACTTGCTGTCGCACAACTACTTTAGAGCTGGGATTTGGTTATAAAAACAAAGCCAAGCAACAGCAAAGTTGCAGGCAGGTCAATGCAGTAAAAGTCACATGGTCTAGATTTTTTTGCAACTGCTGTTTTGCAGTGGCGGAATGTCGCGTGTAGCACTGCACCACCAATGACAATCATTAATGTTGTGTGGCACATACGGCTGCATAGCCCCAGCCTAACAGGTGACGAGCACTGAACAGCCTGGATTTAAAGGGCATCTGTCAGCAGATTTGTCCCTATGACACTGGCTGACCTGTTACATGTGCGCTTGGCAGCTGAAGGCATCTGAGTTGGTCCCATGTTCATATGTGCCCGCATTGCTGAGAAAAATGATGTTTTATTACATGCAAATGAGCCCCTAGGAGCAATGGGGGCGTTACCTTTATACCTAGAGGCTCTGCTCTCTCTGCAGTTGCCGCTCCCTCTCCACTTTGATTGACAGGGCCGGGGGTGATGACGTTTTTACTGCCTGGTCCTGTCAGTCAAAGTGCAGAAGGCACGGCAGTTACAGAGAGAGCTGAGCCTCTAGGTGTAATGGTAACGCCCCCGTTGCTCCTAGAGGTTTATTTGCATATATTAAAACATTATTTTTCTCAATGTGAATAGAATGAGAAGGAGAAATTCTTACAATAATATGATATCAATGATGTTACCTTAAAGGGAACCTGTCATCAACTTTATGCTGCCCATACTAACGGCAGTAGAAAGTAGAGACAGGTGAGTTGATATCAGCGGTCTGTCATTTAAAAGTAAGGCCACTTTCACACTCGTGTTCGGTGCGGATCCGTCTTGTATCTGCACAGACGGATCCGCACCAATAATGCAAACGCTTGTATACGTTCATAGCGGATCCGTTTGCATTATTCATCAAAAGTCCAAACGGACCATGTGATGGACCATGTGATGAGCGCAGTGATGTCACCAAAGGTCCTTTTCCTCCCAGGTCCTCAAAGAAGAAGAAAGAAGACAGGCCGGGCTGCGCGAACAAGTGGATGAGGTGAGTTTAATTTTTTTTATAATGTTTTTTTTAACCCCTCCAGCGCTATTGTACTATGCATTCTGTATTAAGAATGCTATTATTTTCCCTTATAACCATGTCATAAGGGAATATAATAAAATCTACACAACACCGATCCCAAACCCGAACTTCTGTCAAAAAGTCCGGGTTCGGGTCTGGGTACCAAACATGCCGATTTTTCTCACGTGCGTGCAAAACGCATTAAAATGCTTTGCACTCGTGCAGAAAAATTGTGTATGTTCCCGCAACGCACCCGCAATGCCCGTGTGAAAGAGGCCTAATTCTCAGTGTATTTGCCGGCTCTCTGCCGGACCCCATTATCCGGCGGATATAGAGAACTCTGGCAGGCTGCTCTGTGATGTGAAACTAGCCTTACCTCGTGACAAAAACCATTGAAAAAGTCAGTTAACATTTTCTTGCCATTGTTTCCGAAACACGTTAACCATTCCTTCTAGCTCTGCTACATCTGTGTGTGCTGCCCACTAAACGCTGCCACTCTAGGGAACTGCCCTTGGCCCTAGTAGTGATCTAGTTTTTTTTTTGCATGAACATTCAAAAAGACTGTATTTTACATTTTCTTTTCACTTTTGACATGTTATTTGCATACACCCCCCCCCCCCCCCATGCAAATCGCATAGCCCTGCTGCTTCATACCTCCTCAGACATTATAGCCCTGGCACATTTTTTGAGGGTGAGACCCCACTGTGCAGCTGGCCACACAAGGCCATGCCATGTCCACCCATAATCACCAATAGCAACACGATTTTACTGCAAAATCAAGCGTCCATTGGCTACTGCAGGCGATTGGGGCTTGGCCGCATCATGTGGTCTCAGCCTTAGGGCTCATTCAAACGGCCGTATGTTGCTTTCGGCATCTGATCTGTAATTTTTTCGGATTAGATGAAAACACATTCACTTCTATGGGTCCCCAAAAGATGCGCACAGCACACCGTGTGCTGTCTGCATATTTTCTGACGTTCCACAGCCCCGCAAGACGAATAAAACATGTCCTATACCTGTCAGTGAAAATCGGGACGTGGCCCCATTGAATTCTATGGGTCTGCAAAAATGCGGAATGCAATCATTTTTTTTGCGGACATGCTGAACTGTCCGCACAAAAAATTTATCCGCAAAACATGCGGCCGTCTGAATAAGCCCTCAGTATGACATCTCCGATTAGCAGTGATAACAGGTGATATTACACCGCAAACTACCACGATGGCAAAGTATGATAGTTGTGGCCTTTAAAAGGGCCCTCTAACATGGCGGCTTTGCCATGGATTTTTGGTGTGGACAGCCACGGTGAAATTTGTAAATTGTAGTCATGGCTGATCCTTAGATCCCGCAGTGTCTTCATGAACACTGGGGAAACTGGCAGCTTTTGTGGTGAGGCACAAACATGATGAATGCATACACTGTAAGGGCCCGTTCGCGTGGAATTTTGGTGGGGACAGCCACGCCAAAATTCAGCCGAAAACCTGCCGGTAGCTGCGTCCTCTCTGTCTTCCATTCATGTCAATGGGCGGCAGATCTGAGGATTGCGGATCAGCAGCTTAAGGCCTCATGCACACAAACGTATTTTCTTTCCTTGTCCGTTCCGTTTTTTTTTTGCAAAATACATACGGCCGTGTGCATAAGGCCTAAAGCTGCGAGAACATGTCCCTTCTCGGCGTGGTCGCGGCTATAAGCCCCCGCTCCACAATCCTCAGATCTGCCTTGAAATATGGGAGGCAGAAAGGACCTGGCTGCCAGGATGTTTTCGGCTGAATTTTGGAGTGGCTGTCCCCACCAAAATTCCGTGGTAAAACCTGCTGTGTGAATGGGCCCTTAGGCTCCATTCACACGTCCGCAATGTGTTTTGCGGATACACGGAGACACGGATCCGCAAAACACGGAAAGCGGCAATGTGCGTTCCGCATTTTGCGGACCGCACATTGCCGACATAATAGAATATGCCTGTTCTTGTCCGCAATTGCGGACAAGAATAGGACATGTTCTATTTTTTTGCGGAAACGGAAGCACGGATGCGGAAGTGCGGATCCGCAAATGTGGATGCGGTCAGCACATTCCGTCCCCATAGAGAATGAATGGGTCCGCACCCCTTCCGCAAAATTGCGGAAAGGATGCGGACCCATTTTGCGGACGTGTGAATGGAGCCTTAGAGTGTAGTCATGCATTGTGTTTGTGCCTCCCCATAAGACCATAAGGCTATGTCTACACGACGACATTTGTCGCGCCACAATAAGTCGCGATACAGCTAGGGCACAACTACACTCCAACATTTGTCGCGCAAAAATTTTTCACACCAATGTCGCGCGACAATTTTTATAATGGTAGTCTATGGTATCGCACTGCAACATCCGACATGCTGCGACTGTGACACGACAGTTGCAGAAAAATCCATCTTGAATCTTGCGTCGCAGTCGCAGCATGTCGCAGTGCAACACCATAGACTACCATTATAAAAATTGTCGCGCGACACATGTTGCAGTGTAGTTGGGCCCTATGTGTCGCGCAACTTATTGTCGCTCAACACATGTCGACGTGTAGACCTACCCGAAAGCTGCCAGTTTCCCCAGTATTCAAGAAGACGGTGCCGGATCTGAGGGTCAGCCACGACTACAATTTGGGGGATGAATAGGGAGCGTAAACTCCAGGCAATTGCCCATAGGGGTTGTGACGGATTAGAAAAGCATGGCAGCAACCTATTTGTTTTTTATAGAAGCAGCACCACCCTGGTCCATAGAATGTATCTAGTATTGCATCTAAGCCCAGTGAATGGAGCTGAGCTGTAATATCAAACATAGCCCCAAGAGCGGCGCTGTTTCCTGAGGAAAGTCTGTCTCGGTGTGTAATATGCTGGATAAGAACATGACGTGCTCCTATTACAAGCTCCGAGAACGAGTCAATATGCAATGTGTGTAATAAAATATAAGACGATTTCGTAGAATTTTTATTTCTTCTTTTCTCTTTTTCTCTGCAGAGACGATGGAAAACAATCTGCCTTCAATGAATTTCACAGCTCTTGTCATCTCCTCGTCACGGCTTCTATTAGCTGTGACATTTACATGTCTGTACCTAGTGAAAGTGCCAGGAACTGTTGTCATTTACATAGCTGGCATCCGTATGTCGCGCTCTCTTCACCTCGCTCAGGGCCGGCCACTTGACCACGGGGCAGAAAAAAACTGCATTCCTCCATAGGAAATTGCAGCTGTATGGATGGACAATAGTGCCCCATAGAGCGCTGTGGGTTACGGATTGCAACTGGGGGGTTGTACAGAGCCACAGTATACCCGAGTGCCAGGGGTCCTTAGGTCTCATGCGTACAGCCATATCCCATTTCCGGTCCGTAAAAAAAAAACAGATCCATTCCATTCTATTTTTCTTTCCCATCAATAGAAAGAGGTTTCATCTTTCACAAAAACGGACAAGAATAGGAATGCGGTGAGGCTTTTGGATCGGGAACACAGATCTATGAAAATTAAAATAGACGTGTGAATAGCCCCACTGAGTCAGTGTGTGATCTGGAGGGCATACTGAAGAATAATATGTGATCTGAATTTGTGATTGGTGACTAGAGGTTTTACATAGGACTGCAAGTAGATCTAGTACATTATCTCAAGGGGCCAGGCATATGGCCCTGCTATATCAATGGACACCTCTATGGCACCCTCAGAGTGCCTGGGTATGTGGGCCAGAAGCAGAACCAGATAGGTGATAGCTGGTAGTTTGGTACCGGTTTGATCTGTGGCACCCCCACCAATCGGATGAGGGGGAATAGGCTTCTAGTCCTTTATTACACCTACTGCAAAAGCAGGGGTAGGTGGAGGTCGACTGGATCACACACTGATCCATTCAAAGTCTAAATAAAACTAGTCGGACCCCTGCTGACCTAACCATTTTCCCCTATCCAGTTTCCAGACGGAATACCCCTTAAAGGACTTGTAGGCCGTCTGCATGCCACAATATGAGGCACCATATTTTAATAAGGAGAGAATAACTCTATTATACAGCATGCCACATGCTCCCCATCCCCATGGGTTTGCACATTTTAGGCTATGTACATGCAGCGTCCTACTGTGATGTGAGTTGCTATGTATTGATGCATTTTTATGTAAAAGTCCAGTACATGGTTAACAGGCTGTAACTTCCCACTAGATGGGGTTGTTTGTCCCATCTCCTAGGAGAAGGAGAAGTTAGAACAGTCTAAAGGCAGTTCAAACCTAGACATTGATGAGAGCAGAGACAAGCCAAATAGAAAAGTGGATAAAGATCCAAATCTATCCAAAAAAAGGCATGCCAGAAATAAGGAGGAGGTGTGAAGAGAAGTCCTGTGGATAAATTCTGTCTTAACAAGACCAATAAGCCACCATAGCCACATGTATAAGAGATCAAAATCTTACGGTGCCTGGGCACACCCGAGGAGCGGATTGGCCATCTGCATAGGAAAATATCCACATCCTGCTGTGGACATTTGTGGAGACATTTATTGTAAGTACTGCAACCCGTCTAAAGAACGTACAGCGCTATGCCTGACGTTAGGGACCATCCTGTGGTTGCATTGCCTCACCTAACATTCAATATTGCACCCCCATTCCTGGATGCTTACATTAAAGTCAGCTAGAGAATTGCAACGCAAGCATAATTGTTCTAAATATATAACTGTGCCTGTTAACCACTACCGGAGCCGTGTACACTGTGGAAACCGCATAACTGTCGGGGGATCTGCCAGTCTATGCATGCTGAGAATAGTGATTAATGTGCCGGAACTCTATTCTTCAGTTAAAAAAAACTGTTCTGCTATTAACTTGGCGTCATTATTTCCTGCACTGCTACACTGCACTGACACCTTCAGCTGTCAAGGGGCACTGCCTTGCACCTAACAACCCATCACCATCAAGGGCACCTGGAACCACCATTAGGCAGGAGGACCCTAAGATCCAGGTGTGTTCTGAAGAGAAAAAAGGTGTGCACGACCCTGGGGAGTGTTAGAGTGAGTACCAACTACAATCACCATTCTTGCTACTATCACTCCTCTTCCCTCTCCTCTCTTGGGCTTGCTGCATACATATTTGCCCACAGGGTCAGACTGGCCCACCAAAGTACCAGAAGATCCTCCGGTGTGCCCAAGCTCTGACAATAATGGGCACTTTATTAAACAGGGCCACTAAGGTCTAGCAAAGAGTGGATCTCCATAATAAATTCCTCTGGTGGGCCCAAGGAAATTCAGTCCAACATTGTTCATTCCAAGGAAATTCACATATGGTAGATTGGTACAGTACAGTTTAATGCAAATGCATGGGGTTGGAAATGCAGAAATCCATAACCAGCACCGATATTGCATTTGCAGATTTGGCTGAGAATTTGCTGACCAGCTCCATGGCCGAAATCTCCAAGCATGAAGCGGGTCCATCCATTCACTGTCTTAATTATATCCTCATTAACAAAACAAACAAGTCATTGAGCACAGGAGGAATCACCCACATTAGCTTCCCTGTAATGAACCAACACTGGATCAGCAGGAGCCAAACGCTCTCTTTAGAAGGATCTCTGTAGGGCCACTGACAATTATTTACACAAGTCTACAGGGGGATCTCCCTGGACTTGGTGACCATTAGTGATGAGCAGCACAGGCAATATTCGTTTTCGCGATATTTCGCAAACTTTTGGCCGAATATTCACCATAAATTTTCAAATTCTAGAATTTGTGATCCACAGTCATTATTTTCTTGATTGCAAAAATCGGCAATGTAATATGCACGTATTGCGTGCGCAATACAGGCGTGGGTCACTTTTGCTACATTTTTCAAGCTGCTAGAAGTTTCCTGAGACTGGAGAAAATGGTTGACTGTGAGGAAGGACTCCCGATCACTGTAAGTAATTTTACATTGAAGCACTGTTTTTGATTACATTTCGCATGCATGGCAGAACAATGGCTTTATACGCAGATAGAGTGCTCCAATATATTCGCAATTGCGCAAATCGGCACTAATGATGCGCCTATTTTTGGCGCAATTCATGCAACTTCACATTTTATCAGGTCTGAGTAGATATTACTGATTGGTGCACTAAGTATTGCTGTGACATCACGGCACTATGTCTGTCGCATGTATGTATGGACAGCAGAGAAACATCTCTCACATGGCTGCTGGGGAGGTTCTTATATAGTAAAGGGTAGGCAACTTTCCTATTGGTTGCTAGGGATGTTGCTAAGCTCAGACCAAGATATTGCAGCCTTCTCTTTGGCCCACAAGCAAGAAGCAGTGAAGGTGCTGATGAAAAAAAAAATTGAATATTCCCGATTACGAAGATATAGCACTATATTCTAGATCTTCGCGAATTCTCGAAGTGCCGATATTCGCGATAAAAATTTGTGATTAGAATATTCGCAATCAACACTAGTGACCATCAGGCGCCTCATTCACCTTCTAGAACCTGCAAAGAAAAAGACTCCGTTGTTAAGTATCGTATCTGCATTATCCCCTAAAAAATAGAGACTGGCACGTGGGGTGCACAGAAGAGTGGTGGGTGCACTTTGGATCTTATTTTTCAGAGGCTCCTTAAAGAAACCTGCTTGGTTCCAATGGAAACAATACCCTACTTTTCCCTTTCACTAGTTCTTGATTTTTTACCCTTTGTTATGGGCATTGGATGTGGACCCACTGTACCAAATAAGCGGCTTGACTTTGCAATAACTTTAAGGACCTTATCCTGGCAGTTCCCTGTTTTTTTTAACCTTTAACATATATACAGGAGTCTGGTCATCATTGCAGGAGAGCCACCAGGCCACTACTTCTTGAGATAGTCCCAGTGTAGTTGGAGGCTGATCCACAGGGTTAGAGATCCCGGTGCGAAGCACCAAGGGGTCAAGCAATATTCAGTAAGGAGACGGGCCAAGGTCAGGGCAGGCAGAGTTTAAACGTATCCAAGAAACAAGTCCGAGGTCAGGGCAGGAGGCAATGGGGGAATGCAAGAAATAGTCTGAGTCAGAGTTGGTTGTCAAGCTGGAGTTCAGTATATGGGTAGAGAAGGCACCTTAAATACATAGGGACAGCCAGCCATTGGCCGGGAAAGGGTTTGGATGTGTGCATGCTGGCCCTTATGGAGCAAATCTGGGAGCCTAGACCAAACACGCAGGACGCAGCCTGTAGTGGATGGTAGAGGCCGGAGCGAACACTGCTAGAGGGAGGGGAGCGGAATGTGAGTAGCATGGCACTCATGTCCTCAGTGGGAGGTAGTCAGTGGTGAGCAACGGGCACTAGTGCAACACTCTGGCAATAAAAACTGCAGCTTACCCCACAGGTAAGAAGCTCTTACATTTCTCTGTTGGAAAAAAATATGTTTTTTATTTTGAACACAGAAGAAAAGCAATGTTAGGCTACTTTCACACTAGCGTTCGATCGGATCCGTTCTGAACGGATCCGCTCATATTAATGCAGACGGAGGCTCCGTTCAGAACGGATCCGTCTGCATTAAATTGGCAAAAAAAAGCTAAGTGTGAAATTAGCCTGAGCGGATCCGTCCAGACTTTTACATTGAAAGTCAATGGGGGACGGATCCGCTTGAAGATTGAGCCATATTGTGGCATCTTCAAACGGATCCGTCCCCATTGACTTACATTGTAAGTCTGGACGGATCCGCACGCCTCCGCACGGCCAGGCGGACAGCTGAACGCTGCAAGCAGCGTTCAGGTGTCCGCCTGCTGAGCGGAGCGGAGGCTGAACGCCGCCAGACTGATGCAGTCTGAGCGGATCCGCATCCATTCAGACTGCATCAGGGCTGGACGGAAGCGTTCGGGTCCGCTCGTGAGCCCCTTCAAACGGAGCGGACAGCCGAACGCTAGTGTGAAAGTAGCCTTAAGCAGTAAGAAAGGACCACAGGCTGCCATCTAAGTACTCCCATATAACGCTATGTTCACATCTTCGCTGGAGGCTCCATAAGGAGCTGAGCTTTCGTTACATAGCGGACCGAAAAGCCCTGCACGCAGGACATTTTTCTCCACTAAAAAAATGTTCTCCCGTAAGGAAACCAAACGGATCCCATTATAGTCAATAAGATCTGTTAGTTTGTGTTCGTGCCAGTTATGTGTCAAATCCGGCACTTCCGTTATTTCCATCCTATAATGGAGGAGAAGAACAGAAAATGATAGCGCTGATGTGAACGAAGCCTTAGGGAGTCTGTCACGTGCTATTAAGGAATGCTGCTACCCCTGACTTCATATTACATGAGGGAGGTGACAGGCTCCTTGTTAGTCATACCAGGGGCAGGGTGTAATATAATGGTAAATGCACAAGTGATAGACGGATGGATAGATAGATAGATAGGAGATAAATAAATAGATAGATAAATACCAGATAGATATATAGATATGAGATAGATAGACGCGAGACAAGGCGCAGGTGGTCCACATGACATGACCGCTCTTGAGTCAGGTCTTGCGTCTATCTATCTATCACGGCAAATCAGGCCACAGATTGGATACTGCCACTGGGGAAGAGAGCATTATATATTGGCACTGGGGGGAGCATTATACTGGCACTAGGGGGCATTAAATATTGGCACTACTTGGGGCATATACAGTAAAATACCTCATTCTGGCCCTGGTTGGATACATGGGTGGATGGCTATGAAATGGATGGGTGGATAGATAGATAGATAGATAGATAGATAGATAGATAGATAGATGTGAGAGAGATAGATAGATATCAAGAAGTACATAGATAGATATGAGATAGATAGATATTAGATAGATAGATAGATAGATAGATATGAAGAAGTACATAGATAGATAGGAGATAGATAGATAGATAGATAGATATGAAGAAGTAGATAGATAGATAGATATGAGACTAGGCGCAGGTGGTCCACATGAAATGACCGCTCTTGAATCAGGTCTTGCGTCTATCTATCTATCACGGCAAATCAGGCCACAGATCGGATACTGCCACTGGGGGAAGGGAGCATTATATAGTGGCACTAGGGGGAGAATTAAATAGTGGCACTGGGTGCAACATTATATACTGGCACTAGGGGGAGCATTATACTGGCACTAGGGGGGTATTAAATATTGGCACTACTTGGGGCATATACAGTATATATACTGTATTTTGGCGCCTAGGGTACCAAAATACCTTGTCCTGGCCCTGGTTGGATACATGGATGGATGACTATTAAATGGATGGGTGGATAGATAGATAGACAGATAGATAGATGATAGATAGATGATAGATATGAGAGATAGACAGATAGACAGATAGATAGAATAAAGGTAATTACGTGAATAGTCTACATTTTGCTGTATTTTCCCTCCGCCGCCATCACTTTTCATTATAATAAATTATATATCTAAACCTCGCCCTGTAATGCTGAAATGCAATTAAGCGGCCTGTCATCTACGACACTAAATTAACACGTTTCATTCTCCTCTGATTTATTATTAACTTACATTACCTTTGAAAATATGTTCAAGAGAATGAATGTCGAAATCTAATACTGGTTTTGCAGTTTTCTTCATTTGCTTTCAGATGTTGTGAAAGTTGTAATTTAAATATTGGGTAAGAAAATATCTCTGTATTTCCAGTAGGTGTTATTGGGATCTGATTAATGATAGGCTCCACCACGTTACACGAGCCGGGCAGTGACAGCCTCCTTCCTCCATGAAAACTGGTGCTGACAAAAAGTATTGCCCTTAGCAGTCAATCAAATCACTGATTTCATTTTGTAATCGGGACTGGAAAATGTAAGCTGGAATCTGATTGGTTGTCCTTGACACGGTACATCCCTGACATCCTGTAACAGAAGGGTCAGTGTTGTTCTTAGCAACCAGTAAGATCAAATGGTTGCCCATAGCAACCAATCAGATTCCACCTTTCATTTTCCAAAGGAGCTCTGAAGAATGAAAAGTGGAATCTGATTGGTCGCTATGGGCAACTAAGCCAGCTTTCCTTTACACCAGTTTTGATAAATGTCCTCACTAGTTTTTCATGCTGACTTATATTAAAATAACATTTACTGTTTGCACAACCCCTTTAAGGTGATGTTATTAGTAAATCAGAACCTATCAGGTTTTGTTACTACTATAATCAAAATTAAATTTCTGAGAGGTGAATTTCAATATGGCCGCCCCAACAAAAAAGAATTAAATGAAGTTCTATCATTTATGATCCTAGTTAGGGATGAGCGAAGTTCTTCAAAATTCGATTCAGCTGCTTCCCGAATTTTACAAAAAGTTTGCTCTGTGACGAATTACTTCGTCCCAAAGCGCATTTCTTTGTAAGTACTGGGTGCAATGACAGGGATTTGCGATTATGCCGCCCCCCTCATTGTACCCCTCAGATGCCGTCGGATGCCACTGTAAATCATACTTACCTTCTCTATTTGCTCGCAACGTGCCAGCCGCTGCCATCTTGCTTGAAGATCTGGCACGAAATCTCGTGCACGTCATCATGCCATCATACGTCACCACGCATGGGATTTCTAACAAAATCTTCAATCAAGATGGTGGCGGCCGGCCCATCGCGAGCAAATGAAGTATGTAAGTATGATTATTTTAGTTTTTTACACTATTTCAGGTTAAATCAATTTGCTACCACGAAGCAAGGAAATTCGGCTTTGCGGCGAATCGAATTTATCCTGAAATTCGGATCGACTTCCACTTCGTCTGATTCGATTCGCTGAACAATAATCCTGGTAGTAGTAATTAATGGAAAAAAGACTATGACTGATATGAATGTAGATGCCAGCTTATGTATAGGACTCTAGAGCCTCGCATTCGCTGGCACAGATAATCCGTTGCAGACCTATGGCGCACACATCACTCGTTAATTGCTTAATTATCTTACCGCTCGAGTGTTGCAATAATAATTGAAATTAATGTTCACAATCATTAACCTTTCCTTTGCACCTGATATCAACATCTACCTATGCTTTTCTTCATTAGGGGGCTTATTACTGCTCTAAAGAAGGTGGCATATGGTGAGTGTGCGTTCCTCTGTGGAATGAGATCCATGTGGGCGTCCACTCAGGGGATGACAAGGTAGGCAGTGCCATTAATTACTGCAGAGATGGATGACGCAAACGGCAGAAAAAGCAAACCCCGGGATGTAGCGCTCTATGAAGAACAAGTCCCAAAACTATCTCACAAGAATTATAATAAATAATTAATTAAACAACCGAGACAAAACATTTTGGGTGAATTAGACCGCCATGTTTAATAAGGGTACATCATAAATAAATTAATTATTTCATTAAATTAATAAATGATGATATATGAATACATTAATCAGGACCACATTTAAAGAACTGAACTTCTACAAGCAATAGACCCAGTTCGCCTAGCAAAGCCCCTCTACCAAAGAAGGGTGGGAGGGTGGTGGCAGGTCACACCCCTCATCTTCGCAGCTGCTGCTTGACCATGAAGACTGCCATATAGATAAGCAAAATCTTCCCACCGATGGAACCGGCTATCCAGTCAGTAGATGCCTGGAGAAATCCATCTGGAGATAGAAGCTCCTAGAACCGATTAGTGGCATTGCATAGCTGACCATAGATGATACCTTTGCCAGGTCAGAAGCATAGGGGGGAAGGACAACAAAGGATTCACAGCCAAATAAATGCACCCCAAAACACAGATTATGGGGCAGTGCCACTATGTATCCTCCTATGTTAGATGCTCTGGGGAGGGGGGGGGGGGGGGCTTGATATTGGTAGGAACCTCATGAATGGTATGAAGAACAAAAAGGACATGTACATAATCATTTTTCTATGGACTGGATTTCCTAGGAGATGGTCTTCAAAACTAAACAGTAAACCCGGGTAAGAATATTTACAGGAAGAATTTTTTTAGGTCCTCCAACCACCAATCAGTTGGGGAAACACTACTTAGCATGGAAGAACATAGAAAGATTAAGAAAACTCCAGGACCTAGCAGTGAGCCATTTATGGATGGATGACACCTATAACTGATCTGCAACCGATCTGCAACACAGCTGGTAGCACTGAAAAAATGGATGGCAGTACATTGGTTTGTATCGTTTAATGTAAGATGCAACTATACATTATGTCAAGGCTAATTTTCATTTCCCACTTTCACAGATATGAAACACGCATCTAATGTCCCTCAAGTTCTCAAGCACTACAGAGCTAAGCACAACACTTTGGTAGGTATGGAGGGCCTCTGGGACATTTCTTTTTCACCCTTAGCCAAAATTCTGTAGTTTGGATCAAGGGACTATCTAACAACACTATGATGATTGGCAAAAAGGCAGGTGGTGCCATAATTTTCTGCAAGGGATTGGCAGAAGGTTAACCAATACCAGGCCCTTCCGTTCCAAACAGTGATCTGTTGGGGCTAACCAGTCCTGGGAGGTGGACATTTTGAACCTGATCCAATCTCCTTTTTATATGACCATCAACATGACCTGAGTATATGGAAATCTATATCCTGAAAATATAAGAGGTACAGAGCATCCGTGGTTTTTAAAATGAAGCCCTCACTCCTTCAATGCATAGGTCTATCTTTGATGGAGGTCTCATCTTGCCTGACTGAAGAAAGTACAAAATGGGTGACACCTTATCCTGTGAAACAATTTAAGTGCAAATTGGTGGTAAGATTGTCAATTTTGCTGTGGCAGCTTTGGTAGGTGCCAAACTTTTAGTTTGTGTCCCATCACCAGCAGATCTCACGGGAAATGAAATGGCCAATCTGTGTTGTTGGGTTGTGTGTTCCATCATGAATATTGATTACACACACTATGTCTTTAATGACATATCTATTTTTCTAAAATGTGACACCGTCGGCACATTCTTGCACCATTTTTCGTTCTTCATTTCGCAGGACACAATTGACTGCCCATTGTTTTGTCTTATTGTGCGATATACTTTCAACAAGCTTTCAGCAGCACTGTTTCAGATTGGTCTTTTTATGTTCAATACAAAGACATGCTGTTGGCCAATTCCATCTTTTCATCGCTGTTCTCCAGGACCAGATCCAAGCTGCTTGTCAGATGTTCATTAACTTCCCTATGGGCTCTTTCCAGCATGTCTCTTAAGATCATTGTGCCAAGAATTTACGCTTCCTTATCCATGGCTCCTTTTCTCTCCTCCATCAGGGAGACAAATTACTACCCAAAAGGATCACCAGGGATGATTTAATGAGAATTTCTTTTGGGCTAAGCATGGAAATCTATGTAGTTAACATTCGGTATGGTTAATTGGACTTTTCTTTTTTTTTTTTTTTCCTTTTTTTTTAAACCCCCTTCAAAAATTTCTGAAGCTATCCTGTTAATCTCTCATTTGTAATCAATTGTGTTGTCTAAACAAAAGTCTAGGTCGCCTTTTCTTCTTGGCCCAGACAATCTTTTGTTGCCACTAAATGCCTCATTCTCCAGTGATCCTGGTAGTGTAGATGTACTCGATTGTTGACAGTTCATTATTGCCCTTTTGTCCATTTAATCTTTCTTGCTGTGTTTTGCATGTGCATGCCTTAATGAGCTCCGCTGTCAATTAACATGTTTCTGGGAGCAAACTGGTTGCTCAGACATTTCCCAAGTGAGATGCAGAGAAAAGGGCAACAGAATTATTTTCAGGTTCTATGTGCTTGTCCTCCAACACTTCTATACCTGTGTCAAAGGAGGCTGGCCATCTCTTTCAGGAGACCCTTCTCTCGTTCCAGCGACTCAGGCCCAGTGCCTCTAATGGAAAAGCCTCATAGCAAACTTGGATCATAGAGATGGTACAAGACACCATGGAGTGGTTTTTGTGCCAAGAACTGACAAAGGCTCCCTGCTTTCATATTCATGGAGGGGGAGAATCATTGCAATTTAACAAGATAAATGTTTAGGAGAATACTGGAAACTTGACATCTAAAAGACTTTAAAGGGCTACTTAAAACTCCACTGAAGCCTGTTCCTTATGGCTAGATCTTGCAACATCCACAGATATGTAAGCAAATGTTGCCGGTCTATAACATTAAATTGAAAAAAAATATATTCGGGGTGGAAAATGGAAGATATGATCATGTTCCTGGAAAGGGGCCTTACTATCCTCAGAACTGATGCTAAATCACCCTTCCACCAAGAACCAATTCCACAATTGGAAACTGACATTGATGATGACGGTTCTTCTGGTATCACCTCCCACTCTTTTTTCATCCATTGCTGCCAGTGTAGGCCAACAAGTGTAGGGTGTAAGAGGGTAGGTCAGGTCAATGCAGTGGTGGGTTTCTGGATTGCAGGACACCAATGATTTCAAGGATTCATTATTTTAATTGGGCCTTAACTCCACAATGTTCACCAATATCCCAATCAACTTAGTTCCAAATCTCAGCACAATTATAACTTCTAATTTGTTATGGATACAGGCAAGACCATTCCTACCGTGTAGGAAGTCAGTCGATCATGCCATCCTCATGCAGTTTTCCAGCACGGTGGATTGCATTTTCAGCAAACAAAAATCTGCCATTGGTGATCGTGAACACGTGTTCGTGCTAGTTGCTGACATCTGGTGTCGGTTCTTGGTGATCTGCCATTCTGGCCTACTTTAATCTTATGTGTATGGCCACCTTAAAGCTGGCCATACACAAGACAAAAGTTGGCCGGAATGGCAATCACCAAGAACAGACACTTGTATGCCGAAAATGTAATTGGCTGGAAAATTTAGACCATTGTCAGATAAAATTGCGTATTTATGGCATAAGCGACCAAATTTTCTGATCATTTTCCATTGTTCTCAAGGACAGCTAATTTAGTCTGGCATGTTTCTGGAGGTATCAACAATCCCACGGACAATTGATCAGCCTGAATCTGGCCAATATTTTGTCTCAAGTGTATGGCCAGCTTAACCAACCCGAGTCAACTCTGAGGCTTATAAATTACAGTACAGCTTTCTCTACCACAGACCACCATACATTTTAATCACTAGGGTTACTACCATTATCATTAAACTTTAAAGGGAATGCGTCATCGGAAAATGACCTATTGTTCAAATTATGTTTTTATGTTATCCTTATTCTTTTTTAGAATTTTTGGTGATTTTTTTAAATGTTTCCCTGTTACTATCTTTATCTAAAAAACTGCATATAATCCTTACATTTTTATACAAAATATGTCAAGACGTCCTGTCTTTTGAGAGCAACCCCTATGGGCCATAGACACAATGGACAGGAGGAGACTCATTGACGTCTATATGAGAGTTTTCTAGTCATGCTCTGTGACCTGTGCCGAGGTCAGGAGGGAGTAGATAAGCTGTGATATCACCTATTGTGAATATTGGATCCTGTGTTATCTATATAGAGGTGTTACTTGTCATTGTAATCCTGTTTGGGGTGATAATGATAATAGCTACTAGAAAGTTAGCTGTACGGAACAAGAAATCATTATCTATTTTTAGGCCTGGTGGCCAGTGTGAAAGTTACAGGATTATATGCATTTTGTAAATATAGATAGGGGCATGGAACCGCATGGAAGAACAAAAAAAAGAATACCAGTTTACTAAAATCCTATCTGCTCCTTTGTGTGGGTGCAGATTTATTACCTTTCAGTCTCAGTACTAGAGACAAAATCACACAAGTGCTAGAAGAATACTGGCCTGATAATCTCCAGGCATTCCCACTCTCATAATAAGGCCTCATGCACATGACCGTTGTTGTGTCCTGTGTCCGTTGTTCTGTTTTCCGCAATTTTCTGCTGACCCATTGACTTTCAATGGGTCCATGGAAGACTCGGCTAATGCACCGTTTGTCATCCGCGTCCGTGATCCGTTTCCAGTCCGTGAAAAAAATATGACCTGTCCTATTTTTTTCATGGACAACGGTTTCGCTGACCCATTCAAGTCAATGGGTCCGTGAAAAAACACGGATGCACACAAGATTGTCATCCGCGTCTGTGTCCGTTTTTTTCATCATTTGCATGGCAAACTAAACTTTTTTTTACTTTCCTTCATGTTTGGAGATCCTCCAAAAATAAAGGAAGACACACGGAAACAAAAACGGACACGGATCACGGAACAACGGAACCCCTTTTTGCGGACCGCAAAAAAATACTGCCGTGTGCATGAGGCCTAAACTGTATTATCAGTAAACTGGGAAGATTTAGGACTTCTGTAAAGAGAATCATCCTTGTCTGGCCATTCCTGAGCTGAATATCTTAACATACATGGACACCTTATATCCATATATTTGATGCTAAAGGGGTCGTCGCATTTTGAAATTTATGGCATATTGATAAGATGTGCCATAAATGTCAAATAGTTGTGGGTCCTACCTCTGGGACCTGCTCCTATCTCCAGAATAGGAGCCTGAAATGAAGGGAGTGAAACCTGCGCATGCGCATCCATCCACCCTCAAAAATATCATAGCAATGAATTGAGAAGACCTTGCGGGTGTGTGGTCAGTGCAGGGGCCCTTTTAGGGAGCCAACATTAGGGCTCATGCACATGACTGTAGCCTGTTTTGCAGTCCTCAAACTACAGATCCACAAAACACGGATACCTGCAGTGTGTGTTCCGCATTTTGCGGAATAGAACCTCTTGGCCTCTATAGAACAGTCCTATCCTTGTTTGTAAAACGGACAAGAATAGGACATGTTTTATTTTTTTGCGGGTGCCACGGACTTATGTCCCCACTGAAATGAATAGGTCCGCATCCGATCTGCACAAAATGTCGATCGGACGCGGACAAAAACAATGGTCATGTACATAAGCCCTTAACCAAAGTTGCCATACACCTTTAATAGCTGTCGTCTGAACATCTCTTGTCTTCTGCTAGGACAAAAACATTGGCCATTGAAATTCAGCTTGTCCGATCCTTCTTCCTCAATGACATAATCTGTCAAGGAAGAGGTGGGTCCCCATACATACTAGAGATTTGGCAGTCCCCTGCAGATATTGTTGGGTTCAGCCATGGATAATCTAATGTGTGAGAATTTTCTGGGTTTACTATGGTCTTTAACAGATATAAAACACAGAGAGAGAATGCACCAAACAGATATAACACTGACTATGCTGGCAAGACATAAATGCAGGTATTAAAAGCTGAGACTTTTGCCAATATATTCCAGTCATGGAGATATCGGAGCCCATCATGCACCACGTCACGGTTCTCAGCATGGCAAGGGGTCCTAACCGCTGCTCTAACTATGGTGTGAACACGGTCTGAAGGTGATATAATTCAACTCGCAGCCAAGCTTCCCACAAATGCCCAGCATGTATACTGCGGTAGTACTATGTGAATGAAGCCAGGCCGCGAGCCACACCCACACCAGACCATGTGATGGAGGTTACCAGGTGCAAAAGAGTGTTAGAATGCCAAGTAAAGGCAAACGCACTCAAATCTAACAAGGCAGAAAGAGAAAAACAAAAAAATATATAGTGGCAATTCTGGAGGAGCTGCTAAACCCCTGACACTGTGGCGTGTCTTTTATTGGGGGAGCAGCCCGACCGCATGTGGACCGCAATGATCGACTAACCCCAGCAAATTATGCATACAATGGAGGATGTCGGCGCGGTCCACATGCACCACAAGAGCAAACTACACAGAATGTAGCAATTAATCATATAAAACACAGATATGTTCACATAGTTTCTCATGTACCTCTTCCCCATGTTATTATTATTATTATTTTACTTTGCATGATGCTTTTGACCCATTTTCACCATATAAACCAATCCCTCTGGTTTGTTTATATCCTGTATATAGCACTTCCTGTTTCTGTATCCAACCAAACCCATGATGCACTTCTTTCTCTTCCACAGCTCCAACACCGCCCCTAACCACACCCATCTATATTATAGCCTCTCCCACCCAGCTAATTCTAGACACTCTCCTATCACTGTCCCTGTTGATGCTTTGACACGCCCATGGACATGACATCACAGGAAATAAGAAAGAGCTGCATGGACAAGGTCATGTGACTGCAGCACACTGGAGAACAAGCTGTGGTGAGGTCTCAGGAGAGGTAAGTGAAGGGAGAGGCAGAGCAATGCTGGGAGTTGTAGTTATTTAACTGGGACTGTATGTTAGGGCTGAAGGGAGGAATGTTATTTACATGGAACTGTGTGTTGGGTGGCAGGGGGAAGGAGTGATGTTATTTACATGGGACTGTATGTTGGAGGGGGCTTGGGGAGGGAGTGTTTTTATTTACATGGGACTGTATGTTGGAGGCGGCTGTGGGAGGGAGTGATGTTATTTACATCGGACTGAATGTTCAGAGAGTGATGTGTACATGGGATTGCATGTTGGAGGTAACTGGGGAGGGGGGGGGGTGATATTATTTACATAGGACTGTATATTGGAGGGGGCTGGAGAGATGGTGTGATGTTATTTACATGGGACTGTATGGTGGAGGGAGGAATATAACTGCAGGGGGCATTATAAATACTGGGGGCACCTCAGGGTGAGCCTTATAACAGTATTGGGCAGTATAAATACTGGGGGCATTGTAGGGGGTATTATAAATCCAGAGTACATTATAGGCGTTCTTATTACTAATGGGGGCTCTATAGGAGGGACTTATAGATCTACCTTATTTCTACTAAGAGCACTATGGGGGGGGGGGTCTTATTACTACTGAGGGGTCTGCAGAGAGCTTTATTACCACTGGAGAAACAATAGGGGGGCCTTATTTTTACTGGGGGCGCTGTGAGGGTATTATTAATACTGGAGATCTCTTCTACTAATGGAGGCACTCTTGTGGAGCGTTATCACGGTTGGTATTTTTCGCCCTATAAGACGCACCGGCCCATAAGACGCACCTAGGTTTTTGGGGAGGAAAAAAAATAAAATATATTTTTAACCAAAAGGTGTGCTTTTACATAGTAGCATAGTAACATAGTACATAAGGCCGAAAAAAGACATTTGTCCATCCGGTTCGGCCTGTTATCCTGCAAGTTGATCCAGAGGAAGGGAAAAAACCCCTGTGAGGTAGAAGCCAATTTTCCCCACTTTAGGGGAATAAAAATTCCTTCCCGACTCCAATCAGGCAATCAGAATAACTCCCTGGATCAACGACCCCTCTCTAGTAGCTATAGCCTGTAATATTATTACACTCCAGAAATACATCCAGGCCCCTCCTGAACTCCTTTATTGTACTCCCCATCACCACCTCCTCAGGCAGAGAGCTCCATAGTCTCACTGCTCTTACCGTAAAGAGTCCTCTTCTATGTTTGTGTACAAACCTTCTTTCCTCCAGACGCAGAGGATGTCCCCTCGTCACAGTCACAGTCCTGGGGATAAATAGATGATGGGAGAGATCTCTGTACTGACCCCTGATATATTTATACATAGTAATTAGATCTCCCCTCAGTCGTCTTTTTTCTAAAGTGAATAACCCTAATTTTGATAATCTTTCAGGGTACTGTAGTTGCCCCATTCCAGTTATTACTTTAGTTGCCCTCCTCTGGACCCTCTCCAGCTCTGCTATGTCTGCCTTGTTCACACGGCCCAGAACTGTACACAGTACTCCATGTGTGGTCTGACTAGTGATGTGTAAAGTGGTAGGACTATGTTCTCATCACGGGCATCTATGCCCCTTTTGATGCTACCCATTATCTTATTGGCCTTGGCAGAAGCTGCCTGACACTGTTTTTTGCAGCTTAGTTTGCTGTTATTAAAATTCCTAGATCCTTTTCCATGTCAGTGTTACCGAGTGTTTTACCATTTAATAAGTACGGGTGACTTGCATTATTCCTTCCCATGTGCATAACTTTACATTTGTCAGTGTTAAACCTCATCTGCCACTTGGTGGGTTTGGAACTAATGGTGGTCTGTGGGTGGCACTATTACTGGGGATCTGTGAAGGACACTGTTATGGGGGATCTGTGGATGACGGACACTGTTATGGGGGGATCTGTGGATGACGGACACTGTTATGGGGGGATCTGTGGATGACGGACACTGTTATGGGGGATCTGTGGATGACGGCGATCTGTGGCTGGCACTGTTACAGGGGGGATCTGTGGCTGGCACTGTTATATATGTGCCATCCACAGACCCCCCACCCCATAACAGTGCCATCCACAGACCCCCCAGCCCATAACAGTGCCATCCACAGACCCCCCCCTTAACTGTGCCATCCACGGATCAACCCCCCCCCCCCGCGCCCCCGCCGCCCCCCCCCCAGTATACAATTATAAAATGCCTTATTCAATTAAAATGTATTACATATGCCCCCTCACTCCTAAATTCCTAATAGTACCTTACATCCTATTCCTAAGTTCTGTACAATTGCGGCAGGCAGGCCGGGCGGCCGGCGCGTCACTCACTGACGTCACTTGCCTGCGCCGCCTGCTTCATTCATAAAGTAGGCGGCGCAGGCACGTGACATCAAGGAGTTACGCTGCCGCCCGCCCGGTCTGCCGGCATTATACAGAACCTTTTAGGAATAGGATGTAAGGTACTATTAGGAATTTAGGAGTGAGGGGGCATATGTAATACATTTTAATTTAAAAAGACATTTAATATTAGTATACCGGAGCGGCGGGGCGGGGCTATAGTACACTGACTGCACCGCCCCGCCGCTATTCCCGCCCCCAGCTCCTCCTCCCAGTCCCTCCCCCGACCCCCGCTCACTCTGCATCGCATCCAGCGATGTTAAACTGTCAGCATTCGCCCCATAAGACGCAGGGGCATTTCCCCCCCCCCCCATTTTTTGGGGCGAAAAATACGGTACTATTGGTGTGACTATGAGGAGCACTATTACTATGGGGGGCACTCACTTTTTTTTTCAGAACAGTATTTGGGGTATTGGGGAGCATAGCGAGCAGCAGGAGAACACTGTGGGGGATTATAATAGAAATGTAAGGAACCTAAGATGTCTGTGTGTTGCACTCTGTAGAGACGAGGCGTGGCTGAAAGAAGTTGTACGGATCAAATGGAGAAGATGAGAAGAAGATCTATATTGGAGGAGACGTCACCTGGAGGCACTGGATGTGACAGGTACTGTATGTGTTGTATACCAATTTAGAGACTTGGCCATATTTATTAGGGCTTGGGCCCCGGATCTTTTGAGACCCTAGCAACACCCCTGGATAGAAGCATTGTCTCTAATTTCTCTCTGCAATGTCCAGCTGCTGGGTTCAGTCCTAAAATGGATGGCCAGTCCATCTAAATAGTATGGAAGAGCACCAGACGCAAATACCTCAATCCACGCGCAGTGAAGTCAGTCTATCGCTGTAAACGTGAGTTACCTTTCATTAGCTTTCTTGTACAAGCACTGTTTTTAACGGTCCTCCATCCTCTGTAAAAAGGGAGTGGTGAGTATGGTGCTGCTAGTCCTAGCACTAGTATTACTCACTGCTCCCTTGTCTTCTTCTCCGAGCCCCTGCGGAGGAACCAATAGGAGAAGAAGAGAGGTGAGAATTTTTTTTCCTGTGAGGTCTGCATTAAGGGGACCAAGGAGGAAGGGGGAGGAGCGTAAAAAAATTAGCTGTGGGGCCAAGTCAGTTCTAGTTACGACACTGGTTACCAGATGCAGGTACGCAGGTGAGTATGGCGTTGTGTTGTTTATTGCGGTGAAGGGGCCACACAGCTAGCTTACAAACACCGTATCCATTAATTCTGCTGGTCTGGTCCCCAGTAGCCATATGTACCCAGCCAACCCTGAGGGTGGACCCCCGCTGTACTGTTTTTTGGTCTTTTTAACTCTTTGTGTTCCTGTTGGTACTAGAAGGCTGCCATCAGACCCTATAACAGGACTATGGAAACCAAGTGTCAGTTTACAAGTCTCTTGGACACTGTAGTCATCAACCTTCAGGAAAAGTCATTTGCATTTAAATAGGTTGTCCCACGAAAAACAATCTACACATGTCAAACCAGCCCCTGGATCTGAATACTTTTGTAATTCCAGATAATTAAAAATTCATTATAGCTACTGAGTTATTCAGGGAAATCTATCTGTATAGCGCCACCTGCTGTTTACTATTTTCCTAATTTCTCTGTCCTGCTGTCACGGATGGTGTTGCAGAAAACTAGAAGACACAAATGAAGATCCGACTGACTTGATCCAAAACTAAGGAACAAAAGGGTAAGCCCTGTAACAGCCCTAGCTCTCTCCCTTACTGCTCATCCTATGCAAAAATCTCAATGGTAGAAAATTGCATACCCTCGTTCCTCGACTGTATGACACCTGAACGCCCTATAATAGTGAGGGGACACGACCACCGGCTCCCTACACTTAATACGGAGGGAGTCGGGGTCACCTAGGATCAAGACAACAGGAAAACAGAAATAAAGGAACAGACTTATCTTGTGGCATCAGCACAGTCCAGGAAGTTGTATAAACCGCAAAGTGAGATAGTATGGGAGGAGATATATAAGGATGCAATCACTGCTAATAGATGACAGCTGGGAGAGGGAGGAGAGATGTCAAAGCGAAAGCAAAACAAGAGAAGATCATGCAGAAGGTACTGAAAAACGTCTATCAGAACTTCTCAGAGATCTGGTGGTGACACCTGCTCACTGAGCCGGAAGTACATGCTCAGTTCCATCAGTTCCTGAATTCAACTGTATGGTCATCTTGAGGTGCCTCGAGTAGGAGGACCGAACAAGATATTTTCTGCTGCACTGTGGTTTTTGCTGCTGCTGGGGCATTTTATTGAGATATTACTGGCCCTGCCTACTTGTGTTAGTCCTTCCTTCTGTCAATTGGCCTACAACATGAAGGCCAGTATTAGTTTTTATTTTCCAGGGCCACTTTAAGTTCCCAGTCCGCCTCTGGTCATTTACTAGATTACGTATTATCTTCCTTTTTTTACAATTTTAAAAATCATTGCCTAAATTAACTGAATAGATAAGAGGGGCACACCTGCATCTGAAAATCACATGGAACACCAGCCAATACGTTGTTAAAAATACTATTTATTAGCACCAAAAACTAAAATAGGATGAGGATCCTCAGTATAATCACTTTAAACATACAAATTTAAAACCATGAAAAATGTATGACCATGTGCATAATACTGTATTATGTGGCAAGAACACTGGTTGATGGTTACTTCAGATTGACTAGATCATAACTACTTATCCTTGTATGGAGTCTTTGATAAAAATTCTGATGCGCAAAGTCTGATGCGCAAAGTCGGATGCGCAAAATCGGATGCGCAATATCTATGCTGATATATGTATGAAAGTTCTGACTGTGGCCAGTTATTTACAAATACATATGCGATCTTTGTTGTTGGATATCTTCACAGCATATACCGAAACAGCTGCTAAACCTTGCTGTGTATAATCACACTACTCACTGTTCTGAAGCGGTGGAGTGACCGGTCACTCGTGCTCGGCGTGGCATCCCACGTGTTACAGCATCGATGGTCTGAGCTCCGGTCTGCTTTTTTATTTACGTGAGTAGAATACCAAGGCTGGGAAAAAACAGTCTGTTTAGACGCCGGGGTCGAGAGGTAGTTGAGACCCGATGTGTTGTTCGGCGTTACTGGGTGTCTTTTGATCCAGACACGGCAATACTTTTGTTTCTTCCTGTCAGCTGTGTAGAAGCGCTTCCAAAGGTTCGGAGGTGGTGCGCAGATTGTAGGCTGCGTTTTTTTTCTTTACTCGAGACTTGTGTACACCAGACGCGTTTCGGAGTTGGCAGTGACTCCTTCCTCAGTGGTCCACCACTGTATCTGCTCTGTCCACCACTGTCAGTGGGTAATGACAGAGGAACATACAAATGACATGTATGAAGTGTGTCGCTGTAGGTTCATTGACCTAAAGGATGTATCTGTCACATAAGTCATGTAAATAAGTGTAGACAATTAGATAGCATTGGCTGTAGTCCTGTTGGCTCTAGACACTGGTGAAGGACACCATGGGATTTTTTTATTGTTGTACCCAGTGGCGTACCAAGGGGGGGGCGGGGGGGGGCCACCCCGGGTGCCACTCACAAGGGGGGTGCTGACGCCGGAGTCACCCGTCCCCGGCTCCATCCACTGCTGCGACCGTGCGACGCGACTCGGCGCCAGGGGCCGGCTTCGGTCCGGTGGAAGAAGGATTATTGCGGCGGCACGCAATATGACGTGACGACGTCACGACGCTGACGCCGCGCCGCCGCCTTCACGGATCAGAAGGATCCCATCCATCTATTATACCAGCGCAGCGGTCGGACTGCCGGACGGCGGGCATCATCAAAATAAATGTGAGACACACAGGAGTAAAGTAAATAATTGTGTAATTAAGGGGGGGTCGGGGTGTACCGTGTAATTAAGGTGGGGAGGGAGGGGGTGTAATTAAGGGGGGGTGTTATTAAGGGGAGAAGAGAGGGTGTAATTAAGGGGGGGTGTTATTAAGGGAGGGGGTGTAATTAAGGGGAGAAGAGAGGGTGTAATTAAGGGGGGGTGCAGGATTTGTTCATTTTATTGATGGGGATTTGGATTTTTTTTCTTTTTGGTGCAGATGGAAAGTGATTTTTTTAAAGGGGGTGCAGGTTTTTATTTTATTAACCACCTCCGGACCGCCTAACGCAGATGTGCGGTCCGGAGGTGGCAGCGCTGCGCACAGCGACGCATATACGCGTCATCTCGCGAGACGCAAGATTTCCTGTGAACGCGCGCACACAGGCGCGCGCGCTCACAGGAACGGAAGGTAAGCGTTAGCGAGTGGATCTCCAGCCTGCCAGCGGCGATCGGTCGCTGGCAGGATGGAGATGTGATTTTTTTAACCCCTAACAGGTTTATTAGACGCTGTTTTGATAACAACGTCTAATATACCTGCTACCTGGTCCTCTGGTGTCCCTTTTGTTTGGATCGACCACCAGAGGACACAGGTAGCTGCGTAAAGTACCACAAAACACCACTACACTACACCCCCCCCCTGTCACTTATTAACCCCTTTTGAACCACTGATCACCCCTGATCACCCCATATAGACTCCCTGATCACCCCCCTGTCATTGATCACCCCCCTGTCATTGATCACCCCCCTGTCATTGATCACCCCCCTGTAAGGCTCCATTCAGAGGTCCGTATGATTTTTACGGATCCACTGATACATGGATCGGATCCGCAAAACACATGCGGATGTCTGAATGGAGCCTTACAGGGGGGTGATCAAATGGGTTTGCCCCGGGTGCCAAATGCTCTAGGTACGCCCCTGGTTGTACCTGACACTGGTATACGTTACAGTGTTTTAGAATTTTGTGAATTAATTCGTTATTCACGACGTGGCCCATAATGAATGAAGTCACAGAATTGTCCTCCCATCATCAACCCATGGTCAGGGGGTCTGGTAAAAAACAAACTCACCTAGTCACAAGCACTCTGGGTCCAGCGCTAAGCGACCAGCTCCCCGATACCACAGCAATCACATGCCATTCTCACGCAGGTCACCACTGAGGCCATTGATTGGCATCGTTGACATGAATGTAGACCACGCACTTCTGGTCCAGTGGTGATCAGAAGTGATGGAGACAGGAGCATGGCACTGGTTATTCATAGAGCAGTTTTTTTTTTCACTTTGGCACCCTGCCTGACCTTCTGACCAAGGGTTCTTGGTCTCAGAGATCCTCTTTAAAGGGGTTCCATAGAAGTGGCCGCGCTTGCACTATGCGCTTCTCTTTCATCTCGACGGGAATTCCAAAAATAGTAGAACCTGCCACTCAACTATTTTCGGCACCCCCATAAAAATTAATAGAGAGCGGCCGCGCATGCATGGTCTGCTCTCCATCGCTTTGTGAGCTCAATTTTAGAAACAGCTGCATGTCCCAGAGGTAGGACCCACAGCTATCAGATATTGGTGCCCTATCTTAGCATTATGCCACTGATGCTTGAGATGACAAAATTCCTTTAACAGTCCCATTCTCAGTCACTAGTAATGGCAGAAATGTGAGTTCTGTGTGCCACTGTACTGGCTCCATGCACACGATTTTTCCTAACAAGGTCCAACAATGTCTTGTGGGTTCTATATAGTCTGTATTTTCTTGGTGGGTCTGACCCGTCATCGGCCCTTAACTTAGGCTAGTTTCACATTAATGCTAGCGATCAGGCAGGATGTTCTGGTAGGGAACAGCCTACCGGATCTCTTTGCATTCCGGCATTGTAGGTCTCCGTCCAGCCTTATTAACTATAGTGGGGACCTCAAGAGATCAGACCACAACCCGGCAAATATGCTGAGAATAGGTCAGAAGAAAACTGCTGCGTGCAATGCTGAATACAAAAAGATCGGGAAAGCTGTTCTCAGCTGGAACAGCCTGCCGCATCACAAGCGCCAGTGTGAAACTAGCCTTATCCACTAAGTGTGATTCCGACCGCTGGGACTCTTAACTGATCACAAGAATAAGATGTCGGAGCCCCCCCCTCCGGAGTGAATAGAGCAGTGGTCACACAAGCGCACTGCCACTCCATTCCACTCAGAGGGACTGCCGAAGAGAGGTCGAGTAAATAGCTCAGCTATCTCCAGACCAGCAGTCCATCAGAGTTGACTGGAGCGGCAGTGCGCATGCATGGTTCATTCCACTCCAAGGGACTCCAGCATCTCATTCTTGTGTCAGTGGCGGTCCTGGCAATTGGAACCACACTTATCTCCTATCCTGTGGATGCATGATAAGGTCTTATGGTGAGACAACTCCTTTAAGTGGGTTGTTCAGGTTTTTACAATCTTTTTTTTTTTTAATCCCTCCCGTCCCACCAGCCAGTGGAACCTGTAAGATCTCTACTTACCTCCTCCTCCCCCCCACCGCTCAGTTCCAGCTCCCAAGCTCCTGGCTGTCCTCACTTAACTTCCGGTCTTCCTGTACGGACAGGGTCGTTGGCGCCACTGCACTTAATTAATGGCCTCGGCAGTGATGTGTCCCTAAGTGGCTCCCATGCCACTTGGGGACACGTCACCGCAGAGCCCAGTCATTGCCTGCCGCACTGGAAGTGACCTCATCAGTGCAGGAAGTTGACAGATCAGGACCGGAAATTCAGTGAAGACATCTTGGGATCTAGGGAAGTGCAACCAAGCAGTGGGGAGCAAGTGACCATAGATTTCTTCCCAGGTTCCACCAAGTGGGTGGGGGATTTGAAAAAAAAAAAGGAAACTTCCTGGACAACCCCTTTAAGTCTGCCTATGAATGTAAGCAAAAAAATTTTTTCTATTCACTCACAGTCAGCAGATGTGTTTAAAGCCATTGTCCAACTTCTTTTCAGACCCCACAGAGTAAATGGACCGGCGGTGGTCATCATACTTACCTGGTCCCTGCCCACAGCAGTCTGGCCACAGCAGTCACGTGTCACCCATGCGTCTCATCCACCCTGTGTCCAGTCATTGGCTGCAGCAGTCACGTGACCCGGTGTCAAACCAGATGTTGACACCTAGAGACCCGGGACCTGCAGAACCGGCTCTGCATGGAGTTAGAATTCAGCGGCAGGGATAAGGTAAGTATGATTACCCCATGCTCTGAGGTCCTACAAAGGCAGACATCCCCTTTAAGACTGGCATTATCCTCTACTTTGACCACTTCTAAAGCCATTGAAGCTTGTGTGCCCTGCCTGGTTATACATGAAGCGATGCTGCCATAGATGCCGAACACCTTAGAGGGATAGAAATATCCAGCTGGATGGCCTGAGCAAAGAGATGGCGGCCTGCGAGTATGACTGACAGCTGGCCGCACAGAGGCCGATAGACGTCACCTGCCAACCACATTTGAGGGCATGTCAACCCGTGATCTGTCCAATCTAGATAAACTTTTATCAACTGAGAAATGCTTTGGAGCTATACTTGTGACATTATGGTGTCATGTTCCTCATCATGCCTACATTCCCGCTGCTCTCAGTTTGCAAGGACAGAAGCCTCCGTAGATTACAGTTGTGCCATGACAATGCGAATATTTATTACAATTCATCACTTTATTCATTTTGCCTGCAATTTTATGCTATTGTCTTCTCCATTCATTTGAGTGGGACCCATTGCAGTGTAAAATGTGCATGAATAGAATGCCAGAAAGGCAGTAAAGGCTGACACATGGACAGCGCCATAGTAGAAAAGAAGCAAAGCGAGGATGCAGCTGCATTGTATTATAGATCTGTGGACTAGGCACAGAATTCTTCACTGGTTATATGGACTCAGAACTCCCAATTTTACATGGTGTTAAGGCAGTTGGATTATTAAAAGGGGTTGTCCCATTGGGGTATGTAAACATCTGCTTTTGCTGGGGGTCTTGGCAGCTGCAGCCTTTCCCATTGGGATTGTGAGTTATATAACCCCTTTGGTGGTGCATAAAATAACTTGGTTGGTGCAAGGTAAGTGGACACCTGAGCCGTCCAAATGGGTTGAACAGAGTCAATAACCATGAGCATTAATATGGAGGTCACCCCCCCAGCCCCTCGAAAAGGGATTCCACCAGGCTAACCTCCAGCACTCCAGCTATGGTAAAACTACAACTCCCAAGATGCACACTTGCTTGGCTGTTCTCAGAACTCCACAGAATGCTGGGAGTCGTAGTTTCAGCACAGCTGGAGTGCCGGAGGTTAGCCTTCACTGCACTAGGTTTTAACATATGGCTGCAGAAATTGGCATTTGTTAAGACCTACAGATACGAATGTATTCCAAGTACTGTTCGAGGGGTTATACAGTTCAGCCCCAACTCAAGTGAGTCCTGCAATACCATATAGAACCTAGGAACTAAAGTGGCGCTGTTTCTGAGGATAAAAATACAGTTTTTTCGTTTTTTGATCAGTCCTGGGCAACCCCTTTAAGATTAGAGTTCTGTGAAGATCAATCAAATGCATCGACATCAAACCTGGTAAACCATTTCTTGCGGATCCGCCATACACCTGGCCGGCACCCCCATAGAACTGCCTATTCTTGTCCGTAATTGCAGACAAGAATAGGACATGTTCTATTTTTTTCCGGCGCTGCGGAGCGTGTGTGCTCTCCGCATTTATTCCTGCCCCATTGAGAATGAATGGTTTCGCACCCGTTCCGGGTGCAGACCCATTCCGCGGACCTGTGAATGGACCCTTATAGACATCTCTCAGCGTCCAAGGACATTGTCGCGCTGAAACAGGCCAGAAGTGCGTGTGCCTCAGACTGAAACGTATAAAAGTCCCCGCCATGACTTTGTAGGCTATATCATTAGTGGCTATGCACTTTGAGTTCACATCACCGTTTAACTTTCCGTTTTTCTGATCCGTTAGAAGAAGAGAGAGAGAGAGAAAAAAAAAATACTGGATCCTATTAAAAAAACTGATCCTGTTGCATCAGGCCCCTTTCAGTTTTCCGCGCGGGTGCAATGCGTGACGTGAACGCATAGCACCCACACTGAATCCGGACCCATTCCTTTCAATGCGTCTGTGTACATGAGCTTTTTTTTTTCACCCATCAGTTCTGCGTTACGTGAAAAACGCAGCATGTTCTATAGTCTGTGTTTTTCAATTAGCCCTGGCCCCATAGAAGTGAATGGGGCTGCGTGAAAAACGCATCTCACCCGCAAGCAAGTGCGGGTGCGATGCGTTTTTTACTGATGGTTGCTCAGAGATGTTGTTTGTGAACCTTCAGTTTTTTTTCACGCGCGTGAAAAATGCATCAAAACTCATTGCACCCGCACGGAAAGAACGGAACAACTGAACGCAATCGCAGACAGAACTGACTGAACTTGCTTGCAAAAGGGTGCGAGTTTCACTGAACGCACCCTGAGCGCATCCGGACCTAATCCGTCACGCTCCTGTGAAAGGGGCCTCAGTTGTCATCCGTTTGAGCCATTTCCGTCTGAGATTTGTTTTTTGACAAGGAAAAAAAATCCTGCATGCAGTACTTTTGTTTCCGTCTAAAAAACTGATCTCATACGGAAACGGCTCAAACGGATGACAACTGATGCAACAGGATCCGTTTTTTTTTTTCTTCTCTCTCTTCTTCTGACGGATCAGAAGAACGGAAAGCTAAACGGTGATGTGAATGCACTTTAAGTGAAGGGGTCCTCATCCGTGATACAGAATTGCCACGGATAGGCGCCCGTGTATTGCGGATCCGCAACATGACCACAGAGCACACACGTTCGTGTCAAAGAGGCCTTAAAGGGGTTCTTCCAGGACTTTAACCTCCTCCCTCTGTACGCATCTCGGTTTTAGTGACCAAGCTATTTTTTTAAGTTTTTTATTGTTGCATTCCAAGAGCTATAACTTTTTTTTTTTTTTTTCTGTCAATGTAGTCGTATGAGGGCTTTCTTTTTGCGGGACAAGTTGTAGTTTTTTTATGGCACAATTTTGGGGTACATATAACTTACTAGTTAAATCTAATTAACTCTGGGGGAGTAGGAAAAAAAACTGCAATATCGTCCATGAGTTTTTATGTTGTAAATTTTGCGACATTCCTAATATCTTTGGGCTTGATTCACACATGCGTGAGACAGATCTGGCAGCGGTATCTGTCCGGCCGCTCCTTGGCATATCTGCCGGATCTGTTTCATGCGTATGTGACACAAGCCTTACTCTCTGGGTGAGTACAATTACCACACAACTAAATGTATATATTGTTTTTAAGATTTACTACTTTTGCACAATAAAAACCCATAAAAAAAAATTATATATTTTTTTTGTTTGCATCATCACATCCCAAGACCCACAACTTTTTAAATTTTCGTTGTACAGTATTTCATTTATTTTTTTACTGCGTTCACCATGCAGGATATGTTACATAATAATTGTATAGAGTCGGTTATTATGGATGCAGTAATACCATATTTAGAATTTTTTTCCATTAAAAAGAGATTTTTTTCAGTGGAAGAAGGTTTACATTTTCTTTTTTGTTTGAACTTAAAGGTTTTTTTTTAAATAAAACTTTAACTCTAATTTTTATCAATTATTACCACAAGGGAACTTTGACAGACGATCTTCTGATCGCTTCTACTGTATAATGCATTGTACTGCCTATGCAGTACATTGTTTTATACTGTCAGTACGATTCTGATAGGAACATGCCTGATACTGCAGTCAGACCAGTGGGTCTTCATTAGGCCCCCGGCCGGCATGCTGAGACATCGGCACCCTGCAACGTCACTTGTAGGGTCCCAATGCCTGACAGAGGAAGCTCCCTCCCTCTAAACTACTTAGATGATTTTGGCTATTGACCACGGCATCTAAGAGGTTAACCGGAGCAGATCAGCACTTCTGCCAATCTTGGCCGCTAGAGCAGGAGCCTGGCTGGAATTTGAGAGCCAGGCTGCTGCGTTCCACTGCACGGGAGACATGTGCACTGCTTATTTTAGGCCACTATGAAAAAGGTGTCAGCCTAGAATAAGACCCGTTAATGACCACCATGAAGACATCTATCGGTGGTCATTAAGGGCTTAATATCGTCCTTAGGATAGGTCATGAACGACAGATCCGCAGGGCTCCTACTCCTACATAGCGCATCAGAAACAGGCACAGCGCCATCCAATGTGTAGTGGCCATGCCCTGTTATTGCAGCTCTGTCCTATTCAAGTGAGTCTCTGAGGGGAATAAATATTAAAATTTAAAGTTGTGTGATTCTATTGCTATTAAAAATGGAAACCGATTTTTATTTTTTTCTTAACGCATTCACGTCTCAGTCATGATTGGGATACAGTTTGTTAATGGGAGTTTACAGTATCTTGTGTAATTAACTATAGTCCGGTGACATCACTCCGACTTATAGGGACCCATTGTCGGATTGGCCCGTGTGCTCCCACCAGGTCTGTCGTTCTGAGGATTGTAATATAGTCATCACTACATTTACTCATTACTCTTGCAGATTGTGCTATAAGTAAAGAGCGGCATCCTGCAACTTTGCAGAAAGTTACTGCCAGCCGACGCGGTGCAATTATTATTGTTTGCAAAGGACAGAAAGGGTGAATTTTGACAGCAAAGATAAAAATCAGGCCCCTTTCAGCTGCAGCTTGACACTATAACACTCTAAGGCCCCTTTTCACACAGGCGAGTTTTCCGCGAAGGTGCAATGCGTGAGGTGAACGCATTGCACCCGCACTGAATCCGGACTCATTCACTTCAATGGGGCTGTGCAGATGAGCGTGAAAATCGCAGCAAGCTCTATATTCTGCGTTTTTCATGTAACTCAGGCCCTATAGAAATGAATGGGTCTGCTTGAAAATCGCAAGCAAGTGCGGATGCGGTGCGATTTTCACGCATGGTTGCTAGGAGATGATAGGGATGAGCAACCCCGGACCCCATTAAAGTAAATTCACTGTATTATTTTCCCTTATAACATGGTTATAAGGGAAAATATTAGTATTATGAATACAGAATGCTTAGTAGGTGATCAATTGAGGGTTAAAAAAAAAAAAAAATATGAACTCACCTTCTCCTCTTTTTCGCCTAGTTCCCGGTCTCTTCTTTACTTCCTTAATGATGAATTACCGGCTAGGACCTGTGGTGACGTCAGATCACATGCTCCATCACCACGGTGATGGACCATGTGATTGGAGCATGTGATCTGACGTCACCACAGGTCCTAGCTGGTAATTCATCATTAAAGAAGTAAAGAAGAGACCGGGAACTAGGCGATCAAGACGAGAAGGTGAGTTCATTTTTATTTATTTTTTTTAACCCTCAATTGATCACCTACTAAGCATTCTGTATTCATAATACTAATATTTTCCCTTATAACCATGTTATAAGGGAAAATAATACAGTGAATTTACTTTTAATGGGGTCCGGGGTTGCTCATCCCTATCATCTCCTAGCAACCATGCGTGAAAATCGCACCGCATCCGCACTTGCTTGCGGATGCTTGCGATTTTCACTCAGCCCCATTCACTTCTATGGGGCCTGCCTGTCCTGCGTTAAAAACGCAGAATATAGAGCATGCTGCGATTTTCAAGCATTGCAGAACTGATGCGTGAAAAAAAACGCTCATGTACACAGCCCCATTAAAATGAAAGGTGCCGGATTCAGTGCGGGTGCAATACGTTCACCTCCCGCATTGCACCCGTGCGTTAATCTCGCCTGTGTGAACTCAGTGAGTTTTTCCGCGCGGGTGCAATGCGTGACGTGAACGCATAGCACCCGCACTGAATCCTGACCCATTCATTTCAATGGGTCTGTGTACATGAGCGTTGTTTTTCATGCATCAGTTCTGCGTTGCGTGAAAATCGCAGCATGTTCTATATTCTGCGTTTTTCATGCAAGCAAGTGCGGGTGCGATGCGTTTTTTACTGATGGTTGCTAGGAGATGTTGTTTGTAAACCTTCAGTTTTTTATCATACGCGTGAAAAACGCATCAAAACGCATTGCACCCACAAGGAAACAACTGAACAACTGAATGCAATCGCAGACAAAACTGACTGAACTTGCTTGCAAAATAGTGCGAGTTTCACTGAACGCACCCTGAACGCATCCGGACCTAATCCGTCACGCTCATGCTCATTCACACGACCTTAGGAGTCCCGTTGCCGTATTGCGGACCGCATGTGCGGATCCACAATACATGGGCACAGTTCCGTGTGCATTCCGCATCACGGATGCGAACCCATTGACTTGAATGGGTCCGAAGAGGCGGAACGGAAGCACGGAACGGTGTTCTGTTCCGTACTTCTGTTCCGCAAAAAGATAGAACTTGTTCTATCTTTTTGCGAAACTGACGGATTCGCGGACGCCATTCAAGCGAATGGGTCTGTGATCCGTATGCGGCTGCCCCGTGGTCGGTGCCCGTGAATTGCGGACCGCAATTTGCGGTCCGCAGCACAGGCACAGAGCCCTTACGTTCGTGTGAATGAGCCCTAAAAGTATAAGGGCTGTATTTTCTGCCTGCATCTAATGCTCGTTTTTGTGGATCGGATGCAGACCCATTCATCTTAATGGGGCCACAAAAGATGCGCACAGTGCACCCATGAGCTGTCTGCATCCGTAAGTCCGTTCTGCAACCCCGTAAAAAATATATAATGTTCTAATTTTGTCCGTTTTGTGGACAAGGATAGGATATTTCTGCAGGAGTGAAAAAAAAAAGAAATGGCTGCTTGCACTCCGCGGGGATCCATGTTTTGCAGATCCCTGATTCGTGGCTGCGTGCATGAGCCCTAAAGGAAAGATTTGCACCTGTTCTGTGTTTTTGACGGGCACCTGGTTTTGGCTCACAATCACTGACCAAACACTGACCAAACACTGACAATGTGAAAGCAGCCTAAGCTTGGCTTCCATATATGGCAGCCATTCCCACGCAAATTCGCCATGCTTTAAATAGCCGCAAATAAATCTGCATCATCTGAGAAGCAAAATAGCTCTGAAATTCATCAAAACATTTGCCCTTGTACGGACGCGTCGCTACAACGAGCAAATATCAGTCGTTTATGTAATAAATGGCTTCTATGGCCGGTCACACTCTTAGCCCCCTTTCACACAAGCGAGTTTTCCGCGCGGGTGCAATGCGTGAGGTGAACGCATAGCGCCCGCACTGAATCCGGACCCATTCACTTCAATGGGGCTGTGCACAGGAGCAGTGATTTTCACGCATCACTTGTGCCTTGCGTGAAAATCGCAGCATGTTCTATATTCTGGGTTTTTTTCACGCAGCCCTGGCCCCATAGAAATAAATGGGGCTTCGGTGAAAAACGCATTGCAGTCCGGATACGATGCGTTTTTTTACTGACGGTTGCTAGGAGATGTTGTTTGTGAACCTTCCGTTTTTTTATCACGCGCGTTAAAAACGCATTGCACCCACGCGGAAAAAACTGAACAACTGAACGCAATCACAGACAAAACTGAATGAACTTGCTTGCTAAATGGCGCGAGTTTCACTGAACGCATCCTGTGTGAAAGGGGCCCTAACATCTCAGACCCCCTTGGCCGGTGCCTGCGATCTGATAGACGTGGCGGATGTAATGCAGGCTGTGGGAGGCGAGATCACTGCGATTTGTGTCGGAGCGATAATCTAGCCAGGTCTGCATTGCGCGGTGCCAGGAGATAGAGCCACGGACACCCTGGAACTCACCTGACGGCGCCATAGCACGCGATACGGCTCCCCAGAGATGCCCATCAAGCCCGCACATCTACCGGATGCTCATTTCGATGAGGGCCGAGGCGTTCTCTGCTGCCTATTAATCACTGAGATCTAGTTCTTCGCTGCTAATTTCTGCATCATTGGTAAACTTAGTGTGAACGGCACGCACGCCGCCATCCGCCTCATTCCTGGCCCTTATTATCCGCTATGAAATGCTATTCAAAGACGTGATGGGAATGGATTGTCATACATCAAGAGGAGGGGGGACAGAGGGTGCCGGACCTGCTTGTCGCATCCCAAGTGCTGATTATCCCCCGATCAGGTCACTAAGGGGTTAATGTGACCCTCCTATGTAATGGGGGTAGGGAGGGAGGGGGGGCGACGACTGTCAGAAGGTCTTCTGTTTTTTCCTCTTAATTTGGATCATTACTTAGAAAGTGAAGGTAGGACCCTCTCTGCAGCACTGGGCAGGAGATGGCTCTCCAGGAAATGGCTTAAATGCTTCTCTTAATTAAAGGAGGCAGGTCGTCCTCGTCATTAGGTCCTTGGTATTAAATACACAGTCACCATTAGGAGGGGGGGAGGGGGGGTCACACTTTTTTTTTGCCTCATGAATTTGAATGAAGTAATAACAGACTTGGAAGAGGAGGCATTCTTCATAAACTGGGTCCAGCAACTAGAATTCTAATCCTCTCCCTATCATTATCTCCTATCTATCTCCTATCTATCTATTATTTATCTATACACCCATCTAATATCTATCTATTTATTATCTATCTCATATCTATTTATCTATCTATCTTCTATCTATCTCATATCTATTTATCTATCTATCATCTATCTCTATTTATCTGTCTACATATCTATCCATCTATCTATCTATTATCTATCTATCCATTTCATTATCTATTTATCTATCTACATATATGCAAAATGCCAGCACAAGGGGGGGGGGGGGGACAGCAAAAGAGACAGGACTAGACTATTTCCTAGAGAATAAGAATTTAAAAAGCAGCACACTCAGAAAAATTTAAGAAAAAAGTTATTTTATACTCCCATGTGGTGACCACATGAATGAACAGAACTTTTTTTCTGTGTGCTGCCTTTTTGCATATCTATCTTTCTCTCTATCTAGGAAAGGAAATTGCACATCCAAATAACCTTGCTAGGGTGCCAGCCACATCAAGACATTATCACTGTAATTATACAAATTTAGTACATGATGATGATGTTTATGATTATGTACTTTATTTGTACAAATACCTGTGATAATGTCCCATGTGAACTTATGTATATATATATTCTACTTTCATTATCATTGTCCTGAAATAGCATTCAAGCATCACCCATAATAGACATGGGTGAATAAAACACTGGATCCCTTGGTGAGCTGTAGAGTTTTTCTCTATCTATCTATCTATCTATCTATCTATCTATCTATCTATCTCATATTTATCTATCTATCTCCTATCTATCTATCTATCTATCTATCTATTTATCTATCTATCTATCTATCTATCTATCTATCTATCTATCTCATATTTATCTATCTATCTCCTATCTATCTATCTATCTATCTATCTATCTATCTATCTATCTATCTATCTATCTATCTCCTATCTATCTCATATTTATTTATCTATCTATCTATCTCCTATCTATCTCATATTTATCTATCTATCTATCTATCTATCTCATATCTATCTATCTATCTATCTATCTATCTATCTATCTATCTCTTTATTATCTATCTTTCACTTATCCATTTATCTATCTATCTATCTATCTATCTATCTATCTATCTATCTATCTGGCTATCACCTATCCATTTATCTATCCTCTATCAAATGTTTATTTACTTATATATCTTACTGTATGTAACCTTTGTGCCTATGTATCCATTCTATGACTATCTATCTAACATCTATAATTCTATCTATCTATCTATCTATCTATCTATCTATCTATCTATCACATATCCATTTATCTATCCTCCTATCAAGTGTTTATTTACTTATTTACTCATATATTTTACTGTAAGTAACCTTTCTGTCTAGGTATCTATTTCATATCTAACTATTATCTAGCTATCACTTATCCATTTATCTATCTATCTATCTATCTATCTATCTATCTATCTAACACCTGGCTCATCCAGTTTGACTTTCCCTGCTGTGCTGACCCTTTAAAAATATTGTAAGCCATAATATCAAATTGAAGCAATAAAACATAGATCTCCAGTGCTTGTTCTTACCAGTGTGGAGGTGGCACTCATCGGGGCTCCTTTATATGTGTCAGGTAAATCAGGTTTAGGGACTATGTTTCCTTTTTATTGTCATATAATCGTCCATTATTCTTCAGTACATAAGATTATTTTTTTTGGGTAATTTACACAAACGTATAAATCATCTTCTGTCAATGTTTACATTTTAAAGTATAGCTTGAAACATAAAATATTAAAAAGAAGCTAATTAATAGTTTTTATGTAAAGTTTTTTTTTTCTACTTTACAAACCTGAATCAGAGCTGATGAAGCCTAAAAATGCTTAATGGGGATTATCACATGTTTAGAGCTTGTGGCCTCTGAGGTTTCAGGTGTCAAGTCTCTTGATGAAGGATCCAGCCACTAAATACTCGGTTGTGTCACAGTGATTTCATCTGCAGAGAACTGGACCAGTTGACCATCACTCAGTTCTGCACAGTCCTGGATATCTCTTTCATGGAAGAGGAGGCCGAAACGTTGTCATGTAATTTTCTCACGTGTTTTTTTAAGTCAAAGTTCCTGCAAAAACCTTTTCCACAAGTCCCACAAGTAAAAGGCTTCTTGTCATTGTGTGTGTGCATGTGGAAGGTCAGGTTATAGATTTGATGAAAAGCCTTGTTGCAAATTGTACATTTATACTGCTTCTCTCCACTGTGGGTTAATTTGTGGTTTTTATAATTTCCTACAATTAAAAGAAAAACATAAAAAAAATAAGCACACATACCTTCCATTTTACACTCAAACAATAAAACATTTTCTACAATTTATAATGCATTTATATTATTCAGACTTTTATAAGATCATAAAAATTGGCTAAAAGGTCTATAACTAGTGTAGAGAAATGTTTATAGTTTCATATCTATAAATACTGCAGAGTTCATTAGGATTTCATTCCCAAGTCGGTCAAATCTTGTCAAACTTATTTTTCATCAAGATAATTGAACATGTAACTGTCAAATTTAAAAATTAGGAAAAGGTCAAGTTTCTGACCCGGAGAAATTGGTGAAGAAAAAAAAAACTGGTAAGAAATGGCCCATCCTTTTTACATTCGTATAGTTAATACTGGCAGCAAAATATGTTGTGTGTATCCAAGCAGAAAATATACAGGATACAGGGGCAATTTATATTATTAGATTAGAATATTTACATACATGAAATACATTTTTGCCCAGTTGAAAAATAATATATTGACGTAAAGAAATGAAACATTATAATAGAATGCAGACATGAGTATTTAGAGCAAATTTTAAAAATATTGCTAATGCAAATAAAGAAAACCTTGCTAATTTCAGTTGTGATCATGTATATTAATAGTGACAATAATAATAATATATGGTAAAAATATAGACAAAGTGCAATTATTTTTAATACTGCTAAATAAACAAATATAAATATATGAAAAAAATATATATATGTAAGAATTACTGATAGTTATATGATATGCTAATAAAAATCAGCAATTAAAATGGTAATAATTGCTATAAATCCACCAGAATAAGAAACAATTTTGCACAGGCAGTACAACTGGATTTTATTACCTTTTTGGTGAAATCCTTTGCCGCAAAATTCACATACAAAAGGTTTATACCCTGCATGGATTCTAATGTGGGTGTTTAAGGTAGAACTTCTGTTGAACGCTTTTCCACACTGATTACACTTATGGGGTTTTTCCTAAAATTGGGAATAATCAATTGTCAATATATTGTATGATAAATAGATAGATAGATAGATATTGAACAAATAGAAAGTTTGACATGGAATAGATATCTAGGCATAAAGGTTACAGATAGTAAGAGATATAAGTAAATAAACAATTGATATGAGGATAGATACATGGATAGGTGATAGATGATAGAAACAGATAGATAAAACAGATCAATATTGGAGAATTAGATAGATAGATAGATAGATAGATATTGGACAAATAGAACGTTTGACATGGAATAGATACCTAGGCATAAGGGTTACATATAGTAAGAGATATAAGTAAATAAACAATTGATATGAGGATAGATACATGGATAGGTGATAGATGATAGAGACAGATAGATAAAACAGATCAATATTGGAGAAGTAGATTAGATAGATAGATAGATAGATAGATAGATAACAGATAGATAGATAGATAGATAGATAGATAGATAGATAGATAGATAGATAGAATTACAAGCTACCTGTGTGTGGATGATTTTGTGTCTGCACAGGGTACTGGCTTGCCTAAATCCTTTGCCACAAACTTTGCAGACAAACGGTCTGGCCCCTGTGTGAACTGGCATGTGTCTGGTCAGATTGTAATGTGCATTGAAAACCTGGAAAGAAAAATTCAGAACGAAAAAAATAAATTAAATAAATGTCGGTGCAAAGCCATTCCTTTTATTTTCCATGAAATCTGAAACGAAATCTGTTATAACATGTCTAATAATAATATATTTCCATGGCTCTGGGGTTCAGCCTCTGTTCGGGCTTTTACGGAGCTACAAGTTGCAGTCGGGGTATGCTGAGACTTCTAGTCCCATGAAGTGGCTATCCTGAGATTAATACATTTGTCCCTCGAGGCTGATAGGTTAGGCCTTTTTAGTGATTATTCTTTCGTATATATTTTTTTATATATTTATGACATATATATATTTTTATTTTCTTATATTATACATATATTATAAGTATTACATTTATTTGATATAAAAAACAAGGGAGCTTAATATATATATATATAATCAATAGAAAATGTTACATTTTACATCAATAGGAAATATTACTGAATAACATATAGGATATATAGGGTGGTTTCTTACCTTGCCACACACTTCACAGGTGAAGATCTTGGGTTTCCCATCAATGGGGTTGGCACTAAGTTTGCTGTGGCTCTTGGGGTTCCTGTCCACAGCCAGGGCACTGTTTTCTTTCATCACCTGGTCCAGTTGGCCTGGTAGACGCTCCTTATGTGGATATTGAGGAATGGGGTATTTGTCTGGACAAAGGCTAGAAATTTTAGCATTTTCCAATAAGTACAGTTTATGGTGGGCACTTAGTGTCGCCTGGGACTGGGCATTTAAAATGCTAGAGGGAATGAGCTGTCCATTGAGGATATCTGAGGGGTTGTAGGCAGAGTCCAAGTAGTTGAAGTAATAGAGAGGTCCATTAGTCCCTGGTGGCATCCCTACTGTTTGGTTGATCACCTGAGGTTTGACCACCCTACTGCTTGGCACGACCGAGTGCCCCATGTTGAGGTCGTTCTTGCAGCACATGGCACAGTTAGCTTTGCACAACCCAGAAGAGTGACACACAGGAGCCCTCAAACTGTTCTTCCACAGCTCCGAATAATTCAGCAGAGTCTTGGAGTGGACATCATAACCCAAGGACTGCACTGGGATCATGCATGGGATTGGAGAACAAAGGTTCAAGATCTTCTTAGCATCGCTGTCCAGTGCATGGTTCTGGTCAAAAATTGTAGGCTTGGGCTCTGAAGACTTAGCCATAATTCTTTCAATGGAGAAGGCCAGTGATTTGGGGGTACTGGATGCCCCATTTCTTCCTTCCAGACGCTGGCAGGAGGACATGATTGAAGGAGGGCATGAAGCAGCAGAGCTTGCCATCCCTGCAAGAACTTCACTGAGAGCAGCAGCCAACTGGAAGTCACCCTGCTCTTCTCTCTCTCTCTCTCTCTCCTTCTCTGCATTCCAAGGAAGCCAGAGGAGAAATCAATTTAATAAGCAACTTGCTCATGTCATGTCATCTATTTACATTCAAATGAACAAACCCCCAGAACAATGACACCCAGGGATACCAGATTAATGCTCATTAAGCAGCTCACACAAAAGTAACCGGCAAGGTAGGACCTTGTTAGTAAAACCCAGGCAGCCCTGGTGATGATGATGATTATCCTCCATCCACTCCACAATCTAAATGTTATTGCAAAATGCAGGCTGAGCACTTACCTCTAGCAGAGCAGAAGCTGAGGGCTGCAGAGCACAGACCCTGCTGTCACATTTTGCAGGCAGCACTGAGATCAGTGTCTTCTACACTTAAGCTGACATCACATGAAGTCACAGTCACTCCGAGCAGAATGACAGGTTGTTATAGAAGCACCAAGTGGAGCCTCAGTACTTACCCCCCAGCTCTGATGAATGGAGGTGCACTGGGCACAAAACACCAAAGTTTAATGGGGAGGACCTGCAGGAGCAGCGGAGCCCCTCACTCATCCCAGGATTAATGCCTCCTGCTCCAGAACCATTTGCTTCTTCCACTTTCAGAGAAATTCTCTGATTAATGGACAAACAAAAAGCAGCAGAGGCCACAGAGCAGTGAGCAAGCCAGAGTATACTGCCACAGGGACAGCAGAGCCAGAGTATACTGCCACAGGGACAGCAGAGCCAGAGTATACTGCCACAGGGACAGCAGAGCCAGAGTATACTGCCACAGGGACAGCAGAGCCAGAGTATACTGCCACAGGGACAGCAGAGCCAGAGTATACTGCCACAGGAACAGCAGAGCCAGAGTATACTGCCACAGGAACAGCAGAGCCAGAGTATACTGCCACAGGAACAGCAGAGCCAGAGTATACTGCCACAGGAACAGCAGAGCCAGAGTATACTGCCACAGGAACAGCAGAGCCAGAGTATACTGCCACAGGAACAGCAGAGCCAGAGTATACTTTTTTCTTTCTTCTGTCTATCTATCTAGTATCACAATTTTCTTTCTATCTTTCTTTCTTTCTTTCTTTCTTTCTTTCATCTATCTATCTATCTATCTATCTATCTATCTATCTATCTATCTATCTATAGTGTATCATAATTTAATTTATTTCTTTCATCATCATCATTTATTTTCTTTCATCATTTATTTTCTTTCTTTCTTTCTTTCTTTCTTTCTTTCTTTCTTTCTTTCTTTCTTTCTTTCTTTCTTTCTTTCTTTCTTCATTTATTTTCTCTTTCTTTCTTTCTTTCTTTCTTTCTTTCTTTCTTTCTTTCTTTCTTTCTCCTATCTATCTATCTATCTATCTATCTATCTATCTATCTATCTATCTTGTATCATAATTTTATTTCTTTCTTGCTTTCTTTTTTTTTTTTTTTTCCATTATCTATCAATTTCTTACATTATCTATCTATCATTCCATATCCATTATTTGATTGGGTTGTAATTTGTAAATACTATACACATACTGTATTTACATTATTTATATATAGATAGAAAGATAAACAGATAGATAAATAGATAGAGATAGATAAAGCCTAATTTAAAAAAAATCTTGAAATCACAGCTATATATTCAAATTTATTGCTTAATTAATGTTTGTCAATGTATTATGAAAAATTAAAATATTTACAACCTCGTTACATTTCTATACTATAAATAAATAAATATTTAGGTTAGATTTCAGTCCTGCGCTCAGTCTAGGAGGATGTGTAAGGGGAAAGCTTCCGAAGCCTTATCATCGCCTTAACTATTTTTTATTTTTTTGTAGGAGTCTAGAATTACACTTGTAATAATTGAATCTTGTGTCTTGTGGATGAAGATGCTGCAGAATGACCCGGGGCCTCAGATGGAGAATTGAGAATTGCCCCATTTCCACCTGTTTAACAAGCAGCCCCTTCTCCTTGGATCTTATTAAATGTTTTTTCCTTTGGAAGACTATTGAGGGAAGAAGCAATTTTCCATTCTGCAGCCCTTTCACTGCAGCCTGTAAGGCTTCTCTGCATGGGAGCAGGTTTTGTGTTGTTCTAAAATAGAGAGGGATTATCAGAGAGGGGTGTGTGGATGGAGGGGAGGGGGGTCAGCCTGCAGAGAGGTAACAGGCAATCAAAAGGCCCCTTCTTAAAAAAGAAAGTTTGTAGGAATTCACTAGAGGAAGGGAAGGGGGCTTGCCTTCAACCTGAATTGCACAGCCCCCCTTCCTATTATAATTGGGGGTGCTGTGTTTGCAGACCATCTCACCTATCTACCACAACAGTCTATGGCAGTGTGATCAGCCTCTGTCCTCCCTACATCCCCCAATTTTTCTCCTGAGAGGGTCTTGCGTTTTCCCGGCCATTCCCTTTGTTCCATGTACAATTACAGGACAATGAGAATTATAGAAAGAACTGCTGTGGGAATAATGGAGATTAATGTAAGTCAGGTCCATGCAAGGGGGCATGATCATGACTAATTAACCCTTTCTATCTGACACAGCAATAATATACTTAGATCACCATGGAGTGTGTGTATATATATATATACATACAGTACATACACACTGTCTAATGGTGACTGCACACACAGGGGCATTTTATTCCATTGGGTTTATTAGATCTTCCATTGTGTAATGTAGAAAGGCCTCATGCACACGACAGTTGTTTTTTGCGTCCAAAAATTGTGCGTCCGCAAAAAAAAAAAAACGGATGCGGCATAGTTTTTTTTTTTGGGAGGATCTGTTATTTTCCACAGATCCCTTGTAATAAATGCCCATCCTTGTCCGCAAATGTGAAAAAAGTAGGACATGCACTATTTTTTTTTTTGCTGAAGGGAAACACGGACAACGGACGCGGAACAACGGATGAACTATGAGCATTTTTTTGCTGACCCATTGAAATGAATGGGTCCCCATCCTATCCGCAAAAAAAACGGAACGGAGGCCGAGAAAAACAACTGTCGTGTGCATGAGGCCAAAGGTGCAGCTTTTTACTGAGCTGTTCAGATATTCTACTGTCCTTCTACTAAAGGCTTTGGATGTATATGTATCTACTGAACTACACTGCTACAGGAGGGCAAGTAATACAGTATAGAGGAGGACAAGTAATACAGTATACAGGAGGGCAAGTAATACAGTATACAGGAGGGCAAGTAATAGTAATACAGTATACAGGAGGGCAAGTAATAATAATACAGTATACAGGAGGGCAAGTAATACAGTATAGAGGAGGACAAGTAATACAGTATACAGGAGGGCAAGTAATAATAATACAGTATACAGGAGGGCAAGTAATACAGTATACAGGAGGGCAAGTAATAATAATACAGTATACAGGAGGGCAAGTAATACAGTATACAGGAGGGCAAGTAATACAGTATACAGAAGGACAAATAATACAGTATACAAGAGGGCAAGTAATACAGTATAGAGGAGAACAAGTAATACAGTATACAGGAGGACAAGTAATACAGTATAGAGGAGGACAAGTAATAGTAATACAGTATAGAGGAGGACAAGTAATAGTAATACAGTATACAGGAGGGCAAGTAATACAGTATACAGGAGGGCAAGTAATACAGTATACAGGAGGACAAGTAATAATAATACAGTATACAGGAGGGCAAGTAATACAGTATACAGGAGGACAAGTAATACAGTATACAGGAGGGCAAGTAATACAGTATACAGGAGGGCAAGTAATACAGTATACAGGAGGACAAGTAATACAGTTTACAGGACAAGTAATACAGTATACAGGAGGGCAAGTAATACAGTATACAGGAGGGCAAGTAATACAGTATACAGGAGGGCAAGTCATACAGTATACAGGAGGACAAGTAATACAGTATACAGGAGGACAAGTCATACAGTATACAGGAGGACCAGTATACAGAAGGGCAAGTAATACAGTATACAGGAGGACAAGTAATACAGCATTCAGGAGAACAAGTAATACAGTATATAGGAGGGCAAGTAATACAGTATACAGGAGGACAAGTAATACAGTATACAGGACAAGTAATACAGTATACAGGAGGGCAAGTAATACAGTATACAGGACAAGTAATACAGTATACAGGAGGGCAAGTAATACAGTATACAGGAGGATAGGGAATACAGTATACAGGAGGGCAAGTAATAGTAATACAGCTTACAGGAGGACAAGTAATACAGTATACAGGAGGACAAGTAATAGTAATACAGTATACAGGAGGGCAAGTAATAATAATACAGTATACAGGAGGGCAAGTAATACAGTATACAGGAGGACAAGTAATACAGTATACAGGAGGGCAAGTAATACAGTATACAGGAGGGCAAGTAATACAGTATACAGGAGGACAAGTAATAGTAATACAGTATACAGGAGGACAAGTAATACAGTATACAGGAGGACAAGTTATACAGTATACAGGAGGGCAAGTAATAGTAATACAGTATACAGGAGGACAAGTAATACAGTATACAGGAGGGCAAGTAATACAGTATACAGGAGGGCAAGTAATACAGTATACAGGACAAGCAATACAGTATACAGGAGGGCAAGTAATAAAGTATTCAAGAGGACAAGTCATACAGTATACAGGAGGGCAAGTAATACAGTATACAGGAGGACAAGTAATACAGTATACAGTAGGGCAAGTAATTCAGTATACAGGAGGGCAAGTAATACAGTATATAGGAGGGCAAGTAATACAGTATACAGGAGGGCAAGTAATTCAGTATACAGGAGGGCAAGTAATACAGTATAGAGGAGGACAAGTAATACAGTATACAGGAGGGCAAGTAATACAGTATACAGGAGGGCAAGTAATACAGTATACAGGAGGGCAAGTAATAATAATACAGTATACAGGAGGGCAAGTAATACAGTATACAGGAGGGCAAGTAATAATAATACAGTATACAGGAGGGCAAGTAATACAGTATACAGGAGGGCAAGTAATACAGTATACAGAAGGACAAATAATACAGTATACAAGAGGGCAAGTAATACAGTATAGAGGAGAACAAGTAATACAGTATACAGGAGGACAAGTAATACAGTATAGAGGAGGACAAGTAATAGTAATACAGTATAGAGGAGGACAAGTAATAGTAATACAGTATACAGGAGGGCAAGTAATACAGTATACAGGAGGGCAAGTAATACAGTATACAGGAGGACAAGTAATAATAATACAGTATACAGGAGGGCAAGTAATACAGTATACAGGAGGACAAGTAATACAGTATACAGGAGGGCAAGTAATACAGTATACAGGAGGGCAAGTAATACAGTATACAGGAGGACAAGTAATACAGTTTACAGGACAAGTAATACAGTATACAGGAGGGCAAGTAATACAGTATACAGGAGGGCAAGTAATACAGTATACAGGAGGGCAAGTCATACAGTATACAGGAGGACAAGTAATACAGTATACAGGAGGACAAGTCATACAGTATACAGGAGGACCAGTATACAGAAGGGCAAGTAATACAGTATACAGGAGGACAAGTAATACAGCATTCAGGAGAACAAGTAATACAGTATATAGGAGGGCAAGTAATACAGTATACAGGAGGACAAGTAATACAGTATACAGGACAAGTAATACAGTATACAGGAGGGCAAGTAATACAGTATACAGGACAAGTAATACAGTATACAGGAGGGCAAGTAATACAGTATACAGGAGGATAGGGAATACAGTATACAGGAGGGCAAGTAATAGTAATACAGCTTACAGGAGGACAAGTAATACAGTATACAGGAGGACAAGTAATAATAATACAGTATACAGGAGGGCAAGTAATAATAATACAGTATACAGGAGGGCAAGTAATACAGTATACAGGAGGACAAGTAATACAGTATACAGGAGGGCAAGTAATACAGTATACAGGAGGGCAAGTAATACAGTATACAGGAGGACAAGTAATAGTAATACAGTATACAGGAGGACAAGTAATACAGTATACAGGAGGACAAGTTATACAGTATACAGGAGGGCAAGTAATAGTAATACAGTATACAGGAGGACAAGTAATACAGTATACAGGAGGGCAAGTAATACAGTATACAGGAGGGCAAGTAATACAGTATACAGGACAAGCAATACAGTATACAGGAGGGCAAGTAATAAAGTATTCAAGAGGACAAGTCATACAGTATACAGGAGGGCAAGTAATACAGTATACAGGAGGACAAGTAATACAGTATACAGTAGGGCAAGTAATTCAGTATACAGGAGGGCAAGTAATACAGTATATAGGAGGGCAAGTAATACAGTATACAGGAGGGCAAGTAATACAGTATACAGGAGGGCAAGTAATACAGTATTCAGGAGGACAAGTAATACAGTATACAGGAGGGCAAGTCATACAGTATACAGGAGGACAAGTAATACAGTATACAGGAGGGCAAGTAATACAGTATACAGGAGGGCAAGTAATACAGTATACAGGAGGACAAGTAATACAGTATACAGGAGGGCAAGTAATACAGTATACAGGAGGGCAAGTAATACAGTATACAGGAGGTCAAGTAATACAGTATTCACAAGGACAAGTAATACAGTATACAGGAGGACAAGTAATATAGTATACAGGAGGGCAAGTAATACAGTATACAGGAGGACAAGTAATACAGTATACAGGAGGACAAGTAATATAGTATACAGGAGGGCAAGTAATACACTATACAGGAGGACAAGTAATACAGTATACAGGAGGGCAAGTAATATAGTATACAGGAGGGCAAGTAATACACTATACAGGAGGACAAGTAATATAGTATACAGGAGGGCAAGTAATATAGTATACAGGAGGGCAAGTAATACACTATACAGGAGGACAAGCAATACAGTATACAGGAGGGCAAGTAATACAGTATACAGGAGGGCAAGTAATACAGTATACAGGAGGACAAGTAATACAGTATAGAGGAGGACAAGTAATACAGTATACAGGAGGGCAAGTAATACAGTATATAGGAGGACAAGTAATACAGTATAGAGGAGGACAATTAATACAGTATACAGAAGGACAAGTAATACAGTATACAGGAGGGCAAGTAATACAGTATAGAGGAGGACAAGTAATACAGTATACAGGAGGACAAGTAATACAGTATACAGGAGGGCAAGTAACACAGTATACAGGAGGGCAAGTAATACAGTATACAGGAGGACAAGTAATACAGTATAGAGGAGGACAAGTAATACAGTATACAGGAGGGCAAGTAATACAGTATATAGGAGGACAAGTAATACAGTATAGAGGAGGACAATTAATACAGTATACAGAAGGACAAGTAATACAGTATACAGGAGGGCAAGTAATACAGTATACAGGAGGGCAAGTAATACAGTATACAGGAGAACAAGTAATACAGTATACAGAAGGACAAGTAATACAGTATACAGGACAAGTAATACAGTATACAGGAGGGCAAGTAATACAGTATAGAGGAGAACAAGTAATACAGTATACAGGAGGACAAGTAATACAGTATAGAGGAGGACAAGTAATAGTAATACAGTATACAGGAGGGCAAGTAATAGTAATACAGTATACAGGAGGACAAGTAATACAGTATAGAGGAGGACAAGTAATACAGTATACAGAAGGACAAGTAATACAGTATACAGGAGGGCAAGTAATACAGTATACAGGAGAACAAGTAATACAGTATACAGGAGGACAAGTAATACAGTATACAGGAGGGCAAGTAATACAGTATACAGGAGAACAAGTAATACAGTATACAGGAGGACAAGTAATACAGTATAGAGGAGGACAAGTAATACAGTATACAGAAGGACAAGTAATACAGTATACAGGAGGGCAAGTAATACAGTATACAGGAGAACAAGTAATACAGTATACAGAAGGACAAGTAATACAGTATACAGGAGGACAAGTAATACAGTATACAGGACAAGTAATACAGTATACAGGAGAACAAGTAATACAGTATACAGGAGGGCAAGTAATACAGTATACAGGAGGACAAGTAATACAGTATACAGGAGAACAAGTAATACAGTATACAGAAGGACAAGTAATACAGTATACAGGACAAGTAATACAGTATACAGGAGGACAAGTAATACAGTATACAGAAGGACAAGTAATACAGTATACAGGAGAACAAGTAATACAGTATACAGAAGGACAAGTAATACAGTATACAGGACAAGTAATACAGTATACAGGAGGACAAGTAATACAGTATAGAGGAGGACAAGTAATACAGTATACAGAAGGACAAGTAATACAGTATACAGGAGGGCAAGTAATACAGTATACAGGAGAACAAGTAATACAGTATACAGAAGGACAAGTAATACAGTATACAGGACAAGTAATACAGTATACAGGAGGACAAGTAATACAGTATACAGAAGGACAAGTAATACAGTATATAAGAGGGCAAGTAATACAGTATAGAGGAGAACAAGTAATACAGTATAGAGGAGGACAAGTAATACAGTATACAGGAGGACAAGTAATACAGTATAGAGGAGAACAAGTAATACAGTATACAGGAGGACAAGTAATACAGTATACAGAAGGACAAGTAATACAGTATACAGGAGAACAAGTAATACAGTATACAGAAGGACAAGTAATACAGTATACAGGACAAGTAATACAGTATACAGGAGGACAAGTAATACAGTATAGAGGAGGACAAGTAATACAGTATACAGAAGGACAAGTAATACAGTATACAGGAGGGCAAGTAATACAGTATACAGGAGAACAAGTAATACAGTATACAGAAGGACAAGTAATACAGTATACAGGAGGACAAGTAATACAGTATACAGGACAAGTAATACAGTATACAGGAGGACAAGTAATACAGTATACAGAAGGACAAGTAATACAGTATACAAGAGGGCAAGTAATACAGTATAGAGGAGAACAAGTAATACAGTATAGAGGAGGACAAGTAATACAGTATACAGGAGGACAAGTAATACAGTATACAGGAGGGCAAGTAATATAGTAGGACAAGTAATGCAGTATACAGAAGGACAAGTAATACAGTATACAGGAGGACAAGTAATACAGTATACAGAAGGACAAGTAATACAGTATACAGGAGGGCAAGCAATACAGTATACAGGAGGGCAAGTAATACAGTATAGAGGAGAACAAGTAATACAGTATACAGGAAGGCAAGTAATACAGTATACAGGAGGACAAGTAATACAGTATAGAGGAGGACAAGTAATACAGTATACAGGAGGGCAGGTAATACAGTATACAGGAGGACAAGTAATAGTAATACAGTATACAGGAGGACAAGTAATACAGTATACAGGAGGACAAGTAATACAGTATACAGGAGGACAAGTAATACAGTATACAGGAGGGCAAGTAATACAGTATATAGGAGGGCAAGTAATACAGTATACAGGAGGACAAGTAATACAGTATACAGGAGGGCAAGTAATACAGTATACAGGAGGACAAGTAATACAGTATACAGAAGGACAAGTAATACAGTATACAGGAGGACAAGTAATACAGTATACAGAAGGACAAGTAATACAGTATACAGGAGGGCAAGCAATACAGTATACAGGAGGGCAAGTAATACAGTATAGAGGAGAACAAGTAATACAGTATACAGGAAGGCAAGTAATACAGTATACAGGAGGACAAGTAATACAGTATAGAGGAGGACAAGTAATACAGTATACAGGAGGGCAGGTAATACAGTATACAGGAGGACAAGTAATAGTAATACAGTATACAGGAGGACAAGTAATACAGTATACAGGAGGACAAGTAATACAGTATACAGGAGGACAAGTAATACAGTATACAGGAGGGCAAGTAATACAGTATACAGGAGGACAAGTAATACAGTATGCAGGAGGGCAAGTAATACAGTATACAGGAGGGCAAGTAATACAGTATACAGGAGGGCAAGTAATACAGTATAGAGGAGATTGTGGAGAGTGTGTTCTAGATTTTAACAGGATGATGAGATGGGAAGATGTTATATATCTTAAGGGTAAATACATCTCATCATATAGTTCTATTTATCTGTCTCTCTAGCATCATTATCTGTTTTTCTTTCTTTCTTCCATTATCTATCCATTTCTTTATCTATCTCCTATCTATCTATCTATCTATCTATCTATCTATCTAATAAATCTAATCTATTTATCTAATAAAAGCAAATTCAATGCAACAGCACTGTGCAAACACATTGTATGAAAACCAATGCTATATTAACTACATAACATAAATATGATATTAGTATAAATACTTAGCAAATGTATTTTGATCAAAATCTATCTATCTATCTATCTATCTATCTATCTATCTATCTATCTATCTCTTTCTGTCTTTTTCCATCTGTCTGTCTTTCTATTTATCTTCTAAAAAACAATTACACAACAGGACATTCCACTCATAGGGTGTAACAGAAAAGAATGAGCTGTAGATATGATGTATGTAACTTGTACAGTGAAGACATATACAGTGCCATAGCTTCATTGTAATGGATGATCTATCTGTATATATAATTATTTTTTATCACCTTACATCTCCCGCATAGAAACTCTGCAAATGTCTACAACCTACTACAGATGACTGTATACTGCAGACATTACATACACTATTGGAACATTCATTATAAGTCCACTCTGTCCCTATATGGGGGGGGGGGGGAGAGTTGACATTTTAGTAATTAAAAAGTATGATTGTTTTCCACATTCTGACTAAACAGCGATAGTACCAGTGACATCTCAGTCATGCATCAGATCTTATCGAAGATTTCAAGAACACTTTTCCTAAAATGTAAAATGTCATTTTAAGGTCCAACATTCAGAGTACCAAAACCTCTGAAAACGTATCGTTAAAGGGGTATTCCCATCTGGGACATTAATGGCATATCGATAGGATATGGTATGACGGTCAGATAGCTGCAGGTCCCACCTCTTTGACCCCCTTCTATCTCAGGAACCGACCCCAAAGTGAATGGTGAGCACACTGCACTGCTATGGGACTTCCAAAAGTAGTTGAGCCCCAGCCAAGTCCCATAGCAGGTAATGGAGGGTGCTCACGCATGCTCAGCTACTCTCTGTTCACTTCGGGGGTCCCGTTCTGGAGATTGAAGTGGACCCAGAGGTGGGACCTGCATCTGTCTGAACGATATGCCATTAATGTCTCAGATGGGAAAACCCCTTTAAAGAGGTATCCCATCTTATATAGTGCTAGCGTATCAATTCAGGGGCGTATCAATTCAGGGGCGGATTTGCCATAGACCTTACAGGGAAATTTCCTGGTGGGCCGAAGGCCAGGGGGTCACCTCATCCCTCCTGACGGCCGGCCAGTAGAAGTTTTTGGGGATGTATTTTGTGATAGACGGTAGTATTTGGCTCTGTTCGGGTGGTATAGTGCGCCACAATATGGTATTTCTGGCCCTGCCTTCCATCAATTTGGACCCTACTGGTATTTTTTCCAGGGCCATTTTAAGTTCCCAGTCCACCCCTGTATTAATTTTATGATCATGGCGGCTCGACATCTTTGGACCACATCAATCCCGATTAGAAAGGGATGCAGCTCTGGGGTAGCTGTACCTCCACCTGCCTTGTAAGGAGCAGCAGCATGACCTCATACAATTGAATGGGATTGTGGCTTTAAGATCCAGTACTTTACCAGTCCTGAGTCCCCTTCATGGTCAGGATAGATGGGGGTCTCAGAGGTTGGACCTTCACCATTCTAAAATAAAGATATATTACTTTGCATATAACTTGGTTTTTAAGGGTTTTTTTCACTGCTGGCTGACCCTTGGGTTTTGGTTTGCAATATGGGGGGTCCACCTGCAGCCCCTTCTTGACACAATCTGGAAATCAGCATGGAAATAATCCATGGCGATATGGACTCCCATAGACAACAATTGGGGGGAGGGGGGGGGGGGTCACAAATGCTTTTTGAAGAAGAATTTGTGCAAGAAAGCATCCTGTGGACCAGCCGAAAAAGATAGGATTTGGGCTGCCTGCGATGACCACTAGAGGGAGCTTAGGTGATAACTACTTCCTGATTCATTCAGTGTACAAACAATATACTGTAAGCTTGTGAGCTCCCCCTACTGGTGGCTTCAGACAAGAAGATATTTACAGGCGAGGTATATTGTAACTGCCTCATGGCAGGAGAGTATTTAGATCCTAGCTCTATGTCTGACTTCTGAAAGAGAAGGTAGGCAGAAGTTTCCCATTAACATACTGTAAGCATAGGTCAGCCAAGTAGTCTGGAAGATGTGAAGATCATGCAGTGAGCATTTTTACACCATGGCACTAAATTAGTAATATGACAACCCAGATAAAGTCCTCCTGTCTGCTTATGATGACATGAAGTGATTTTTTCTCCAGGTTTTATGAGTATTGCAGAACCTTTGGAAATATCACCTACAATTGGACACATTGAAACAACAGCAAGGAACCAAGTGAAATGTTACCTGCAGTGTTTAATGACAATCTCAGCTCTGCTATGTCTTTATCTCGGTGTCTCACTTCTCTTTACTTAAATGATATCTCCTAATGTGTTGCCCACCGCTTAGGAGCAGTCTGTGTTGTGTCTTTCCATTGTATTGTATGCCAGTGTGGCATCTAGAACCCCCAGGACATCACAGTTTAAGGTACTAGGGCCATAGTGCTTACTATTATCTGGGGGCACCATAAGGAGGTATACTGTACAAGAGCACCGTGGATGTGTGTGATATGGCTCATACTATAATAAGGAGGGGGGGGGGGGGGCTGGCACTGTAATAAGGTTACTGAATCTCTGTACATGGGGCCAAATGTGGCTACTATATCTATCTATCTATCTCATATCTATCTATCTATCTATCTCATATCTATCTTTCTATCTATCTCATATCTATCTATCTCATATCTATCTATCTATCTATCTATCTATCTATCTATCTTTCTATCTATCTCATATCTATCTATCTATCTATCTATCTATCTATCTATCCAGGCTTGGACTGGCCCACAGGGATACAGGGGAATCCCCCGGTGGGCCCCTGAGCAGGGTGGGCCCCTAGTTTCCCACCCCCTACACAAGTGGCACATTACACATTAGACTTACTGCACTACATACATATATTCAATGTACAGCACCTCAACCAGCCTATGTTCATATAAAAAACTTGTTAAATGATTTATTATATTTAAATGTATCCGTACGGTGGGCCCCCAAAATAAATTTTCCTGGTGGGCCCTAGGTACCCCAGTCCGACACTGTGTCTATCTATTATCTATCTCATATCTATCTATCTATCTATCTATCTATTATCTATCTATCTCATATCTATCTATCTATCTATCTATCTATTATCTACCTATCTATCTTTTATCTATCTATCTATCTGGCTATCTATCTCATATCTATCTATCTATCTATCTATCTATCTATCTATCTCATATCTATCTATCTATCTATCTATCTATCTCCAATCTATCTATCTATCTATCTATCTATCTATCTATCTATCTATTATCTATCTCATATCTATCTATCTATATATCTATCTAATATCTATCTATCTATCTATCTATCTATCTATCTATTATCTATCTCCTATCTATCTATCTATCTATCTCATATCTATCTAATATCTATCTATCTATCTATCTATCTATCTATCTATCTATCTATCTATCATATCTAACTATCTATCTAATTGCGCAAAAGTACTGAACAAATACGAATGAAACCTTCAAATTACAGATTGTGGATGGATGTTTTCCCAAGTGGCAAAAATAACTGGAAGCATAAAAAATAATACATGACAATGCCTAGAAAACACAAAAGACTTTTCTCAGACAAATAAACATCACAGGAGGAAGGCAATGAGACCAAAAATCTACTAATATTGTATTAATGGAGAGTGGATATTGGGTGATGTGATCAGTTATCAGTCAGCCTCCTCTGAGACGAGCAAATCAAACTTCCTGGCTTCTGTCTAGTGCAGGGATTCTCAACCTGCTACCACTTGGTCCAGTGGGATTCAATATCACACATTCTTTATAGACAAGCATTACTAGAAGAATAGGGTGCTACTTAAATGTACACCTTTGGAGGCAATATTTTGTATTTTACAAATTTTTGGTTAAAAATAATTTTTTAAATTGGCCTTTATTAAAGATATTGAGCCGTTCTGTCACAAAGGGTTAACGGTTTTTCTAGCTGTGTGATTGGTACTTCGACTTTGTGCTAATAAACCTTATCTCTAAATTACTGAGCCAGTCATAAACACTTATTTAAGTCAGTAAGATAAGAACTGAGCTATAATGAGTGTTTATAATGTCAGAGAGCAGAGATAAGGAGCCCTTTAGCTCATGGTCTGATGATCTCAGCTCTGTACAGAAAAAAGGACTCTATATCTTTAATAAAGACCAATGTATAAAATTATTTTTAGCTCAAAAGAATTACCCCACATGTGTACGTAGCCTTTAAAAGCTCAGTCACTTTTATCACAGACCTTTTCAGCTTGTATGTCCATAACGTTTCTGTCTTGTTAGGTCAACGTTTAAAGCACAAAATTCAGGACATTTAACCTTTTAAGGACACATGACGTATCGGTAAGGCATGTTGTCCTGGTACTTAAGGACAAATGACGTACCGGTACGTCATGTATAGTTCCGATCACCGCCGCCCGGCGGGCAGTGATCGGAGCCCGGTGCCTGCTCAAATCATTGAGAAGGCACCTTAGCTAAATGCGCCGGGGGGGTCCTGTGACCCCCCCATGTCGGCGATCGCAGCAAACCGCAGGTCAATTCAGACCTGCGGTTTGCTGCAGTTTCGGAAGTTTCTGATCCCCGCGGTCCGTGACCGCGGGGATCAGAAACTTCAAATAAGCTTTATTTTAATGTTTAACCCCCCCCTGCTGCCCTCTTTGTTATCTGCCGGCGGGCGCAGCAGGGGGGGGTGTGGGGAGTGCGGCAGGGAGGGCGGGGCCCTGTCTCAGGATGGCCGAGCGGTTTGCAGAGTGTCAGCACATTGCTGACACTCTGCTTGAAATGCCTGACATCTGTGCTGGCACAGATGCCATGCGTTTAACCCCTTCCATGCCGTGGTCCGTAGGGACCGCTGTATGGAAAAGGTTAAGAGGGAGGGATCTCCCTCCCTCTCCCATCGGGGGCTGCTGTGCCTTTTCAGCCCCCGATGGGAGAGGGAGGGGGCCCCCCTCCCTCCCCATCACCCACTGCTCTGCTGTGGCAGCGAGTGATTGGTACCATGGCAACTGGACGCCTTCACAGGCGACCGGCTGTCCATGGTACTGATCAGAGGCTGTCCATGGTGCTGATTAGACTTCTGCTAAAGGCAGAAGTCTAATCAGACTTTGTAAAGTGAATATACAGTACAGTACACTATATAGTGTACTGTACTGTATTATACAGACATCAGACCCACTGGATCTTCAAGAACCAAGTGGGTCTGGGTAAAAAAAAGTAAAAAAAAGTGAAAATAAAATGTAAAAATCAAAAACCACATTTATCACTGACTAAAAATGAAAAAAATAAAATTCCCTACACATGTTTGATATCACCGCGTCCGTAACTACCTGATCTATAAAACGGTCATGTTACTTTACCCGCACGGTGAATGCCATAAAAAATAAAAAATAAAAACTATGATGAAATTGAAATTTTGCCCACCTTACTTCCCAAAAAAGGTAATAAAAGTGATCAAAAAGTCATACGCACCCCAAAATAGTGCCAATCAAATAGTCATCTCATCCTGCAAAAATCATACCCTACCCAAAATATTTGCCCAAAAACTGAAAAAACTATGGCTCTCAGACTATGGAGACACTAAAACATGATTGTTTCAAAAATGAAATCATTGTGTAAAACTTACATAAATAAAAAAATCTTATACATATTAGGTATCGCCGCGTCCGTGACAACCTGCTCTATAAAAATATTACATGATCTAAACTGTCAGATAAATTTTGAAAATAACAAAAAATAAAAACGTTGCCAAAACAGCTATTTCTTGTTACCTTGCCTCACAAAATGTGCAATATAGAGCAACCAAAAATCATATGTACCCTAAACTAGTACCAATAATACTGCCACCCTATCCCGTAGTTTCTAAAATGGGGTCACTTTTTGGGAGTTTCTACTCTAGGGGTGCATCAGGGGGGCTTCAAAAAACCGGTCCAGCAAAATCTTCCTTCCAAACCCGTATGGCATTCCTTTCCTTCTGCACCCTGCCGTGTGCCCGTACACCAGTTTACGACCACATATGGGATGTTTCTGTAAACTACAGAATCAGAGCCATAAATATTGAGTTTTGTTTGGCTGTTAACCCTTGCTTTGTAACTGGAAAAAAATTATTAAAATGGAAAATCTGCCAAAAAAGTGAAATTTTGAAATTGTATCTCTATTTTCCATTAAATGTTGTGGAACACCTAAAAGGTTAACAAAGTTTGTAAAATCAGTTTTTAATACCTTGAGGGTGTAGTTTCTTAGATGGGGTCACTTTTATGAAGTTTCTACTCTAGGGGTGCATCAGGGGGCTTCTAATGGGACATGGTGTCAAAACAACCAGTCCAGCAAAATCTTCTTTCCAAAAACCATACGGCGCACCTTTCCCTCTACGCCCTACTGTGTGCCCGTACAATAGTTTACGGCCACATATGGGGTGTTTCTGCAAACTACAGAATCGGGGCAATAAATATAGCATTTTGTTTGGCTGTTAACCCTTGCTTTGTTACTGGAAAAAATGAATTAAAATGGAAAATTTGCCAAAAAATAGAAATTCTCAAATTTCATCTCCATTTGCCAATAACTCTTGTACAACACCTAAAGGGTTAAAAAAGTTTGTAAAATCAGTTTTGAATACCATGAGGGGTGTAGTTTCTTAGATGGGGTCACTTTTATGGAGTTTCTACTCTAGGTGTGCATCAGGGGGGCTTAAAATGGGACATGGTGTAAAAAAACAGTCCAGCAAAATCTGCCTTCCAAAAACCATACGGCGCTCCTTTCCTTCTACGCCCTACTGTGTGCCTTGAGGGGTGTAGTTTCTAGAATGGGTTAATTTTTGGGTGGTTTTTATTATGTAAGCCTCACAAAGTGACCTGAACTGGTCCCTAAAAAGTGGGTTTTTGAAAATTTCAGAAAGATTTCAAGATTTGCTTTAAAACTTCTAAGCCTTGTAACATCCCCCCAAAAATAAAATATCATTCCCAAATTGATCCAAACATGAAGTAGACATATGGGGAATGTAAAGTAATAACTATTTTTGTAGGTATTACTATGTATTATAGAAGTAGAGAAATTGAAACTTTTTTACAAATTTTTGGTAAATTTGGTATTTTTTATAAATAAAAATGTTTTTTTTTTTACTTCATTTTACCAGTGTCATGAAGTACAATATGTGACGAAAAATCAATCTCAGAATGGCCTGGATAAGTCAAAGTGTTTTAAAGTTATCACCACTTAAAGTGACACTGGTCAGATTTGCAAAAAATGGCCTGGTCCTTAAGGTGAAATATGGCTGTGTCCTAAAGGGGTTAAAGGGCATCTGTCAGCAGATTTGTACCTATGACACTGGCTGAGCAGTTACATGTGCGCTTGTCAGCTGAAGACATCTATGTTGGTCCTATGTTCATATGTGTCCGCATTGCTGAGAAAAATGAAGTTTTAATATATGCAAATTAGCATCTGATCACAATCCGATCACGCCTGGCCCTGTCAATCAAAGTACAGAGGGTGTGGCATTTGCAGGATGCAGAGACTCTAGGTGTAATGGCAGCACCCTTGTTGCTCCTAGGGGCTCATATCCATATTTTAAAACAGCAATGCAGGCACATATGAACATGGGGCCAACACAGATGTCTTCAGCTGCCAAGTGCACATGCAACAGGTTAGCCAGTGTCATAGGTACAAAACTGCTGACAGATGCACTTTAAGCCCTGCCCCTGGGACTGCTTCCAAAATACCCACTTTTGTACAGGATTTCTATAAACTCTTCTCCTTCTGTGATCCAGTTAGCAGGATTGTGCCTACAATATCAGGACTGTTGGCCAACTGGACATGATGCCTAAGAGTATACTACCACTGGGATGATAGAGGTACACATTAGGCCAAAAAAGAGGTTCAAATGAATTGGTATGCGCTATATACAATCCTTGAATCCCTATGGGCAATGCCAAGTTCTAGCTATAGTTGTATCTTTAAGATAGGCTGAGCCACAGTACCAGGCACGACCATATGTGCCGCCACTGTGAATAGATGAGCATTGTAAAGGCCATGACTTGGGTTGAGCGAATTGAAGTCTCTGAAGTAGACTTCGATCTGAATTTCAGGGAAAATTCGATTCACTGCGAAGCTGAATTTCCTCGTGCTTTGTGGTATGGCCTTTACAATCAATTTTCCCTGTACAGAGGAAAAAAATACAAACTCACTTTATTCATTTTCCGTTTCGAAGAGGCTGCGGCCATCTTGATTGAAGATCCCGCGCATAATCTCATGAGCAGTGACTTATGATCTCACCATGCCGGCTAGCATGATGATGTCATCACGCACCGCACAAGATTTCTCGTGGGATCTTCGATCAAGATGACCGTTACGTGCTCTTTGCGCTCAAATGGATAAAGTGAGTATTATATATATTTTTTTAACCCCTGAAAGCCCTCATTTTTTAACTCAGATGCCGCGATCAGCCATGAACGTGGCATCTGGGGGGTTTCAATGATAGGGGGGTGGGCAGTGCAATCACCATGCCCCGTCATTGTGCCCGCTAATTACAAAGAAATGCGCTTCTTTGTAAAATTCGGCAAAGTAGCCAAATAGACGTTTTCTAAACTTCGCTCATCAATAGCCATGACAGTCCCCTTCTTTTTGCTGATAGACAGGGAACCCATGGGACAGACTTAAAGATCGGCCAACAATGTGTTTTCCAGGAAAACCGCTTAAATAAAAATTATAGAAATAATAAGTGAAATAATTGCGCATCATTGACACGTGATTGAAAGAAAATGAATTACTTTCCAGTTCTATGAATTAAATGGAATTAAAATATTTTATGTTATTTCTGTTTGTTAACCGAAATTCTTCATGACTAGTGTCGTTTTTACCTTTACCGTACAATAAAATAATGTTTTTGAAAGACAAATTGAGTTTCTGCATTGTGTAGTTTTCTGAAAATGTTTTAATCCCATGTCAGAGTACAGAATGCGCCCTTCTCCTACTGAATAACATGAGCTCGCCTGTTCATGTAATTACTATGTTTCGAGGGGGAGTGTATAGCAGACCGATACGCCACGTGTATTACCGATCCTTGTGAAAAGTTTCAAAAACATAATGAACAAAGTCACGAGAAAATGTCACGAAAAAAAAAGTGAAACGAAAGGTGAGTAGTTCATTCTTAAAGGGGCAGCGTTAGAGTCTCCCTGAGCTTATAATCATCCCTATCTGGCTGGGGGCCAAGTCACTAGCTGAATATCGGACATGGCGCTGGGTTATAAATAACCTGAGAGTGTTTGTGTTCCTTGCTGGGCTCGTATTGTATGATTGATTCAAGTTCATATTGTGATGTGATTGTGAACTAATCCTGTAGACTCTGTCTGAGAATCTCCCATTGTCCTTTTGTGATTCTGGGGAATGCGGTGGCTTAGAAAAGTTTGAAGAATAAAAAAAGTCTGTATGGGACGAAAGTCTAAAACATACCTCCAGTATCAGATTCTGTGGTTAGATGGGTGTAATGAAACAAAAAAGGTATGATTTCAGTAACTACCACCTATGAGTATATTTTTGGAGTGTGGGCAGAAACTCTTAAAGACATGGGAAGAATATACAAACTCCATGCAGGTGTTGACCGTGGTCATAATAGAACCCAAGACCCCAGTCCTGCAAAATAACAGTGAGTTCTGATCCTGCCTTCATATCATAACCCTTCACTTTCATTAGCCTGAGATATTTTATGAGTATATTAATGAGTATATTTTTGGAGCATTAGGCTACTTTCACACTAGCGTTTCAATTTTCCGGTATTGAGATCTGTCATATCTGTCAAAACGTAACTGAACAGAACGGGATGCTCCAAAAAGCATTCCACTCCATTTGTTTGCGTTCCCATACCGGAGGGCAAACCGCAGCAAGCTGTGGTTTACTTCGCGTCATGGGATGCGGAGCAAGATGGATCGATCATGACCCACAATTCAAGTCAATGGGGACGGATCCGTTTAACTCAGACACAATCTGGCACAATCGAAAACAGATCCATCCCCCATTGACTTTCAATGCTGTTCATGACGGATCCGTCTTGGCTATGTTAAAGATAATACAATCGGATCCATTCAAAACGGATGAAGATGGTTGTATTATCAGTAACAGAAGCGTTTTTGCAGAGACCCGCTGGAACCAGCAAAAACGATAGTTTGAAACGTAGCCTTAAAGACATGGGAAGAACATACAAACGCCATGCAGGTGCTGCCCCTGGTCATAATAGAATCAACGACCCCAATCCTACAAAATAACAGTGAGAACTGATCCTGCCCTCATACCATAACCCTTGACTTTCATTAGCCAGACATATCCCAAATCCTTTTGGCATCCAGAAGATCTTAGCCCCAACTATAACTAAAAGGGTAGTTGTAGCATCCCACAGCTAAAGCAGTGCTCCACTACAAAAAGGGGGTTGTCACGGCTGGCGGTGGGGAAAACCCCCAGCCGTGCAGTGCCAGGAGAAGGTAGGGTTACCACTTGGCCGGGACCACAGAGTTAGGGAGCAGGTCACCTCCTATAGCGTCCCTAACGCTGACCCTGTCTCCTGTCTGTATGAGCCGACCTTGGTGGTAGGAGGGCTCATACGCCGGAACCTAAGAGTCCCTACAAGCCCTCAAGTCGGCCCTGAACTAGGGGACAGAGTAAGACGACCTGCTCCTCCTAGACACGGAGGAGCAGGAGTCTCAACGGCCAAGCAACACAGGGGGATACAAAAACAGCTATGGCAGTGGCAGGCAAATGGAAACAACTCATCACTCACCTGCCACAGACAACACAACCAGGAACCCATGTGCAGGTGCTGTAAGTACAAGACAACAACGGACACAGCACACACCAGACATCACACAGGAACCCTGGACCATAGACTGCAATAACACAATCCCATACACACCTAAATAACACCGTGAAACATAGAATTTACTGACAAAGGTTTATGACCAGAAGGATGGTCCCCACCAGGCAGATGGAGGAGACAGGAGGCTGCTCCAGCCAGCATGGCTGAGAGCAACCTACTGAACCCAGCCAGGGACTGAGGCTTTATAGGCCAAGAGGCCACACCCAATGGTCAGAACACACCCAGTGACATCACACACACACTGGGAAGGAAATTAACCCTTCAAGCACCACAGAAGGGAAACTCACATAAAGGGGAAAGCACACAACCTCACTCACCTGTCTCCGACGGCAACGGCATGCGTGGCAACCGTGTCCTCCAGAACAGCCAACAGGCCGAGACACTTCCACAGCATGCAAACATCACCAGACGTTGCCGCGGACAACCGCAGGTGGAGGGAGGAGTCCAGGTGCACACTAAACATCACCTCGTGCACAACAAACAAACAAGGAAGTGCACAATATCCCACGTTGCCAAGGGCAACCGCACACATGCCTATTGTCCGCGGCAACCGCACCTGAGGCAAACAACTAAGTGCCCCCAGCTGCGGTTGACAACACCAGGCCGCGGGCAACCGCATGCGGCTCCCAAAGAGTCACGACCATGACCAAGGGTCGTGACAGGGGTTTGCTGCACATTTCCTACATTTAGGCTGCTAAAAAAGAAAACAGAGATTTACTTTGTATAGTGAGAAGATGTGAGATAACAGTCCGTATCCACCAGCCACTAGGTGGAGCTATTGAGTCAGCCTAGTGTAGGGCCAGTCTGTGCCTAGACACTGAAGTGTGAGGAGCTAAGAACTAGCTAAGCCATGCTCTGGATTAAGATAAGAGAAAGACAAAATGAAAGACTAAAGATATACTTGAGAAGCAGGTCAGATGTGAAGAGGAGGTGCAGTGTAGAAGTCCATTGAGGTCTGACAAGGTCCACCAGCCTCCATAGCCACATTTTCAGGAGTTTTCATCTGGTGTCTGGGCACAACTGAAGTGCAGATTGGTCATCTACATAAAAAACATCTATATCCCACTGAAGACACTGTGGATGTATACTTTGTGAATATGGCAACATGTAAAAAAGGTGCAGAGTATAGTGTGACGTTGGGGTCTGCCCTGTGGTTGCATTGCATACAAAAAGAAATCAAAGTGTTGCAACCCCATGCCTGGATGCTTAGTTAAAAAGTCAGCTAGAGAAGTGCAGTGTCAGGTAATGCGCTCCAAAAAGACAACTGTGTCTGTTAACCCAAATCAAAGCTGTGTAACTTGTAAAATTTGGGGAAATTGCTTTTGTGAAAATCTGCCAGTCCATTCATGCTGAACCTGTGATTAATGCCCTGGAAGTGGAATCTTCAGTAAAGAATCATTTACTGTGCTGTTACACTGCACCGACGTCTACAGCAGGACCCTGCCTTATACTTGAAAACTACAACCATCCAGGGCAACTCAGGTGTCAGGAGGTAGAACTCCAGAACCAGAGTTTGCCCTGAAGGGAAGAAGGGTGCTCCCTTCCACATCACAGCACACTGGAGCGTCAGGATCATGAGTACCACAACTACTACCCCCATACGGCCACTTACTCACAAACATGCCCCTTTGCACTGGTCGCTGGAGAGTCAACTGTACTCCAATGCAACAATATCCTAAAAAAAACTGCTATGCAATATATTTTTTAGGGCACATTTATTAAGACCAACGGTTTAGATGGGTTAACCCCTTATATGCCAAGATCAACACTGACCGCTCCATATACACTACGTGCAGAATTATTAGGCAAATGAGTATTTTGACCACATCATCCTCTTTATGCATGTTGTCTTACTCCAAGCTGTATAGGCTCGAAAGCCTACTACCAATTAGGCATATTAGGTGATGTGCATCTCTGTAATGAGAAGGGGTGTGGTCTAATGACATCAACACCCTATATCAGGTGTGCATAATTATTAGGCAACTTCCTTTCCTTTGGCAAAATGGGTCAAAAGAAGGACTTGACAGGCTCAGAAAAGTCAAAAATAGTGAGATATCTTGCAGAGGGATGCAGCACTCTTAAAATTGCAAAGCTTCTGAAGCGTGATCATCGAACAATCAAGCGTTTCATTCAAAATAGTCAACAGGGTCGCAAGAAGCGTGTGGAAAAACCAATGCGCAAAATAACTGCCCATGAACTGAGAAAAGTCAAGCGTGCAGCTGCCAAGATGCCACTTGCCACCAGTTTGGCCATATTTCAGAGCTGCAACATCACTAGAGTGCCCAAAAGCACAAGGTGTGCAATACTCAGAGACGTGGCCAAGGTAAGAAAGGCTGAAAGACGACCACCACTGAACAAGACACACAAGCTGAAACGTCAAGACTGGGCCAAGAAATATCTCAAGACTGATTTTTCTAAGGTTTTATGGACTGATGAAATGAGAGTGAGTCTTGATGGGCCAGATGGCTGGATTGGTAAAGGGCAGAGAGCTCCAGTCCGACTCAGACGCCAGCAAGGTGGAGGTGGAGTACTGGTTTGGGCTGGTATCATCAAAGATGAGCTTGTGGGGCCTTTTTGGGTTGAGGATGGAGTCAAGCTCAACTCCCAGTCCTACTGCAAGTTTCTGGAAGACACCTTCTTCAAGCAGTGGTACAGGAAGAAGTCTGCAAGGTAAGAAAAACATGATTTTCATGCAGGACAATGCTCCATCACACGCGTCCAAGTACTCCACAACGTGGCTGGCAAGAAAGGGTATAAAAGAAGAAAATCTAATGACATGGCCTCCTTGTTCACCTGATCTGAACCCCATTGAGAACCTGTGGTCCATCATCAAATGTGAGATTTACAAGGAGGGAAAACAGTACACCTCTCTGAACAGTGTCTGGGAGGCTGTGGTTGCTGCTGCACGCAATGTTGATGGTGAACAGATCAAAACACTGACAGAATCCATGGATGGCAGGCTTTTGAGTGTCCTTGCAAAGAAAGGTGGCTATATTGGTCACTGATTTGTTTTTGTTTTGTTTTTGAATGTCAGAAATGTATATTTGTGAATGTTGAGATGTTATATTGGTTTCACTGGTAAAAATTAATAATTGAAATGGGTATATATTTGTTTTTTGTTAAGTTGCCTAATAATTATGTACAGTAATAGTCACCTGCACACACAGATATCCCCCTAAAATAGCTAAAACTAAAAACAAACTAAAAACTACTTCCAAAAATATTCAGCTTTGATATTAATGAGTTTTTTGGGTTCATTGAGAACATGGTTGTTGTTCAATAATAAAATTAATCCTCAAAAATATAACTTGCCTAATAATTCTGCACTCCCTGTAGTAGGATCGCAGAGGGGGCTCCCTCTGCCTCTCCATCGGCTCTCTGCTTTAAGGTGACAGGGGGCCGATGGCTGCCATGGCAACCCCAGGCCTCGCAAAGTCCTTGGGGTCTGCTATGCATGTAAGCCTGAGAGACCCAGCCCCTAAGCTGGGTCTCACAGGCACACTGGCACAATGTTGTACAATACAGCATGAAACATTGAAATACAGCATTGAAACAGTGATTAGACCCTAAAATGTTGAAGTCCCTGTATTGGGACAAAAAAAAAGTAAAAATAAATAAATAAAAAAAATTTTTTACAGTCAAAAAGTGCCCCTTTCCCCTCATCTACCGATTTTGTTAATTAAAAAAGTCATAAAAATAGACATGTTAGATATATCTCCGTCCTAAACAAGCGGCTCTATATAAATATCACATGACCTTCCCCCTAAGGTGAATGCCCTAAAAAGAATAAAATAAAAACTGTGCCAAATCAGCCATTTTTTGTCACCTTGCCCCGAAAAAGTATAATATTGAACGATCAAAAAATCATATGTACCCAAAAATGGTACCAATAAAAATGTAAACTCTTCCCACAAAAATAAGCCCCTACACAAGACAATTGGCAGAAAATGGAGACACAAAAACATGATTTTTTCCCCAAAAAAATCTTTATTATGTAAAACTGAAACATAAAAAAAATACACATATTTGGTATCATCACGTCCATAACGATCTGCTCCATAAAAATAACACATGACCTATCCTGTCAGGTGAACGCCGTAAAAAACAAAAAATGAAAACATGGCGCCAGAACAACAATTTTTTGGGTTACCTTGCCTCACAAAAAGTGTAATATCAAGCAATTAAAAATCATATGTACCCCAAAATAGTTCCACCGTGTCTCGTAGTTTCCAAAATAGGGTCACTTTTTGGAAGTTTCTATTGTTGAGGTGCATCAGGGGGTTTTCAAATGCGACATAGCAACTTAAAATTTTCCCAGTAAAATCTGCCCTGCAAAATTCATATGTTGCTCCTTCCCTTCTGCGCCCTGCCGTGTGCCCATACAGCAGTTTACGACCACATATGGAGTATATAGCTAATAGGGCCACAAAAGTCCTTTTAAGGACTGGTAAAGTTGTGCTATCGATAGGTGTGATACACAGGTGATAGGTGCGATACACAGAACGGTGTGATATACTTATAATATACTTTCTAAAATAGAAAGTATATTATAGTGCATTTGTATGCTTCCAGAAAATAATGATTGAGGGCTGTGATCTATCAGCTTCCACAAAATAGTGATTGAGGTTTTCCATATACCTGCATCCACAAAATTACTGCCCGAGGGTGATATACGAGCTTCAACTAACAACTGATTGAGGTCTGCATATATCAGCTTCCACAAAATAGTGATAGAGGTTTTCCACATACCTGCGTCCACAAAATTGGTGCTTGAGGGTGATATACCTGCTTCAACTAATAACTGATTGAGGCCTGCCATATATCAGTTTCCACAAATACTGCTCTTCTCTAGGGATTTTGACACAGGGTCATTTTGAAAATTACAGACAGAGGAAGAGGCAGGCCGTTCAGCAGGGGTGGTAGGGGTCGGGCAGGTGCTCACTCAGCCTTCTGCTTCTGCACCCTCCTCATCCTCTATATCTGCACCCTCCTCACTCTCTGCTGTGTGCACCACCAAAGACACCACCACCACCATAGCCCCTCCAATGGAGTCAGAGGAATTATTTTCCCATTCATTCCCAGACCTTTCCGATGCGCAGCTATTCTTGGCATTGAATGAGGAGGAGGAGGTAGCAACGGCCGGCACCCAGCGATCTGACGACAGTACCCAGATCAGCCCAAGGAGGGTGGTTCCCGCTGTTGCTGCCTACTGCGAGATCTCTAATATCAGTGGTGGTGAAGGTGACGATGATGACGTGTCGATGGACGTCACATGGGTGCCCACAAGAGAGGAAGAGGAGGGGAATTCAGAGGGAGAGACGGAGCAGCAGATAGAGAGGAGAAGGAGGATAAGCAGGCAGAACTTGCAGCGCACAGGAGGCAAAAAGCAGACTTCAAATGTATCTGGAGCGAGCCATCCACCATGCACGGTCACATCTTGCGCTCCCAGGACGCCGGAACATGGCTCCGCAGTGTGGGATTTTTTTTAACGTGTCAGCTGCTGACAAAAGCGTTGCCATCTGCAGCCTGTGCTGTCGACGCATAGGTTGCGGTAAACCCAACACTCACCTAGGGACGACCGCCTTAAGAAGGCACCTGGCCTCCCATTACCGAGCCCAGTGGGAGCAACACCGTCAGAACCTGCCTCTTCTCCTTCTCCTCTCTTCTCCTATTTGTCCTCCACTCCACCTTCCACCGTGTCGTCGTCGTGTTCATCTGGCACAAGGCAGGCTTCTGTGGCCCAAATGTTCGAGCGTAAAAAAAAAAGATGACGCCGGATAATCCTCTTGCCCAACGGCTGACCGCTGGCTTGTCGGAACTGCTAGCCCGCCAACTACTGCCATAAATTAGTGGACTCAGAGGCCTTTAGAAAATTTTGGGCCATTGGCACACCGCAATGGAAGGTCCCCGGAAGGAAATATTGCTCCCAGAAGGGCATCCCTGAACTATATGGCCACGTTCAGCAGCAAGTTAATATATCTCTGGCACACAGTGTCGGTGCCAAGATACATCTGACCACAGACACGTGGTCTAGCAAACACGGGCAAGGAAGGTACATAGCTTTTACTGCCCACTGGGTGAACCTTCTGACGGCCATCAAGCATGTAACCTGTGGCACCTGTGTGGATTTGGTGTTACTGCCACAGATTGCATGCAGGCTGGCCTCTTTTTCTCCTCCTCCTACTCCTCAATCTCCTCCTCGGCTGACTCCTCCTTTTCCACTGCTACCGCCTCTTCCGCTGCACCCCTCAAGCTCCCCAGAACCTATTTGACGTGCCAGGTGAGACGTTGCCATGCTGTGCTGCGACTGTTGTGCCTGGAAGCCAAGAGCCACACCGGTCCTGCACTGCTTTCAGCTCTGCGTTCACAGGCCGATCAGTGGCTAACCTTGCTCAATTTGACAGATGGTAAAGTGATGTGTGACAACGGTGCCAATCTGCTGAGCGCGCTAAAACAGGGCAAAATGACACACGTGCATGGTACACGTCTTGAACTTAGTCGTGTAGCGATTCCATGACAAATACCCCGGCGTCCAGGACGTATTGCGGCAGGCCAGGAAAATCTCTGCCTATTTTAGAAGATCTTACACGGCTATGGCTCGCCTTGCTAATGTTCAGCGGCAACACCACTTGCCCGTCAGACATCTTATTTGTGACTGCCTGATGCGCTGGAACTCCACCTTGTATATGCTTGATAGGCTGCTCCAGCAGAAACGTGCCGTTAACGACTACCTGTACGAACTCTGCAGCAGGACAGGTTCTTGGGAGCTTGGTTTCTTTTTACCGCATCAGTGGCTGCTCATGCGCGACACATGCAGACTTCTGCGGCCATTTGATGATATCACCAAACTGGTCAGTTGCAGCCAGGGCACCATCAGTGACATCGTACCTTATGCCTTCCTTCTGGAGCGTGCATTGTGTTGTGTCATTGATCACGCCGTCGAGGAGCAGAAGCTGGAAGATGAAGAAGTCGAAATGCTGAATGAATTCCCAGGGGGGGGGGGGCTACTCCATATGAGACAAGTCAGCAGGAGTCTGAAGAGGAGTCAGAGGAGGATGTTAGCTGGGGGAGGAGGTGGAGCAAGAAGAGCAGGCTTTAAACTTTTTGGGGATCCCTGGTGTTGTCCGTGGCTGGACCTGTACGGTGTGACAACGTACTTAGACCCCTGGTACAAACACAAAATGGCGGACATGTTACCAGCAGGGCCGTCTTTACCAAGGGGCAAAAGTGGCAGCTGCCCCGGGCCCAGTTGCTCCTGGGGGGCCCAAGGCAGCTGCCTCTTGAGCCCTGCTAGCTACTGCCCCGGGTGTCAAGCTGTCTGTGTACTTTAACGTTGTGATCTAGGACCTTAGATGACATCATCACCATGTGACCAGTAACCTAGCAATTACTGGTCATATGGCTATGAGGTCATCACAGGTCCTAGCAGGAGTGTTGCAGAAGTTAACTGTGGAGCTTTTTTGTGTGAAGATTACATCAGAAAAAGGTGACAGGGGCTGTTATGTTAATATACTGTAAATTACTGTATAGTGGGGTGCTGTATATTGTGTGGGGGCCTGTATACTGTGAAGGGCTGTATATTGTGTGGGGCTGTATACTGTGTGGGGCTGTATACTGTGTGGGGCTGTATACTGTGTGGTGGGCTGTATACTGTGTGGGGCTGTATACTGTGGGGGGCCTGTATACTGTGGGGACTGTATACTGTGTGGTGGGCTGTATACTGTGTGGTGGTCTGTATACTGTGTGGGGGCCTGTATACTGTGGGGGGCCTTATACTGTGTGGTGGGCTGTATACTGTGTGGTGGGCTGTATACTGTGTGGGGGGGCTGTATACTGTGTGGGGGCTGTATAATGTGTGGGGGCCTGTATACTGTGGGGGGGCCTTATACTGTGTGGTGGGCTGTATACTGTGTGGTGGGCTGTATACTGTGTGGGGGGGCTATATACTGTGTGGGGGGGCTGTATACTGTGTGGGGGGCTGTATACTGTGTGGGGGCTGTATACTGTGTGGGGGCCTGTATACTGTGGGGGGGGCCTTATACTGTGTGGGGGGGGCTGTATACTGTGTGTGGGGGGGGGGCTGTATACTGTGTGGGGGCCTGTATACTGTGTGGTGGGCTGTATACTGTGTGGGGGCCTGTATACTGTGGGGGGGACTTATACTGTGTGGTGGGCTGTATACTGTGTGGTGGGCTGTATACTGTGTGGGGGGGCCTGTATACTGTGTGGGGGGGCTGTATACTGTGGGGGGCTGTATACTGTGTGGGGGCCTGTATACTGTGTGGGGGCCTGTATACTGTGGGGGGGGCTGTATACTGTGGGGGGCCTGTATACTGTGGGGGGCCTGTATAGTGTGGGGGGGGGGGCTGTATAGTGTGGGGGTCTGTATAGTGTGGGGGGCCTGTATAGTGTGGGGGGCTGTATATTGTGGAGTGCTATACTGCTGTACTGTATACTGTGGGGGTGCTGTATACAGTGAGGTGTTGTATACTGTGAGGTGTTGTATACTGTGGGGTGCTGTATACTGTGGGCTGCTATACTGCTCTACTATATACTGTGGGGTACTGTATAGTGTGGGGTGCTATACTGCATACTGTGTGGTGCTGTATACTATAGGGTGCTATACTGCATACTGTGGGGTGCTGGGGTGCACTGTAACACTAGGGTGAGCCGAGCCCTGGTCTCCTTCCTGCAGAGCGGTGCCCACTTCCAGCCTGAGCCCAGCTGCCCAGAACACTGATCCTGAGCCGCTGGAGTCTTCAGAACTGGAAGTATTTACAGTCATTCACTGTACTCTACCAGATGTGTGGATTTTTTGTGTGTGGGTTGTGGTGGAGGGCGTGATTGCCTGCTAAGGCGTGGGAAGGCGGGATCCAGGGGGCCCAAGTAAATTTTTGCCCAGGGTCCAATCAATATTAAAGACGGCCCTGGTTACCAGCATCACAGTGGGCTGTCAGAATGAATCATTTCCAGGCCTTGCTGCGAGAGATGCTGCATTCTGCTGTTGCAGGCACTGGCAGAGGAATTTCCACCCACAGCGAAACAGGTGCGGTTACCAATCCTACCCAGTCTGCAAAAAGAGGGCATTTTGAAGATGTGTTGGTGACTTCGGATATGCGATCATTCTTGCAGCCAACCCATCGACAGCCGCGTTTAGGATCCAGCCTCAGGGAACGTCTAGACCTTCAGGTGTCCGATTACATCGGGTTAACGGCCGATGTGGACGCTCTGAGAAGCGAGGAACCCCTTGACTACTGGGTGTGCAGGCTTGACCTGTGGCACAATTTACCATTGAACTCTTGGCTTGCCCAACGTCGAGTGTCCTGTTCAAAACGACGTTCAGCGCAGCAGGGGGGATCGTGACCGATAAGCGCACTCACCTAGCTCAACACAGTGTGGACTACCTCACATTTTTAAAAATGAATGAGGCATCGATCTCGGAGGGATTCAACACCTGTGATGACCACGTGTAATTGAATTTCCTCATGCCAGCCCACACATATCTTCCACCACCCAAAACAAAGAATGGTCCTTGCCTTTTGTATATACAGTGGCATAAAAGGCCTTTTATGTCAGGTGAATGCCTAATTTTTGGGGCCTGTACTGGTTGACAGTTACATATTTATCCTATGATCGCCTAATGTACCTCCAGACAAGGAATCCAAAGTTCTTTGCTGTCAGGTGAATGCCTATTTGCTAATTTTTGCGGCCTGTCCTGGCCGACACTTCCATTTTTATCCTGTGACCGCCTAATGTACCTCCAGCCACAGAATCCAAAGTTCTTTGCTGTCAGGTGAATGCCTATTGCCTAATTTTAGCCACATAATCACACCCATGTCTCACTCCTCTGCCTCTCATTATGGTGGCATTTGAACCGCATTCACCGTAAGGACCTTCTAATGTCACAGGGTCATGTGACTGTGCCCCCCACCCCATACTGTACCGCTCACCCAGTACCCTGCATTGTGCCCTCTTACCACACCCTGTGCATTGCCCCTAGTCATTCCCTGTACTGTGCCCTCTTATACACTTTTATCCGGTGACGGTATAAAGGTGTTATTCGGTTTTATCCGGTGACGGCACTGTACAGAGGTGTTATTCGGTCAATGTATGATGGTGGTATCCAATAACAGGATGTCCATAACTGTATCCCTTTCCCTGCCCACGCCATCCTTTTTTAGACCTGGCATGAGAGGTAAAAATATGCAGATTGCGGTGCTAAGGACCTTTGCGCCACAATCTGTGTCAGAAATAAGCCTAACATAGACGTATTTCTATATAATAAATGACCACCTAATTTTATTATTTTTCGGGGGTAGGGCTAATATACTGGTCCCTGTATTTCCCAGTAGAAAATGATCCTTGGGAAACACAGTCCTCATCCCTGACCACCAGGACCAGGTAGCGCTCTGTCAGTACATGGCGGCCTCCCCTCTCCGCCACGCTGCTCCGCTGTGTACTGGTGCTTATTCTGACACTAGGGCTGGGTTCACATCCTATTTTTGCCATCCATTTAATGTATACCAAAAATGTATGCGTTAACAGATGCCTCAGACTGATGCCGTGCAGTGGCGTCCGTTCACCATACAGTTCAATGGTAGAAAAAAAAATTACGTTAACGTATGCAGGATACAAAAACGTGGAGTGCTACACATTTGTGTACATCAAACTGATAGGAAATAAAATCTTTCTAGGCTCCAGCAGGGTACATTTTTGAGAGTTTCCCTTTAAGACGCATAAAAATGGCCCCTGATTAAAATACATATTTTTTGTGGGAATTTTTGCCAATGATCCCCCTCTGGTATATCACTGTCCATGTTGTGGGACTATTTGTGTACTTCTGGTAAGTGTTTGCTGGCTGCAAATATTACCTGAATGTTTTTCAGGTTCACCTGCCATTAAAGTGAATGGGGCCCGCCGCGAACGCGCGGTTTGCGAGCACTTGATCGTGAACGCGTGTTCGCGAATCGTCCCAGCCGATGTTCGTCCATCACTAATCCTGAATACAGATGATAAGATATTCAGCTGAATCTCTGTATGAATGGAGTTCATGAGGAGACATGAAGCACAGAGAGGATGAACAAGACAGACTGTGGTAATGGAGACTGCATACAAGAGCTGCTGTTCATTATCCACACTCCCACCCTCCTCTCTGTACTTCATGTCTCCTCATCAACTCCATTCCTATAGAGATTCAGCTGAAGATCATATCATCTGTATTCAGGATCATAAGCCCTGACAAGCAGAGAGGAGGATGAGGCAGCTCTTTAGCTCAGTGTTGTGAAGTAACTTGTGATGATGTGTGATTAGGACAGATTTTTTTGTGTACTAATAGACTTGGATTATTTAATTTTTTCCTAATGATTGCCCCCTAGACAAAATGAGCCATTATAACTAATAAAATATATTTGGGAATATATTTATAATAAAGTAATATTTAAGTATTTTTTTTGTAATTTAATTTTAATTTTATTTTTCCCCCCCCAGAGATCGCCTTTAAGGCTGGTGATGTGGGATTGCAAAAGAAGGTTACAAGCACAGTCCAGGTTCAGCAGAGACAGTTCAGCTTTATTTAAGATGGCAATACAACAGTATGGCCATGGAGCGATACACACAATCCTCTCTCTCTCTTAGAGGCACAGTTCTGGAATGTTGCACAGACTATAGTATGGGTTTACATTGCCGATGGCTCCTCTCAGATTAGATGTCTGACAATCTCTTCCCTTTACACTCTGGTCATGCTTGGTATAGATTGTCTTATGCCCGTGAGTCCACATGCAGCCTTCTCATACAGTTTGTGGGGAGGTTCTCTAGCAATTCCACCTGTCCCACAGACTCTTTCTCTGTATCTGATGGTGGACCATGACTCTACACACAGCACAAGGAGCCACTCTCCACCAACCTACGACTTCTGTTTATGTCTAGACCCTCTAGGCCTGTCTATACAGAAGCACACACTTATACTAACATGTATAAGCCCGATTCCTGTTGAATAGAAGGTTGGCTGTTTCTAAACTAAATGCATCTAGGGGGAGATTTATCAATCAATCTGTGCCAAAAAAAACTGAAATGCAAAATGTGCCAAAATTACATGTAAACTAAATTGCACCAAATTAATCACATGTCTACGTTAGTATTCAATCCAAAAAGAAGAATTTACGCCAAAATAGAAATCTGATGAGAAAAGTGGTTACGGTTACTAAAGTGGCGTTAGGACTGTCACCTTCATGACTGTGTTATAAGAGAAAAGGTGCAAATATAGACCATGTTGTAAGCATGCCCAAGACAAGTGTAAACCCATGAAAAGTCGCCCACTGTAAGCAAAATTGTTTAAAAATTGCAGGCTCCCGAAGAGCAGGCCATATTCAGTCCTTCTTGCTCTTCTGCCACTCGTAAAAAGTCTTAAATGTTGGAAAATGACACAATTACCTCCAAAATGTCCCAAATCTGTACTATGTCTCATTTATTATGCTCTGTAGGACATTTGATAAATTTGGTCTCAGCTTTCACCACTTTCACCTCCAGCTCTAAAAGTCATGGCGCAAATTGCTCCAAAGCTGATGAATCTCCCCCATTGAGCATAACTAAACTTGCATCTCCTAACCAATCATGGCACCCAGGGCCATATTTCCCCATCACTATCTTTTCTTGGGAACATGGGTCAACTACACCTGTAGAATAGGAACATGATCATTAAAATCACATCAAAATGATAAAAGTTAATCTTCCAACCTATGAGCCATCAGGAAAACATGTCGAAGGCAGTTCAAGTATGGCAACAGCTCAAATCGGAACTTAGAAATTCATGTCCCACCACTATCCAGGATGAGCCCTTGTAGTGGACATTAACGCTTTAACCTCAGACCCCTGAAAGGAAGAACACAGACAGTACAGTGCCCCTGTGAAAGAACTGTACTGTACGATCTCCCTAGCAATCCACCATTAATTGTGGGCCATACATGCAATCCTATAGCCAGTAAGAAGCTGGGCCCCCATAACTACTGGACACTTTGCCCCAGAACCTTGGTTGTACTGTGTAGTTTAAGATTCAGAGGAGACGTCCAACACCATGTTCATCCAACACACTGATTAAGGGTTCTTAGTAGCTTGAAAGTCTTTATGGATGAACATGGTACTGGACATCTTCTCTAAGTCTTGGAGGAATACGATACAAGATGAAGTGGAGTAAATTCATTAGCTGGTTGCTGGCATTTGCCACACTTGTGCAGTGTAGTTTTTCTAAAATGCCTCTCTATTATTTCTTTTTGGACTTTCATGCAATTTTAGTTGATATATGATGTGTAGTATTAATAAAGACGTTTTTTTTTATAATATTTTATTATTTCAATACAAAATTTTTAAATCCTTATTACATATTCCATGAGTCCACCATTTCCAATCTGTGAGCATAATTAACAATAATTTCATACAAATATCCCTAGCAGTGTTAACATTAAAAAGGAAAAACAAAAAACAAAGGGAGGTCTCCTAGAGGGGAGGGTACCAGGACCATCCAGCATCCATGGCTTAATGAAATAAATGAACTCTCAGCCCAAGTTCTATGTGGCTATAGGGATAGAGGTCCGAAGTCCAGACATCCACCGAGCAGTGAGCACCACTCGCGCACGCCCTCACCCAGACACAGAAAAATACAAGCCAAGAGGTTGGCACCAGTATGACCAATCGCTTGATATTCCCATACTACCTGTAGGCGAGCTTGCAGCAATCTTTAATCGCAAGCCTTTAATAGAACAGAAACCAAGAAGAGGGGGTCCAGCAGTCTCAACACAGTGGTCGAAAACCCACTCACGTATTTCACTGCCTCATCCCCATATAATTAATCATATCAAAGCCATAGTTCGCCATACCTTACGTACATTCACATAGATATTTCATGCAGCAGGGAACTCAAATCGAATGTCAGATACTGGTAGCTGGAAAAGGAAATATAGACAGAGAACAGAGCCTAAAATCAGCTCTGTCTCCTTAAAAGGGCACACAATAGCGTGCTCGTCACGTATAATCCATCCCTGCCTGCACTCGAACTCCGTATCCAACGGGAAGAGCCGTACCCCGAGCCGTGCCCAGTACCCGGGGACCCCCGGACTCCAAGCCGCGACCCCCCACCCACATATCGCTCGGTATTTTAAATAGCTGAGAGCTCCCAACATCATTTAATGCCGGGAAGTCCCCCCTCCACCATCCTGGAGACCCACCCGTGCTCGGATATACCTTCACATCATCAATAAAGTACATAAGGAAACACCGGACAAATTAAATTTTCCCCAACTCATCCCTCCCACCCATCCCCCACCTTGCAGGAAACAACACAAAAAAAAAAAAAAAAGGGAAAAGAAGTCCGAATTAATTAGCCATGTCCCAGTCTTTCCATAAGCTATTCCATTTTAAATAAGATCCTCTTTGTCTATGTAGGATCCTCTCATAGTTTTTCACTTTTTCCACCAGACTCAGCCAATTATTACAGTCTGGGGCGGAAGAGCAGAACCACGATCTTGAAATCAGGAGCCTAGCCAAGAACATCACCTTAATCAACAAATGACTTTTTATAGGTTGATGGTTAACCTCAGATAAGTCTCCCAGGACCCAGATCCTGGGGGACAGGGGAACAACAATTTTAAGTTTGCGCGCCAAATTCTTTTGGACCAAGCTCCAGTACCTACTCACCATTGGGCAGTCCCAAAACAGATGTAAATGATCTGCCTCAGGACCGCCACAGCGTGGACAGTCAGAGGAGGCCCGGAATCCTCTTCTATATAACCATACAGGTGTCACATAAATTTTGTGCAAAATATTAAATTGTACCACGATGTGGTTAAAGTTATGTGAAACCAATTTTAAACTTTCCCCTATATTCTCCCAGTTTGGAGAGCCCCCCTCTAAAAGAAGAGAGGACCAGGCTCTCTGTCCTGGAGAGAGAACACCAGAAAAGAAGTTATGCATTAAATGTCTATAACAGTGCGATAATTTAATTCTCGTGACAATTTTTTTACGAATTAAATCCTGTAAAAATGCAGGAGTATCTATAATAAAAGAATTACTATTCAAAGAGCACTTTGGATTAATAAAGACGTTTAGTAATCAAATCTTCAGTAAATGGTTTTGGTTCTATACTTTTGTCTTGTGGTTTTGATGCTTCAAACTGATATATTGTTTGGAATTGCTAACCAACTGGAAACTTCAGGTGCACTTTGGAAACTACTGTATGATCCACACTCAGTGATGTCACTGTATTAGCAGTACTTTAGCATGAGTGATGTCACTGTATTAGCAGTACTTTAGCATAACATCTCAAAGCTTACACTATACCTACTAAGGTTGCTTCCTATACCCATTTAGGGTCTTTAAATAGAGAAAATAGTTAACTTTGTTTACTAGACCACCTACAATGTCCTTTGATACCGTTCCTTATATCATAGCTGGATACTAGGGATTTATCTGCTTGATATAGCTAGATATATTGTACACCCCGCATAGAGAGATCAATGGGAACAGGTGTTTGAAGCTAAACATCGGCAGCTCATCAAGGATACTTTCCACCTCTATAGGCCTTGTGAAGAGGTTACCAGATTTGAAAGTAGGGACTACACTGCCATTAAAAATGTCATCATATTGATATTTATTATGGAGCTGGTGTTGACTTTGCTGAACTAAATTAAGAGGTCAGTATTTCAAATTGATGTTGTGGGACCAGAAAGTTAGGTCATGTTACTGATGGGGAATCAGTCTTGCTAGGCTATTTAGGCCATATTGCTGTCAGGAAACCAATTAGGTAAGCCATGTTGCTATAAGTGAAGCAGTTAGGATGGTCATGAGAGAGAAAGAGAGAGAGACAGCGACAGGGGGAGATATTTTCACCCAAGATATTCACAATTATAAGAACTTTGCTCATCTCTACTGAATGAGCAAGGTAGGCCACGTTGCTGTGGAGGATCCAGTTAGGTAGGCCAAGTGGTTATTGGTAACCATTAAGGTAGGAAGTACTGTTGTTGGGTAACTATACTAATGAGCTAGGTAGGCTATGTAGGCCTCTATTTAATGAGCTAGGTAGGCAAAGTTGCTGTGGAGGATCCAGTTAGGTAGGCCAAGTGACTATTGGTAACCATTAAGGTAGGAAGTACTATTGTTGGATAACTATTTAGCTAAGTCATGTTGCGGTTGGGGAATTAGTTATGTAGACTAGGTAGGCCAAGTTGCTGTTGGGGAACTATGTAGGTAGGCCATGTTGCCTTTGGAGAAACATTTAGGTAAGTCATATTGTCATTGGAAAACCAGTAGGTAGGGCGTAATGCTGTTGTGGAACCATTTAGGTAGGCCATGTTTCTATTGAGAAACCATTTAAGTAAGCCATGTTCCTGGTGAGGAACAAGCTAGGTAGGCCATGTTTCTCTTGTGGATCAAGTTAGGTGGCCAAGTGACCATTGGAGAACCATTTAGGCAAGCCAAGTTGCTGTTGCTGGATCCAGTTAGATAACACAAGTTGCTATTATGGAACCAGTTATATACTGTAGGTTATGTTGCAAGTCAAGTGGCTGTTGGGAACCATTAAGGTAGGCAATGATGCTGTTGGGTAACCATTTAGGTAAGACATATTGCTGTTGTGGATTCAAATAGCCCAAGTTGCTGTTGAGGAGACATATAAGTAAGTCATTGAATGCAAAATATGAGATTGGCACACTAATATCTGGAATTGGGTATGATTTAATAGATGAGTAAAATGGTAATGATTTAATAGGTAAGTAAAAAATGGTGATAACAAAGTATCATAGTAAAGTAGCTGTTTCTGAAGCTTACTCATCTATTAAATCATACCCAATTCCAGATATTAGTGTGCCAATTTCATATTTTGCATTCAATTTCTGTAGCTGTCTGTGGGTGTCAGTCCTTGATTAGAGCACCTATCTCCATAGATTTAGCCAGGTGAGCCACCATCTCCTTCTAGCATAGGTAAGTCATGTTGCTATTGGGGAACCAGTTAGATTGGATACAATGCTCTTGGGAAACTGGTTAGGTAGGCCGTGTTGCTGTTGGAAGACCATTTAGGTATTATTTCTGTTGAAGAATGAGTTAGGTAGACCATGTTGCATTGGGGAACAAGTTTAGTAAGAAAAGTTGTTGATGAGGAGCCAATTGGTGAGCCATGTTGCTGTTAGGGAAGCAGTTAGGTGAGCCATGTTGTTGTTAGGGAAGCAGTTAGGTGAGCCATGTTGCTGTTAGGGAAGCAGTTAGGTGAGCCATGTTGCTGTTAGGGAAGCAGTTAGGTGAGCCATGTTGCTGTTAGGGAAGCAGTTAGGTGAGCCATGTTGCTGTTAGGGAAGCAGTTAGGTGAGCCGTGTTGCTGTTAGGGAAGCAGTTAGGTGAGCCATGTTGCTGTTAGGGAAGCAGTTAGGTGAGCCATGTTGCTGTTAGGGAAGAAGTTAGGTGAGCCATGTCGCTGTTAGAGAAGCAGTTAGGTGAGCCATGTTGCTGTTAGAGAAGCAGTTAGGTGAGCCATGTTGCTGTTAGGGAAGCAGTTAGGTGAGCCATGTTGCTGTTAGGGAAGCAGTTAGGTGAGCCATGTTGCTGTTAGGGAAGCAGTTAGGTGAGCCATGTTGCTGTTAGGGAAGCAGTTAGGTGAGCCATGTTGCTGTTAGGGAAGCAGTTAGGTGAGCCATGTTGCTGTTAGGGAAGCAGTTAGGTGAGCCATGTTGCTGTTAGGGAAGCAGTTAGGTGAGCCATGTTGCTGTTAGGTAAGCAGTTAGGTGAGCCATGTTGCTGTTAGGGAAGCAGTTAGGTGAGCCATGTCGCTGTTAGAGAAGCAGTTAGGTGAGCCATGTTGCTGTTAGAGAAGCAGTTAGGTGAGCCATGTTGCTGTTAGGGAAGCAGTTAGGTGAGCCATGTTGCTGTTAGAGAAGCAGTTAGGTGAGCATGTTGCTGTTAGAGAAGCAGTAGGTGAGCCATGTTGCTGTTAGGGAAGCAGTTAGGTGAGCCATGTTGCTGTTAGGGAAGCAGTTAGGTGAGCCATGTTGCTGTTAGAGAAGCAGTTAGGTGAGCCATGTTGCTGTTAGGTAAGCAGTTAGGTGAGCCATGTTGCTGTTAGAGAAGCAGTTAGGTGAGCCATGTTGCTGTTAGGTAAGCAGTTAGGTGAGCCATGTTGCTGTTAGAGAAGCAGTTAGGTGAGCCATGTTGCTGTTAGGGAAGCAGTTAGGTGAGCCATGTTGCTGTTAGGGAAGCAGTTAGGTGAGCCATGTTGCTGTTAGAGAAGCAGTTAGGTGAGCCATGTTGCTGTTAGAGAAGCAGTTAGGTGAGCCATGTTGCTGTTAGGTAAGCAGTTAGGTGAGCCATGTTGCTGTTAGGGAAGCAGTTAGGTGAGCCATGTTGCTGTTAGGTAAGCAGTTAGGTGAGCCATGTTGGCCAGTTAGGTGAGCCATGTTGCTGTTAGGGAAGCAGTTAGGTGAGCCATGGTTGCTGTTAGGAGAGCAGTTAGGTGAGCCATGTTGCTGTTAGAGAAGCAGTTGGTGAGCCATTTGCTGTTAGGAGAAGCAGTTAGGTGAGCCATGTTGCTGTTAGGGAAGCAGTAGGTGAGCCATGTTGCTGTTAGGGAAGCAGTTAGGTGAAGCCATGTTGCTGTTAGGGAAGCAGTTAGGTGAGCCATGTTGCTGTTAGGGAAGCAGTAGGTGAGGCCATGTTGCGGTTAGGGAAGCAGTTAGTTGAGCCATGTTGCTGTTAGGGAAGCAGTTAGGTGAGCCATGTTGCTGTTAGGGAGCAGTAGTAGTTGAGCCATGTTGCTGTTAGGGAAGCAGTTAGGTGAGCCATGTTGCGTTAGAGAAGCAGTTAGGTGAGCCATGTTGCTGTTAGAGAAGCAGTTAGGAGCCATGTGCTGTAGGGGAAGCAGTAGGTGAGCATGTGCTGTTAGGAAGCAGTTAGGTGAGCCATGTTGCTGTTAGAGGAAGCAGTTAGGTGAGCCATGTTGTGCTGTTAGGAAGCAGTTAGGTGAGCCATGTTGCTGTTAGAGGAAGCAGTTAGGTTAGCCATGTTTGCTGTTAGGGGAAGCAGTTAGGTTGAGCCATGTTGCTGTTAGGGAAGCAGTTAGGTGAGCCATGTTGCTGTTAGAGAAGCAGTTAGGTGAGCCATGTTGCTGTTAGAGAAGCAGTTAGGTGAGCCTGTTGCTGTTAGGTAAGCAGTTAGGTGAGCCATGTTGCTGTTAGGGAAGCAGTTAGGTGAGCCATGTTGCTGTTAGGGAAGCAGTTAGGTGAGCCATGTTGCTGTTAGAGAAGCAGTTAGGGTGAGCCATTGTGCTGTTAGAGAATCAGTTAGGTGAGCCATGTTGCTGTTAGGTAAGCAGTTAGGTGAGCCATGTTGCTGTTAGGGAAGCAGTTAGGTGAGCCGTGTTGCTGTTAGGGAAGCAGTTAGGTGAGCCATGTTGCTGTTAGGGAAGCAGTTAGGTGAGCCATGTTGCTGTTAGGGAAGCAGTTAGGTGAGCCATGTTGCTGTTAGGGAAGCAGTTAGGTGAGCCATGTTGCTGTTAGGTAAGCAGTTAGGTGAGCCATGTTGCTGTTAGGGAAGCAGTTAGGTGAGCCATGTCGCTGTTAGAGAAGCAGTTAGGTGAGCCATGTTGCTGTTAGAGAAGCAGTTAGGTGAGCCATGTTGCTGTTAGGGAAGCAGTTAGGTGAGCCATGTTGCTGTTAGGGAAGCAGTTAGGTGAGCCATGTTGCTGTTAGGGAAGCAGTTAGGTGAGCCATGTCGCTGTTAGAGAAGCAGTTAGGTGAGCCATGTTGCTGTTAGAGAAGCAGTTAGGTGAGCCATGTTGCTGTTAGGGAAGCAGTTAGGTGAGCCATGTTGCTGTTAGGGAAGCAGTTAGGTGAGCCATGTTGCTGATAAGAACAGCCAAGGATGCTCAGCAAGCAGGACAGGTCATCATACTGGTGGAAACCTTTAGTCTACTGCACATGGATTTAGGCACATGAGGCACATGAAAATGAAAGACAAAAACCCCTGCTTATGGAATAAAGGCGGCCGTGATAGCTTAGCATCCAAGGATTTATTTCTGATCCTTACTGGCGCATGCGTAAAAGCAAGGGGAAGATACACATGTGCCAAAAAATAAAACAGAGTAAATGGCATCTCACATTACCATTATACAAATGTGTGAACCGCTGTCATTATTATTAACAAAACACATGTTCACTAAAGGGGTCAAAATTCTTCCAGATGAAAGAGCTTACCAGGTAACATTACAAGGTGGGCAGACGCCCATAGGAGTAATTAGACGGTAGGTAAGCTGTTGCCACTTAATTCTCCCCTAGCAAGGCTGACACCCAGAGGAAAGGGATATGGGGATCAACAGCATCTGTCGTTGTAGAGCTACGATCATGTTGTGTCTATTGCTGTATTGCGAGCCTTTGTAATCTACTGGCTGCTGGTGTTTCTTTACCATCCCCAAAACATACTAACCCCTGCCCTGTTTTTCTTTTCTTGTCACCATTACTGGTGGGGAACCAGTTAGGTAGACCACTGTGAGCAAGAAGATAATGTCTTCATCGCAAGTGCATTTTTAAAGAACACATGTAAGCAGGATCAACCCTCTTAAACCAGGCATACTGTCTGGTAGGGTTGATCCTACTAATTGAAAGACATCCCTTTGTGCTCTGAAACCCACATTTGCATAAAGAATAGAAGTCTTTTGCTTTTATTCTCAGGGACACAACATCCTGTTTTCACAAGATAGGTATCATTTTAATCAGCAATATCACCTTTACCCTGTAGTCTGCTTTTGTTTAATAGGGTTGATCCTGCTGACTGTACTTTTTAAATTTGTTTATGGCAGAAAATCACATCCATTGCCTAAAAGTTCAATATTTTACAACTTTACAACTACAAGAATATTCATATTTCATAGTTCAAGGGATTGTCCTATTAAAATATTCTAGTTTCTAAACCAGCACCTGGATCTGAATACTTTTGTAAATGCATGTGATTAAACATTTTGTATAGCTACTGAGTTATTCATTGAAATCTGTCTGTATAGCTCCACCTGCTGTTTGTTCTTTTTCTAATTTCTCTGTCCTGCTCACTGAGATGGAAGCACATGCTCAGTTCCATCCTTTAACTGCCACCAGCTGCAGCAGATAGGACACGCCTCTGAGAAAGGACACGCCTCCGAGTAAGGACTCGCCTCTGAGAAAGGACACGCCTCTGAGAAAGGGCACACCCCTGAGCTGCCGGCTTCAAATAAATTTAGCAGAACAATTGGAGTAATGAATGTGGAGATCTCTGGATCCATGTGAGGTACAGGGCTGGTTCTAGCTTTGTTAGAAAGAGATTGTCATGTACTATATGAGGTCTGATTTTCAATTTTTTACATCAATCATGGGATAACCCCTTTAATTTGGCTTCACGTCATAGTCTTGGCTTATAGGCATTTCTATACACAATACTAAACACTGTACGTTTCTGGTGTGGAACAATCTAAACATCAAATGAGATGTTTCCAGTCCTGAAGATAAAGCTTGTGGATTCCAAGATTTGTTTTACTTGTTGTTTTGTTTCACAGCCTGTTTATTGCGTTGTACATTTGGCACTGGTTCCTCTACCTCTCCATCATATGTAGGTTGGGTATTGGAAGCTGGTTGTGGGCGTGAGTCAGATTATTACCAGTGTTTACCGCACGTGAAGGTGGAAAAAGATGTAAAATGTATCTATAAGGGCAAAACTGTGCAAAATGGGTAAACAAGGTCTCCTATATCTATATTACAGTCAGATGAAGGATGAGAATTCGAGCTGTGTGTTATTTTTGTTGCTATATCCAGGTTGGTCTCTCGCCTTCTGTTGTTTGCTACATTATATCTTTCAAAACGATTTACAGCTGCTATTAAATTTAACCCTCGAATCCCATCCAATAAGGCGTAATCTATTGTGAGAGACAAAATGATATGTGCTTTTATACCGTATAGCATTTTGCTAATTTTCATTTTTTAAATGCTGTTGTGATGTGTCATTCTGGAGTTGGCCACCATATGTAGGGGTATTGTCATGTGACTCTGGCCATTTGATAGAAGACACCACCTTCAGTGTCGGATTGGGGTTTTCGACTAAGGAGAGGTTCTCCAAAACGCATAAACAGTTGCTTGTTTATGAATTTGACCGCATTTTGATACTGTTATAAAATAAAGAGGAAGATTTTACTGAGAAGAAATTGCAGTGCCGAAATCATTTTTCTTCATTTCATTTCGGATTGGGGTTCCCTTGGCCTGCTAGAGGAAATTATTCTCAGGGCCCAACAGTTATATCATCCGTGCAGTCTAAAAAGTTTTGAATTTAAGAAATACACCCTAATGTAAAGTAATTAGCTCCGAATTCAACTCCAAACCCTTTTTTTTCAACTGTAGTATTGGGGCCAGTCCAACCAGGCAGTGAAATGTCATCACTCCTGACCCTGACTTCTCCTAAAGTCAATCAAAGTGCAGAGGGTGCTCCAGTTACAGAGAGAGCTGAGCCTCTAGGTGTATCGGCAATGCCCCCGTTGCTCCTAGAGGCTAATTTTCATATGCTAAAACTTAATTTTTCTCAGCAATGCTGGCACATATAAGCAAGGAACCAACACAGATGCCTTCAACTGCCAAGCGCACATATAACAGGTCAGCCAGTTATATAGGAATAAATCTACTGACAGATGCCCTTTAATTTGCTATTCAAGTATATAATATAGTCAACTCAAAAAACCATGCTGCCAATTAACCCTTATTATGCCCATACATAAGAACAAAATTACCATGAACTTGTTGAACTGATGGTCATATCCTGACTCTCGGCCTCCTGACTCTCGGCCGATGGCAGAGGCAGTGTAATTTATGAGGACCAACCTTGGATATATTGCAGCCTTTTCAGAATAGAGAAACATTGGTGGTATGAGGAAAGTTTTCATTTCCAATGGCAAAGTCAGAAGTCCAGTTATGATCTCCACATGTCTTAAGGATAGATACATATAGATCTAACTTTATAGAACAATAAAATGTATTATCTGTAAAGTAATAAATCAAGGCAACTGGACTTACTGTAGATTTCTTGAAAACGTTTCACTCGTTCTTCCAACGAGCTTTCTCAATTCTGAGTGAAAGCTCGTTGGAAGAACGAGTGAAATGTTTTCAAGAAATCTACAGTAAGTCCAGTTGCCTTGATTTATTCTTTACAGATATACCATGACCTGGATAAATGAGAACCTTCACAGACAATAACATGTATTCACTGTTAGTTATAGTTGCATAAGTTTTCTACGTCTAGAAGAAAGAAAGTTTCTCCACCAACATAAAAGAGGGTTCTTTGCTCTAAGAGCTTTGAGACTATGGAACTCTACTAGAGGAGGTTGTAATAGGAGCTCAGTAAAACAGTTCAAAAGGGACCTGGATGGCCTTCATGAGTATAGTAATATTGCAAGTTATAGTTCAAAACAGACATAGGCAGCTCTCACCTGTATATCCTTGTCTTGAGCCTGGACATAGCATCTGGATGTTCTATCAGTTAAACCTCAGAAAAACCTTTTTGGGTCCAGCTCCAATGTTCAAGGTATAAATCTTTATTCAAGTGGTTTTAAAATATTCCATAATACAGGTACAAAACTCCAAATTGAAAGTACAGGGCATTGAGAGAATAGCAGTTCCAATCAGAGGGGGGGATTTGAGAAGGAAGCTACTCAATAGAGAAGCATACTGGATGTTCCAGCTGGCCACACGTCACCCGCAAGGGTTAAATAAAAGACACGATCTTATACTGCAGTATTAGGATAGATGTTTCTATGTTGAGAGAATTTTCATTATCCAGCTATCAGTGAAAAAAAGCTTTTATTAATAGTAGTGAAGCGCACATAGTTTTATTTTACTATATGTTTTGATATGTGCTTTTTTTAGCAAATTTTTGCATGTGAATCTAATAGCACTGAGTATGTCAGAGCCACGCAATTTCCTGATTTCATGGTCAGGTGTGGGTGCGGCATATAAAGTGCACTCTTTTGAGTAATGTTGTGTCATGAGAAAGGACCTTTATTGATTATGGTCTGAAACGCGTAACATAATTCTACCTGTATTATGGAATATTTTAAAACCGCTTGAATAAAGATTTATACCTTGAACATTGGAGCTGGACCTAAAAAGTTTTTTCTGCAAGTTATAGTTGTTACATTTCTGGAGATGACTTGTGTTCTTCTTTTAAAGGAAATCTGTCTCCAAATAGGTTTCACTAAAACCAACTGATATGGAAAGTGTGCACTCGTCATCTCAATCTAAAGCTGTTGTTTCCTTGTCGATAAATGCCTGAAATCTGCATAAATTAGCCTTTTATTAATATACAAATGAACCACTGTACCTCGTTGCATCCAGAAACTCCGCTCACTCACTTACAGGCTCCCACCTCTTGCGGACACTTGTCAACATAGGAACAACAGCATTAGATTCAGCTGACTGGCACACATGCCCGATGTCAGCTGGTTTTAGGGAGATTTAGTTGGTAACAGATTCCCTTTTAAGTAAATTTGAAAAATTAGCTTCTACCTCTTGGAGTTTTTTTTTGCCTTTCTTTGTATCAACTTTCTAGGATAATAGGCAGTACACATGTCTTCTAATCAAAACTATACAGGAAAGGTGCCCTGATGAGATTACAATCATGCAAAAACATCCATTGCAGTCTGAACTAATTATGCATTCGAAATCAATTGCATCACAATGGACCTTGAAGACCAGTAATCTTGGAGTCTTCTTCGCACCAATTTGGCATTTATTTTCAATGCATCCCACCCTTCATAAGTAATGAATCAGTTTAGATATTATCTACTGTGCCCAACTGGAGTAGAGTCCTCTAAGTAGAGGTAGTAACTTAGTGGTTTCCATGACTGACAGTAAACAACACCTTGGTGGACAGTTGGTGACAATTTCACTCATCGGATCTGTTAGACTTAAGTATTGACATCTCAGATACCTTCAAAGTAATGACATTGACTTGATGTTATATATTCCACTTGCTAATCTTCCGCTCCCATCCCACATGATGTGTTAACAAGGCACATTGTTGTACAGTCAAAATCTAAATTTATTTTACTCAGCTCAGGATCTCAGCGATCTGTAGTCTTATTTATACAACACGAAAATACAACTTACCCGACAGATGAAATTGAAGCCGAAGAACAGATGGATGGAATCTCCTGAGTGACAGTTTAAGGGTGTCCCATGTGTAACGTCTGTACACCACAATAATGTGCAAAAGAAATGAAAAAATACTTTAATATTCCCCTCTGTTCCAAATATGATTTATTATGTTAGAGGACGTGAAAGTGGCACTTCGTCAAAACGAGAGATTTACTTCCTTGGACACAAAGTCCATCGGGAGAGATCTTCTATATTACGAAAGCGCAGGAGACCACTTTATGGTAGAAATTCATGTTTATGTTAACACTTGAGGGTCCACGAAACAATATTTTAACAATGTAAATCCCCGCACATGAATATCACGAAGTCTCAGTGGTACAGTAGTTCATTAAGCCCTTGCCAAGCTCTAGAAGTTCAACTGTATGTAAAAATGGATGTGTTTGATCATATTCAAGTGACCATTAATGGTTGTTAGATATCACAATACAAGGAAAATTTCCACAACATTGGCTTAGAAACATAGAAACATAGAATGTGTCGGCAGATAAGAACCATTTGGCCCATCTAGTCTGCCCATAAGAAGGCTTACTTCTCTGTTACTCAACCAACTAGTCATCTTCCCTTTCAGTAGAACTCAAAACCTTAGCGAAAATAGCACATAAACCACTTTGATAAAAGCTGGAACCATGGAGATCATGCATCTGGAGCAAAAGCAGGAATTTCCATCCAGGAACCCAAAAAGTTAAAAAAAAATAGTGCTTTCCTCTACTCTCTAATTATCCAACTAACATTATACAATTGCCTGCTGGCTACATCTTCTGCTCCTAAGGTGTAGTCAATGGAAAGTACTCCTAGAGCTACTCCTTTGCAAAACCCTTACAATAGCATATCCCATCCTGTCTTTGGATTATAATAGGATGAGAACTCTTATTAGTGCTTGACTGAAGGACTAGAGAAACATTTTTAGGATTTTAAGTAAATTCCACAATGTGATGAAGCCTTATTGTCAGTAGATTAACCAACCATGTCCAGTAGTCTAGGAATGCCCTAGGTGTTTAGGCCTATTATGCCTCAATATTAGTCAACAATCTATGGTCATTGACTTGTTTCTTGGGTTCTAGTTATGGCCAAATCAGAACAAGAAGCCTCAGAAGAGGCAACTAAAGACCTATGTATCAATAACACAGATGACCATTGACTGTCTAGTGAAGCTTAACTAACTAGGGATATGTTCAGCACTTTGTAATTCTACTTACCAAACAATTTAAAGATTCAGAATTGGCTCAAGTGTAAACTGCAGACGTGTCCTTATTTACATTTCCTCTTGACACAACATATCCCAAGATCAAGGATGCTATATGACCAGCATGATTTTGTGTTGCTCTGTTGGGAGATGTTTATGCTATATCTTTCTATAGGTATTTGTGATTTAAATTGCTATATATTTAGGGCTTTGCTATCATGACGCAAGATTGCACTGAATTTATATTGTGAGTCATTAATAAAATCCACAAGGATTATTTTTCAAAACTTTGATATGAACTTTGAAACTTTTTAATATGTACAGTAATATTATCATTAGAGATGAGCAAAGATTAGAAATTTTGATTTGGCAGCTTCGCAGACTTTGGACAAGAAGTTCAATTTGTTACGAATTACTTCGTCACAAGTCGCTTTCCATTGTATGGAGAGGATGTAATGACGGGGAGCGACAATCATGCCGCCCCTGAAATTTAACCCCTCAGATGCCACGTTCAATGCAGATCGCGGCATCAGCGATGACGTCACCGCGGGCACCCAGCGTTATCACGTAGTGAGGACATCGCACTCGCCGCAGGTCCTTTGCCGTGTTTTCTTCAATCATGACGGGAGTGGATGGCCTCTACGCAATCAAGCAATGAGGTGAGTATAATTTTCTTACTTTCAGCCATCATTTTAGGAAAAATTGATTTGTTACCATGAAATGCGAGGAAATTCGAAGTCCTCTTCAGATACTTCTATTTGTTCAACATTATGGTAGGAACACATATTGAGCTGAAGATATGATTAATATTAATACTGTAGTACCAATGCATAAAGTGCTGAAACAGGGGAGTGCATAGATATCATTAGGTCCCATGGCAAGAATCTGAATTTGGCCCCCGTGGCCATCCATAGCCCCTCCCACTACCTGTCCATGGCCCCTCCCACTTCCTTTGCCCTGGTCTCTCCCCAGCCCCACCTCTGAACTGTGCCCATTGCTGCTTATTATATAGTGTACCATACTTCCATGAACTGTGCCTTCTGCTTCATATTATATTGTCTGCCATACCCCCTATGAACTGTGCCTTCTGCTGCATATTATATAGTGTGCCACACCCCCGTGACCCCATACCCTGTACCGTGCGCTATAGAGCTTCCTCAGTGTCGATGTGGTCCAGCAAGGCAGCTCTTCCAAGGCAGTGGTGGATGACTGGAGACAAGTCACTCGTCTTTTGGACTGGGCTGGTCCAGTTTGTCTGCTCTGCTCCTCATTGTCAGTCACGTGCAGGCGGCAGGAATGAAGTCTCGCCCACTCAGTTCTGTCTGTCGCCTGCGCTTGGCTAGCCAATCAGCGGCAGGTTCTGCTAGCACTGCTAAATGCTGATTATCCAGTCCATCATCCAGCAGACAGACAGAGGAGAGTGCTCTTGTAGGCTGGAGATGGGGATAGACTGTAACTGCGGGCAGGGACATGAACTATATAAAGGGGACGGGCCCAACAAGAGCACAGGGGAAGCAGGGCCCATCTGGGCTCCAGAAAGGGACTTGAGGCAGGAGCAGAGCAGGCAGCAGCCATTGTATTAATGTAATTAGGGGGCATGGCCTTTCATCCAGCACGAAATGCCAGCGGAATGCTTGGATGTATAGGGAGAGGTATAAGCAGTAGAAAGAGTGAAGTGCTTATGCCGCTGTACAGATCACTAGTGAGACCTCACTTGGAGTATTGTGCGCAGTACTGGAGGCCATATCTCCAGAAGGATATAGATACTCTAGAGAGAGTTCAGAGAAGAGCTACTAAACTGGTACATGGATTGCAGGATAAAACTTACCAGGAAAGGTTAAAAGACCTTAACATGTATAGCTTGGAAGAAAGAAGAGACCGAGGGGATATGATAGAAACTTTTAAATACATAAAGGGAATCAACTCGGTAAAGGAGGAGAGCATATTTAAAAGAAGAAAAACTACCACAAGAGGACACAGTTTTAAATTAGAGGGGCAAAGGTTTAAAAGTAATATAAGGAAGTATTACTTTACTGAGAGAGTAGTGGATGCATGGAATAGCCTTCCTGCAGAAGTGGTAGCTGCAAATACAGTGGAGGAGTTTAAGCATGCATGGGATAGGCACAAGGCCATCCTTCATATAAGATAGGGCCGGGGCTATTCATAGGATTCAGATATATTGGGCAGACTAGATGGGCCAAATGGTTCTTATCTGCCGACACATTCTATGTTCTATGTTCTATCCAGTCCCACAGCCCCATAGCATCTGCCTGATCTGCAATATACCTGAGGTGGAGAGGTGCACCACCAATGAGGCCAGGTGAGGCGATCGCCTCAGGCAGCACCAGGAAGGGGCCAGAGCAGAAGGGCCATGGGCAATGAGTGCTTTTATTGTGGCATTCAGTTTTTGCCTCAGGCAGCAGAAGGCTAGGTGCACCCCTGCTGAGGTGAGATGTGTATGGTAATAGTAACATTGTAAGAACGCCCTTCAAGAACCGACAAGCTGTTGTCGCACCCAAGGCAAAGATGCCAAACATGAGTTACCTGTAAATAACTACTTATATCTTTGGAGAAATTGCAAAAGCTGATTTTGTCACTGGACTGTCACTGAGATACCTGCTTAATGTGTGCAAAACCACACGAAGCTCTGGAAATATCTGCATCTATGGCTATCACTATGTAGCATGTTTTGCCCTTGATTACTTTTGAAGAAGACTTCCCTACAGACTAATCTCATTTTGCTATATCCATGGCCTAGTTACCTACAAATAGGTTCATCATCCTTTCTGAGCAATGTAAAAACTCCAAAACAGTTCACAAATGGTGCAAAATGCAAAAAATACAATATAAAACACATATTAATAACACACTGAAAATATATGCCACAACGCTGCTGTTCATTAATTTTCCCCATGGTGGGAATTCTTTTTCCCCCCTGTTTCCAGGTTTTAGCGCTGGGTCGGCAATAATTCATTTCTGGCTGGCTTCTAATGCTTTTATGAAGCCTTCAAAACAATGTCATCAAGCAATCAAAATCTTATTTTGTGTTCCTGCCATCGACTTAATCTTCTTAAGTGTTTCATTATTCTGCAATATTTGCCGGGTGCATGTATTAATGGTAATCTTTTGATCTGCATATTAGCCACCGCCTGCAACTAATTTGTTTGTCTAGTGTTTTGTTGTGTTGTACCCTCGGTGTATACAGTATATTGGAGTCATCAAATAAGAAATGAACGCTGGCAGATTGCATATGAATTTATACATGTATAATTTTTTGGACATTCGTGTTTTGTTAAGTTGCACTTCAGCCAAAAAGATGAAACTAAATCAACAAATGGTGGTAATTGTGAGGAGCGTATTGGCCGATTTAATGGGAATGTATTTCTTGGATATGTGATCATAAACAATCAACAACAGTGTGTTGTCAATGAGATGCCGTCATGTCATAACATCTGATTTACTCCCATTTCTAATTATTTTGTCAGATTTTAATGAATCTATAATGTCATTTGTGTTTCAGCCTTTCGTTGTGACAGAGCTGAATATGCTACTGGAAACAACTCATTGTGAGATCATCATATGCTGCCTATCTATCTATCTATCTATTATCTATTATCTATCTATCTATCATCTATCTATCTATTATCTATCTATTATCTATCTATCTATTATCTATTATCTATCTATCTATCTATCTATTATCTATCATCTATTATCTATCTATCTATCTATCTATTATCTATCTATCATCTATCTATCTATCTATCTGATATCTATCTATCTCATATCTATCGATCTATCTATCTATCTATCATCTATTATCTATCTATCATCTATTATCTATCTATCTATCTATCTATCTATTATCTATCTATCTATTATCTATTATCTATCTATCTATCTATCTATCTATCTATCATCTATTATCTATCTATCTATCTATCTATCTATCATCTATTATCTATCTATCTATCTATTATCTATCTATCTATCTATCTATTATCTATCATCTATTATCTATCTATCTATCTATCATCTATTATCTATCTATCTATCTATCTATCTATCATCTATTATCTATTATCTATCTATCTCATATCTATCGATCTATCTACTATCTATCTACTATCTATCTATCTATCTATCTATCTATCTATCTGTTCTATATTTATTATCTATCTATCTATCTATCTGATATCTATCTATCTCATATCTATCGATCTATCTATCTATCATCTATTATCTATCTATCATCTATTATCTATCTATCTATCTATCTATCTACTATCTATCTATCTATCTATCTATCTATCTATTATCTATCTATCATCTATCTATCTATCTGATATCTATCTATCTCATATCTATCGATCTATCTATCTATCTATCATCTATTATCTATCTATCATCTATTATCTATCTATCTATCTATCTATCTATTATCTATCTATCTATTATCTATTATCTATCTATCTATCTATCTATCTATCATCTATTATCTATCTATCTATCTATCTATCTATCTATCTATCATCTATTATCTATCTATCTATCTATTATCTATCTATCTATCTATCTATTATCTATCATCTATTATCTATCTATCTATCTATCATCTATTATCTATCTATCTATCTATCTATCTATCTATCATCTATTATCTATTATCTATCTATCTCATATCTATCGATCTATCTACTATCTATCTACTATCTATCTATCTATCTATCTATCTATCTATCTATCTATCTGTTCTATATTTATTATCTATCTATCTATTAACTTTATATCTATTTATGTATTATCTATCTATCTATCTCTCTACCATATATGTCTATCTATCTATCTATCTATCTATCTATCTATCTATCTATCTATCATCTATGTCTGTCTTTCCATCTGTCTGTCTCTATCTATCTATTATCCATCAATCTATCTATCAATCATTTATCTGTCTATCAATCTACCTATTGATCTATCGATTATCTATCTATCGTATTGATCTTTTTATCTATTATCTATCTGTAATCTATCTATAATATATTTGTTTATCTATGTCCTTCGATTTCCATCTTTCTGACTATCTTTTTACTGTATTGATGTATAAATTGATTGATTTATCAGTCTGTTATTTATCAATCTACTTGTACTATCTATCTATCTATCTATCTATCTATCTATCTATCTATCTATCTATCTATCTATCTGTCATCATATAAGTATAAATAAAGAGTAAATAGCTAGCAGACCCCTCTGACTGCAGGTATCTTACAATTGTCTCAGTCGCAGTCTAAACAACAAAGCAGACACATCTACTAGTGACCAGTGTGAAAACTCTTGAGATTTACTTTTAATGGATAGTCACATAAAAAATAAAAAAGTTATGTTGTGATGATGATCCATTCTATTTAAGAGCTGTTAAATGGAACAGTGTGAATATAAAGCACCAAATTTATTAAGATTTGCCCAAAATTGTTTTCCAGTTTCTGTCTTTGTTCACATCAATTTTGTAGAAAAGCTGGGTCACTTCCGAGGTGCTGTCCCCATAGAGTTAAGGAGCCAATGCACTGTACAGTATACTTTTGCTATACATTTATTGAAAACAATTAACTGTTTAATCTTTAGGTATGTTAAAGGAGTTGTCCAGGTTCAGAGCTGAACCTGGATATATCCCAATCTTTACCCAGGCAGCCCCTCTGAGTGGAGCATCAATGATCTCCCTTGCCCCGTGCTGAATTGGGCAAGGCAAGGGCTTTTTCTGCAGAACCAGTGACATACCGGGTCTCTCTATGGGAATGCTAGGCAGAGGCTTCCGCCCAGCAGTGAGCCCGGTGATGTCACTGGCACTAATGGGTGGGCTTTAGCGCTGTCCTAGCCTGTAAAACAGACTACGGCAACCCTAAAGCCCACCCATTAGTTCTGATGACATCACCAGGAACACTATTAGGTGGAAGACTCCGCCTAGCAGTGTAAAAATACAAACAAAACAGCCCTTGCCCTCCACGATGCAGCGCAGGGCAAGGTAGAGCATCTGAGCATGAAATGCTTCAATGCTCCACTCAGACGGACTGCCCGGTTACAGCTTTGAATCCAGACAACCCCTTTAAATTTGTTAGAAAGATGGCCCCTTGGCTCCTCTAACTTTGCCCACGTTTCTCAAGATCTTTTTCAAAAGTAATGGGTGGTGATAAAAGTTTAACATTTTAGTTCAAATAGGGTGGCATCACCATCATTTACAATTTTTTTGACACCTAAATAGCGTTTCAAATTGTTTAATACCTTCCTACCATCTGTTCTTATGACTCTATGTTGTGCTGTTCCTCTATTATTCCTCTGTTGTTCCTTGTAGAACTAAATGAATTACCAACAGTCTGCAGTAAAGGTCCATCTGGGTGCTAGCAGTTGGGGGTTTGACCCTGCACAGTCTGGCACTTGTAGCACACAACCCAAACACCCAGTTGGATCTTTATTGCAGATGCCTAGCATTTCTTTTGTAAACTTCTAGTAGGAATGGAACCATAGAGTCATAAAAAAAGTGAACATGTCAGCAGGTTTGGCCATGCAAAGCTACTGACAACACCATCTAGCGCCTGGGGAGAGCAGGAGAAACATACCTTTTGTAGAGCTGTTATTATCAGGAGTAGTGTGAATATGAACTTTTATTCTGCAAGTTTCTGCTCCTGCAAGCGTCTTGGAGGTGAAGCTTCACTTCCCTTCATTCAGCATCTTCATAACCTCTCCCATGAACTCAGACAGCTGCTTTACCCAAACAGACATCTGCAGACATCCCTGCTGTGAAGCAGCTCAATGCAGAGGGCACTTCACAGAGAAACTCCGCCTCCTGGGCACTTGCAGGACCAGAACCTGGCAGAATAAATGTTCATATTCTATTTCTGAAAAGACAAGCTCACAAAAGGTATGTTTGTGCTGCTCTTCCTAGCACCTGCCTATTGCTGTCAGCAGTTTTCCATGGCCATAACTACTGACAGACTCCCTTTAATATTCTTAAAGGGGTTTTGCAGATAGCAACTTGTTCTATCTGACTTAAAGGTAATGTCAGCATTACTTACATGTAGTTGACCATTCTGGTGATCAAGCGTGCCATTTTGTTGCTTTCACTGCTGTTTATGTGGGCATGGCACTCAGTTCCCCAGCCTAACGCAGAACAAGTGGGCAGGTCTGTATGATTACCCTTCTTCTCCTCTTTACACAAATTTCAAACTGCTCCCTTTGGAGGAGAAAGTAGTAAAGTGATGTATTGTGGTCGCATGACATGATGAATAGTGTGTGTAGGGGGGTTATCCTAATGATGTAGGGGGCAGGTGGACCACTGATCACGTATAACCTGGGGTGCCGGTGTGGTCACGTGACCTGCAGTAGAAGCAGCAGAGCAGCAGATCTGATTGTGAGAGAAGCTTCCTGACCTTGCATTTAAAGGGGTTGTCTCACTTCAGCAAATGGCATTTTGTCATGTAGAGAAAGTTAATACAAGCCACTTACTAATGCATCGTGCTTGTCCATGTTGCTTCCTTTGCTGGCTGGATTCATTTTCCCATCGCATTATACACTGCTCGTTTCCAGGAGTTACGACCACCCTGCAATCCAATATTGGTGGTCATGCTTGCACATTGTAGGAAGAAGCGCCAGCCTCCCTGTGGCCGGGACCGCTGAAGTGTGCATCCCATCGTGTGCAAGCGCGACCACCGTTGCTGGATTGTAGGGTGGTCGTAACCATGGAAACGAGCAGTGTATAATGCGATGGGAAAATGAATCCAACCAGCTAAGGAGACAATATGGACAATCACAATACAGTAGTAAGTGCCTTGTATTAACTTTGTCTACTTGATAAATGCCATTTGCTGAAGGGACGCGACCCCTTTAAGACCACCGTTGCTGGATTGTAGGGTGGTCGTAACCATGGAAACGAGCAGTGTATAATGCGATGGGAAAATGAATCCAGCCAGCAAAGGAGACAATATGGACAATCACAATACAGTAGTAAGTGCCTTGTATTAACTTTGTCTACTTGATAAATGCCATTTGTTGAAGGGACACGACCCCTTTAAGACCACCGTTGCTGGATTGTAGGGTGGTCGTAACCATGGAAACGAGCAGTGTATAATGCGATGGGAAAATAAATCCAGCCAGCAAAGGAGACAATATGGACAATCACAATACAGTAGTAAGTGCCTTGAATTTACTTTGTCTACTTGATAAATGCCATTTGCTGAAGGGACGCGACCCCTTTAAGAGAGCAAAAACGAGTTTTTACCCATTTGTCCGATTCATTTTTAACCTACTGTGTAACTCAATGATTATTACATTCAAATATCTGTCAATCAGGTCTTGTTAAAAAATAAAATAAAATGAGTATTTAAATAAAAACCTGAGGCACACTCAGTGCTGTGACACTTGTTCGCAATGAGTGCTTGAGATGATGACAAGGCGCATTTTTGGACATCGGCCATTATTTATAAGTTGTTTTGCCAAACCTAAATAGTAATCAGTTTCAAGTTAATCAGATATCAGACAAAATGCCTCGTTACAACAGTTTATTCTGAATTGCCAGGTCACATTCCTTGTTTAGAGTTGGTTTAAGTGGATTCCCAGGGAAAAAAAAAAATATTTCACAGATACTTTGGGACGGGCAGCCTTTTCTTACCCGCTCTCCATTCTAGAAGAACTGAGCTTTCTTTGTAGACTTGAATCATGTTGGCTGCTAGTACAAGTTAATCATACCAATTAATGCAATCGGCACATACGCCAGGCTATGCCTAATTAAATGAAACAAAAGGATCCTACAAATACATAAACACTTGGCTGGCTCTGTTGCCATGATCCAAAACGGAGACTTGTGAAATGTGAAGGTTCGGAAATAAAGTCACCAGAAATGGAACACCACAAAATGAAGCTTTATTACAGGCTGACGTCATTTTATCTTATACATTCAGGGCCCTCATCTATTAGCTGGTGCAGTGGAGGGGGCTGCAAACAGCAAGGCTCTCTGTCAGGAGGACCCCGAATGTATGTACATGATACCGTTTTGTAATTCTTACTTCCTCCTGCTGGGGTGCTGCAGGAAAATGGGAAATTGGCTGTGGATTTTTCCAATGATTACCACTGATCACTTAGGGCAGTGGTGGCGAACCTATGGCACTCAGAGCCCTCTCTGTGGGCACCCACGCCCTGGAAAAAGTCTAAGGCGTACCAATATGCCTTACACTTTTCCTGCCATTCATCAGCGCAGGGCGCGATATGAACAGCACAGGCAGCGTATTGAATGTAGGCGGCTATTACAGCTAAATAATAAATTACATGTCAGATATAATATATTGGACTGTAGTAATCATGTGAAATTGCCGTGTTGGCACTTTGCGATAAATAAGTGGGTTTTGGATTGCAGTTTTAGGCACTTGGTCTCTAAATGGTTCGCCACCACTGATCACTTAGGGCATAAAGAAGTTGGACATTTAAAGACCCTATGTCTGCTGTATATAGTTGTACAGCACTAGGGAACTAATTAAATGCAAAATTCATTTTTTTGGTTATTTAATGGGTTGGCCAACTTTTGGTTTTATTTTTGGCAAACCCTTCCTCCTGGGCAGACCTGCAAAAGGAAGCACACATGCCTGCTTCCTGCAGCTCGGTCCCGATTCCTTCACTCTCTGGCCTTGGCTGTCTTGCTAGGGTCCCTCACTGTCAACATCCACTTTGAAGTTGCTGCAGGCAATCGCTAGCCACGGTGGAGACCTGCTCCTGATGCAAGGGGAGCAGGTCATCTCTGCAGCCAGTGATTGGCTGCAGTGGTGTGTAGGCAAAGGTTGATAGCGGGGAACCCGAGCAAGGGAGCCGAGGCTGGGAAAGGAAGGAGCTGCGACCCAGGTAAGTATGTTTCCTATTGCAGATCTGCCCGAAATGGAAGGCTTTGCAAAAAAAAAAAAAAGTGGCAAACCTCTTGAAATGGATTATGCATGGTGAATAACCCATTTAACCACTTCCCAACCGCTGTACTGCTATATACAGGGTGGCGCCCTCTCAGTCCCTACTTCCACCACATATACAGGGAGTGCAGAATTATTAGGCAAATGAGTATTTTGACCACATCATCCTCTTTATGCATGTTGTCTTACTCCAAGCTGTATAGGCTCGAAAGCCTACTACCAATTAAGCATATTAGGTGATGTGCATCTCTGTAATGAGAAGGGGTGTGGTCTAATGACATCAACACTCTATATCAGGTGTGCATAATTATTAGGCAACTTCCTTTCCTTTGGCAAAATGGGTCAAAAGAAGGACTTGACAGGCTCAGAAAAGTCAAAAATAGTGAGATATCTTGCAGAGGGATGCAGCACTCTTAAAATTGCAAAGCTTCTGAAGTGTGATCATCGAACAATCAAGTGTTTCATTCAAAATAGTCAACAGGGTCGCAAGAAGCGTGTGGAAAAACCAAGGCGCAAAATAACTGCCCATGAACTGAGAAAAGTCAAGCGTGCAGCTGCCAAGATGCCACTTGCCACCAGTTTGGCCATATTTCAGAGCTGCAACATCACTGGAGTGCCCAAAAGCACAAGGTGTGCAATACTCAGAGACATGGCCAAGGTAAGAAAGGCTGAAAGACGACCACCACTGAACAAGACACACAAGCTGAAACGTCAAGACTGGGCCAAGAAATATCTCAAGACTGATTTTTCTAAGGTTTTATGGACTGATGAAATGAGAGTGAGTCTTGATGGGCCAGATGGATGGGCCCGTGGCTGGATTGGTAAAGGGCAGAGAGCTCCAGTCCGACTCAGACGCCAGCAAGGTGGAGGTGGAGTACTGGTTTGGGCTGGTATCATCAAAGATGAGCTTGTGGGGCCTTTTTGGGTTGAGGATGGAGTCAAGCTCAACTCCCAGTCCTACTGCTAGTTTCTGGAAGACACCTTCTTCAAGCAGTGGTACAGGAAGAAGTCTGCATCCTTCAAGAAAAACATGATTTTCATGCAGGACAATGCTCCATCACACGCGTCCAAGTACTCCACAGCGTGGCGGGCAAGAAAGGGTATAAAAGAAGAAAATCTAATGACATGGCCTCCTTGTTCACCTGATCTGAACCCCATTGAGAACCTGTGGTCCATCATCAAATGTGAGATTTACAAGGAGGGAAAACAGTACACCTCTCTGAACAGTGTCTGGGAGGCTGTGGTTGCTGCTGCACGCAATGTTGATGGTGAACAGATCAAAACACTGACAGAATCCATGGATGGCAGGCTTTTGAGTGTCCTTGCAAAGAAAGGTGGCTATATTGGTCACTGATTTGTTTTTGTTTTGTTTTTGAATGTCAGAAATGTATATTTGTGAATGTTGAGATGTTATATTGGTTTCACTGGTAAAAATAAATAATTGAAATGGGTATATATTAGTTTTTTGTTAAGTTGCCTAATAATTATGCACAGTAATAGTCACTTATACACACAGATATCCCCCTAAAATAGCTAAAACTAAAAACAAACTAAAAACTACTTCCAAAAATATTCAGCTTTGATATTAATGAGTTTTTGGGTTCATTGAGAACATGGTTGTTGTTCAATAATAAAATTAATCCTCAAAAATACAACTTGCCTAATAATTCTGCACTCCCTGTAGTCATACAGTGGTGTTTTACACAGCAAACAGCCAGAGCTAATGTAATTATCTGATGATTGCATGTTCAAGTCCCCTAGGGGGACTTTAAAAGGTGGGGGGGGGGGGGGGAACGATTTTAAAAATATTTTTTAAATTTAAAATGCTCATACTATTAATTAATTCAAGATAAACACATTTGTCCTGGATAGTTAACAGCATTTTTTTGTCACTTGACCTCCCAAATAAATGGAATAAAAAGTGATTAAAAAGCTATACTCACTCCAAAATAGTGTCAATAAAAACTACAGATCATCCCACAAAAAATGGGCCCCCACACAGCCCCATAGACTTAAATACATAAAAGTTATGTTATACACTACGTGCAGAATTATTAGGCAAATGAGTATTTTGACCACATCATCCTCTTTATGCATGTTGTCTTACTCCAAGCTGTATAGGCTCGAAAGCCTACTACCAATTAAGCATATTAGGTGATGTGCATCTCTGTAATGAGAAGGGGTGTGGTCTAATGACATCAACACCCTATATCAGGTGTGCATAATTATTAGGCAACTTCCTTTCCTTTGGCAAAATGGGTCAAAAGAAGGACTTGACAGGCTCAGAAAAGTCAAAAATAGTGAGATATCTTGCAGAGGGATGCAGCACTCTTAAAATTGCAAAGCTTCTGAAGCGTGATCATCGAACAATCAAGCGTTTCATTCAAAATAGTCAACAGGGTCGCAAGAAGCGTGTGGAAAAACCAAGGCGCAAAATAACTGCCCATGAACTGAGAAAAGTCAAGCGTGCAGCTGCCAAGATGCCACTTGCCACCAGTTTGGCCATATTTCAGAGCTGCAACATCACTGGAGTGCCCAAAAGCACAAGGTGTGCAATACTCAGACATGCCCAAGGTAAGAAAGGCTGAAAGACGACCACCACTGAACAAGACACACAAGCTGAAACGTCAAGACTGGGCCAAGAAATATCTCAAGACTGATTTTTCTAAGGTTTTATGGACTGATGAAATGAGAGTGAGTCTTGATGGGCCAGATGGCTGGATTGGTAAAGGGCAGAGAGCTCCAGTCCGACTCAGACGCCAGCAAGGTGGAGGTGGAGTACTGGTTTGGGCTGGTATCATCAAAGATGAGCTTGTGGGGCCTTTTTGGGTTGAGGATGGAGTCAAGCTCAACTCCCAGTCCTACTGCCAGTTTCTGGAAGACACCTTCTTCAAGCAGTGGTACAGGAAGAAGTCTGCAAGGTAAGAAAAACATGATTTTCATGCAGGACAATGCTCCATCACACGCGTCCAAGTACTCCACAACGTGGCTGGCAAGAAAGGGTATAAAAGAAGAAAATCTAATGACATGGCCTCCTTGTTCACCTGATCTGAACCCCATTGAGAACCTGTGGTCCATCATCAAATGTGAGATTTACAAGGAGGGAAAACAGTACACCTCTCTGAACAGTGTCTGGGAGGCTGTGGTTGCTGCTGCACGCAATGTTGATGGTGAACAGATCAAAACACTGACAGAATCCATGGATGGCAGGCTTTTGAGTGTCCTTGCAAAGAAAGTTGGCTATATTGGTCACTGATTTGTTTTTGTATTGTTTTTGAATGTCAGAAATGTATATTTGTGAATGTTGAGATGTTATATTGGTTTCCCTGGTAAAAATAAATAATTGAAATGGGTATATATTTGTTTTTTGTTAAGTTGCCTAATAATTATGTACAGTAATAGTCACCTGCACACACAGATATCCCCCTAAAATAGCTAAAACTAAAAACAAACTAAAAACTACTTCCAAAAATATTCAGCTTTGATATTAATGAGTTTTTTGGGTTCATTGAGAACATGGTTGTTGTTCAATAATAAAATTAATCCTCAAAAATACAACTTGCCTAATAATTCTGCACTCCCTGTATACCATATATACGTATATATTTTTACATTTTTTTTTTTGAAAGAAAAGAAAAACTATAAAGATCACTGTAATCATACTGACCCACAGTTGGTGGAAGGAGTGGCAAAATGTTCACCTTTCAAGGAGGATCCCAGTAATATTACCTGGTGTAACTTTCAGAGGTGTAACTATAAGGGTTGAAGAGGTTGGAGTTGCACCCCAACCTGGGACATAAGTGGGCCCAAAAAGTCTCTGTATCCCTGTCCAGTGCCATTATGGACTGGTAACACTTTGGGGCCTCTCTTAAATTAAGATTGAAATGTTGACAATTGTTATTCATATGTTGTCAACTTATTTTTAAGTTCCTATATACTTTCCACTTTGTGACAACCCACACTGTTCAACAGAGATTACACTCAGTGCCTATGTCTATGTATAGAATGTTGATTTGGCTTGTACACTTTTAGAACGCAAAATGTATAAAATGCGTCAAGACAAGTTTGGCGTTCTGCATTATTTTAACAAATTCCTCTGCTTTTCAAAAAGATGATCAATGGAGGTGCTGGGTGTCGGCCTTCTACCACAGCTTTTCTTATCAGGAGTAGTGTGAATATGAACTTTTATTCTGCAAGAAGCTGCTTTAGGCTGGGTACATGAGTGCCATTGCCACAAAAACAGCAGTGGAAGCAAAATGGCACACCTGATCCCCACAATGGCCAACTACATGTAAGTAATCCTGACATTACATTAAAGCCAGATAAAACAAGCTGCTACCTGGAAAACCCCTTTAAGAATTTTAAAGGGAGTCTATCAGCAGTTATGATCTTGCAAAACTGCTTATAGCGATAGACAGGTGCTAGGCACAGCAGTACAAACATACCTTTTGCGGAGCTTGTTTCATCAGAAGTATAGTATGAACAACTATTCTGCCAGTTTCTGGTCCATTCAGTTTATTTTTAATATTGTGTAGGGAGAGGGATGTTTACCATTTTTTTTTAACATTTTATTAGGAAAAGATGATTAATTGTACTAGAAAACAGGGCATAAAAAATATTCTTAGCAAAGTTCTAACTGAGCATTACTAAGGAGAATCTGTGTTCAGTCTTTAGCATTTTACTGAGTGCTGAAGACGCCTGTATGTAACATATAGACTATCAGTCTGCCTCTTGTCACTGCCCCAGTTCCTGACTATGTACATGGGTGTGCTATCACTGCCTATCACACTAATTATCTGACTTATTACACACATGCGTCTTCAGTGCTGAGTAGAATGCTGAAGACTGAAGAGAGGCTTTCCTTAGTAACGCTCATTTAGAGCTTTGCTAAGAAGAATCTTTACACCGTTTTCTAGTACAAAGAAACCTCTTTCCCTAATAAAGTATATTGGACAAATGTTCAACATCCCTGTCCCTACACAATATTAAAAATAAACTAAAACAACAGATACACTTTAACTATATCTGAAGAAAATGAAGATAAAAATAATGTGATACAATTGTAAACTGCTCGTAAAAGATCTCTTAGAGGCAAAAAAAAAAAACGTAGACAGATGAAAAGGAAGAACATGTCGAGGTGACAACCCTCTGGTGATTTTAACATGTCATTAACATGTCTCATGTATCTGTGTCTGACAAGCTAAATCTGCCTGCAATTTATATGTGAAATAAAGTAACACTCCAAGTTGTTACAGTTCCAGAATGATTCTAAACACAACCTGATATTGGTGCAATGTGATCAGGTGCTTATTTCACTTATATTTCACCTACGTTCTTGTCATAATTAGTTTGTGGAGTTGTTCCTAGAGCCATTTTATTAAACTCGATGGTTGTGTTGAGTTTTATCAGATATAGCTTTCACTCCCAGACTGCTATTGTCACGGCGGTGTCTCGGTTGTTGTAGTTGTAATGACACGTCTGCCGTGCATATAGTTGCCTGGGGCAACGTGTTGTTCTGCATACTTGTGCACTGCTCCCTTTATCTTTGTTCCTTCCCAGTCTGGTGTGTGGGGGGTTATGGTGTGGATTTAGGTGTGTTCTGGGTGTGGCCTCATGGCTCTACTTATTCTGGTGCTTTAAGCAAGAGGTCTGTAGTTTTCCAGCTTTGTTGGTGATGGAGCTTTGCTCCATTCCTGGACATTCCATCTGTCCAGTGTGAGGGCCACCTAGTTGGACATCAATGTGTTCCCTATGTTTCTTTGTATTCTACCCTACCTTCTCTTGCATATGTTTGGTGTGGGTTATGTTCAGGGTCTGTTGTATGTCTAGTTGTTGTTCCATGTCTTGTCTGTTTGGTGTTTGTAGTCCAGAATGGTTGCTAGACATTTCCCATGTCTGTCCGTGCCTTTGGTGAGAGGGTTCCTGGATTCCCCAGAGGGAGAACTACAAAAAAAAGTTAAGAATCTACATCAGTGCAAGCAAGTCTCCGCAAGACTGTCGCCAGCATGCCCAAACCACCAAATAGAAAACAGGCAGCCAGACAACAAACAACTCGGAGAGACCGCACTGAACACTGCATCCACCTCAGACACAGTTCACACAGGAACCACTGAGGAATGGATGAGGGGAGGTACCAACACAGAAGAAGTTCGCACCAAAACAGCAAACCACTGTCGCCGTGAAACGCACCGTAACCAAGATCTCACCTTTCACCCTTCCTCCGGAGGACAAGCATGTGCACCAGAAAACAGCATGCGAAACATGCTGACACCCTCTTCTGAATGCACAGACAGACAGGGCAACGTCTAGCATCCATGCAGGACAATACACATGAACGACAGACCAGACATGGAACAATAACTTGACATACAACAGACCCTGAACATAACCCACACCAAACATATACAAGGGAAGGTAGGGTAGAATACAAAGAAACATAGGGAAGACATTGATGTCCAACTAGGTGGCCCTCACACTGGACAGATGGAATATCCAGGAAAGGAGCAAGGCTCCGGCAGCAACAAAGCTTGAATACCACTGACCTCATTCTCACAGCACCAGAATAAGTAGAGCCATGAGGCCACACCCAGAACACACCTAAATCCACACCCTAACCCCCCACACGCCAGACTGGGAAGGAACAAAGATAAAGGGAGCAGTGCACAAACATGCAGAACATCACGTTGCCCCCAGCAACTGTATGCACGGCAGACGTGTCACGGCGAACTACAACAACCGAGACACTGCCATGACAGCTATAGATCAAGAATTTCGCTGAATGTCTAAAAGGAGAGAACAGGGTTTGTGAAATCCTATGAAATCTGGGTGACCTTGGAACAAAAGTATATCTTCAAAATATCTACCAAACATGACTGCTGTAATGTTGTTACTTCCTGGACCTGTATATAAGAAGAAGGAGATTTGGCTGACTTACATAGAAATACACAGTGATAGGAGAAGAAGAGTTTGTAAGGTTAATAAGGAATATTACTTATGCAAATGTCTTGTCTCTGGTTGTGTTTCAGTTTCTTCAGTGGCATGCTCATTTTAGAGGTTATTCCCATCTCTTCTTTATTTGTATCTTCCTAGAATAACCTTTTTATTCAAACAATTGATTCCTAATAAGCCCATAAAAGTATAGCTACATTTTGGTTATCTGTGTGACAACTGGCAGAGCGGCCATTATTCTGTTAATATTTGGGGTTCAGAGGCAAGGCAAATAAAGCAATCATCTAGAACTGTGATGGCTAATCTCTGGAACTCCTGCTGTGGCAAAACTACAACTCTCAAGATACACACTTGTTTGGCTGTTCTCATAACCCCATAGAAATGAATGAAGCATGCTAGGAGTCATAGTTTCACCACAGCTGGAGTGCCGGAGGTTAGCCATCACTGATCTAGAATGTGGATTGCTGTTGCTATGATCGTGGTCCACTATTTCTCTCCATAAGCACCTTTAAAATTGGGAACAGTTGTTTGAAAAGGTGGCTGAACGTGCTTACTGCCACTCCATCCAACGTTTTGAACTCCATGCTTGCTTTTTCCAAGCATGCTCATGTAGATCTTTTCATACCTCCCATACAGTTACATGAAGGCGTCAGCATGCCTGTTTGCCCACCGCTCCATAGCACTCCATCTCAGATAAGGAACCTGCTCTCCAATTCTAGAGATCCATGGAGATCCAACTGCTGCTGATGAAAGATTTTTCTTGAATCTTATGTATTCTTATTGGCAGATAAGAATTTCTCCTATTTGGGCGTCTCCTTTTATTATGTCAACATATTGAACAGGGAAACTTAAAATAGGTGTCAAAAAAGAAGACAACCCATTTAAGGAACATAGCTGAGGATTTGGAGGGTTGGTGGAAGGGGTGGCAAAATGTACCACCTTTCGAGGAGGATCCAGGATCCCAGTAATATTACCTGGTGTAACTTTCAGAGGTGTAACTATAAGAGGTCAAGAGGTTGGAGTTGCACCTCAACCTGGGACATGAGTGGGCCCAAAAGGTCTCTGTATCCCTGTCCAGTGCCATTATGGACTGGTAACACTTTGGGGCCTCTCTTAGTTTAAGATTGAAATGTTGACAATTGTTATTCATATGTTGTCAACTTATTTTTAAGTTCCTATATACTTTCCGCTTTGTGACAACCCACACCCCCCCCCCCCCCACTGTTCAACAGAGATTGCACTCAGTGCCTATGTCTATGTATAGAATGTTGATTTGGCTTGTACACTTTTAGAACGCAAAATGTATAAAATGTGTCAAGACAAGTTTGGCATTCTGCATTATTTTAATAAATTCCTCTGCTCTAAAAACTGTTTCACATTGAAATATTGCATAAATTAAAATAATATTAAATAAACCATCACTGTATATTACAGGTGAAACTCGAAAAATTCGAATATTGTGCAAAAGTCCATTTATTTCAGTAATGCAACTTAAAATTAGAATTTTGTGAAAAGGTTCCATATTCTAGGCTCAAAGTGTCACACTCTAGTCAGCTAATTAATCCATACCCCCTGAGCAAAGGGGACCTGAGATTGTGACTTTGGGGTTTTTATAAGCCGTAATCATCCAAATTATAACATATAAAGGCTTGAAATATCTCGCTTTGCATGTAATGAGTCTCATATGTTAGTTTCACCTTTTAAGTTGCATTACTGAAATAAATGAACTTTGCACGATATTCAAATGTTTCACCTGTTTACTATACTTGACACAAACTTTTAGCCGAAACTGTAGATAAGGATGTGACAAAAATACCTACAGATTGGAGGTAGAAGTGTAAGTACCTCTTTGCCTCTTTAGGCAGATCCAAAGACTGGTTCATGGATTACATTATTGGAACTGGACATGTTACAGAAAACTGGAATGTGATTGCATTTTAGCTCTCGAATTATGGCCTCAATACCTGACCCACTGAATTCAGTAGAACAGCGGGGGTTTGGGTTTTGCTGCTACTAAACCTACACTAAAATGCGTCTGCCTTGACTTTAAAGCACGTTGTTTAAGAAAAAAAGGAAAAATATTTTAAAACGTTGACTTTTTAGGCATGTAGATAAATTCCAGATGTATTGCAGCCAGAAAGATTGCCACTAACCTGCTTATTTTGGTTCTTTTTCTTTGCTTATTTCAGTTGACGCTTTCTTCCTGTTCGTGGATCTGTGCTGTGTGCTCTGAACCTTGCAGATGTCTCCCCTTCCTACTGACCCCTTCCTTAACCCTTCATGCAGGAGGAAGCTGCACCTACATCTCCCTCCTCACCCCGTTTCTCTTTCTTCAATTTACTGCGCTTCACTAAATTGATTCTTTAAGGTTAATACACCTTCACAGAGAGCCTACAGACATGGAAGGGGAGAGAGGTGGCATTTTTCCTTAAAAAGATATCGTACTAAAGTTTCATGAGTTTATTATAAAGGTATTATAGTTTTTTACTATTGTAAGGAGTTGGCGCCAACTGCCATATCTGTTTTCTTCCAACTGTTGAGCTAAGCCGGCCACATACACAAGTGAGCTGTTGGTTGACCATGACCTGCAACTATCTCCTTGACCACTCTCCACTCCAGGTAACAGTTGAGGGCCCTGAATGGGGACCCCTTTATCAACTCTGAATTCCTTAATAGTTTGCTTGATTATTTTTTTTTTAACTAGACAAGCCCTATAATTCAGACATGATTTTCTGAGAATGTTAACCAAATATTGGTAAAGTCTATCAGATGCTTACGAGGTGACTCCTAAATCAGTCATCCATAACCGTGACTTGTTCCATAAAGGTAACCCAGATGATGCTACTTAGGTAAACCAATTATTGTGTATGTCCATGGTCCGTGACAAAAACATTATACTGCAAATGACTTTTTTTTTTTTGAATGATTTGTTTTTTGACCTTCATAAGGGTCATTTTACATGGCCACAAGCAGGGCCAAAATTAGCGCTGATTGACATAAAAACAAGTCAAACTGTGATCATTTAAAGGGTCTTACCTGGGCCGATGCATGAGGGACAAATAATTGTTTATAAAATTGTTCATCCCCATACAGTTTGCATATTGTGGGCAGCACATCCCCTATTTATGAATATTTGAGGCAAACAAACTGTATACAAACTCAGATCAGCCAACCTAGAGGAAATTGCTCGTTGGCTGATCAGTGGGGTGTTTAGATAGATTGATGATAGGCCAAATGAGCGTTCCTAGGAACATTTTTTCCTGATCACCAAACCCTTTAAAAGGACCTTCAGTGCATTGGGTCATGAATGTAACCAAATCTCAATAAGTGACTACACCACACTTGGGACATCTGAATAGTTATTTATTGAGAAGCCACAGTCCTTACACTTTTACAACTGTAGGCTTTTGTAAGGCAAAAGCAAGATGGATCCACTATTTTACACAGATAAAAAGCTTCTTGAGGGACCCCGGTGACATGCAGTTACTGGTCAAAATGCAATGTACATGGCAGATATAAAAACAATTGTGAACACAAAATTATGTAAATTAAGGTTACAATCTACGGAAATAAGTATTGTATATTCTTATAAACACAGTTTATAGTCTAAGTCTGTTATTAAAGTTGTCTTTTTGTTAGATTTTTTAAAGTTTTTTTTATACATACACTTTTATTAAAACCTAAACAAAATGTAACATTTAAAGAGACATTAACATAAAATTGTTGTTTTTTTCTCTCTTTTTCCCCAACAGTAACTTGTTCGGTTGTCTCATATGTAGAACGAGAACAGTTGTGGTTTTGGAATACTACTCCGCCGATATGTAACCTCTAGGTAAGTAACAGAATGTTCAAGTAAAACTGTATGACTTAGAGTTTTGGATGATAAACCTTGGATTGTAATGATATCACCATAGATAAACCTTATTGGGTGTAGCCTCTTTCTCTTTTTGGAAACAAAGCCTCTAATTGTAGTTCATTCATTTGAGCGGATGGCATCCACGCAACAGAAATGACATTACTATTCACTCATAGGCACAATAATTTACCATCAACGTATATACATTACAGGAATGAAGCATTGGATATTTTTGCTGAAAACAGGGACATACCTAGCATGTTTCCTATATATTTTAATTAACAGTATTAAACAATGGTGCTCTATATTGCTTATGAACCTATAGATTTGAAGTTAGGAAACCCATGAACCAAATGTAGTGCGTTTTTTGTTTGGAATCACACAGCTAGAATGACAATTGTATTGGTAAAATTCTTATGGGCATTTGGAGCGGACAGAAAATTCCCTAATGTGGCTAACAGACATGCACTGGGTATCGGGCTACATCCCATTCAGAGTCTACAACCAGATATTTAATCGTCTTCCTCGTCTTCTTCATCGCTGTCCTTCATAGTTATGCCTTGGAGGCCTCCACCTTCGCTGACGGAAGCTGTTGCCTCCTCCACTGTTAGCCGGTTTCGGATTGTATCGTAGGTCTTGCTGTTTAGCGTAGAGTCCAGTACACCTTGTAATCGGAAGTCTCGATAGGTTTTCTAGAAAGAATGATAAAGATGTTATATCCCGGAGCCACACACGGGTTGATGTTACTTTCCGTCAGTAGATAGATGATGGAGGTTATAACTCAATTAGTGTCTACTTCCTAGCTTCTCCTAAGACACAATTAGTCGCTAATGATAACGGCTGATAGTAAATAAGGTGAAAATGAAGTTGATACGTTGATCGTGATGGCAATGTTTTAGAATTTTCTCTTCACACCAATTTCACTGCAACAGTAGTTTTTTTTTTTTGTAACAGCATTACACATGGCACAACTATAGCCCATTATGTTCCCGAGAGGCATAACTTATTAGTGACTTGTTTAATGAGGTGATGATTCTGTGAGCTTAACCCCTGTGAGCCAAAACGCCTTTATCAAACATTATGTCACTTGACAAGTGACAATTTTTAAATAGTACTTATATTGCAGATTTTTCCGAGATCAGTATTAAGTTTTCCAGTACAGAAAATATGTCATTAAATTAAAAATTTCTTAAAGGGGTTGTCTGATTTAAGTAAAAATCATGAATGATACGCAGGAAACGGTGTTAAAAAAATCACCTTTTTGCTATCCCATTCAGGTCATCCTGCTGTGATCTGGCTGCAGTGGTCATGTGACCATAGATGGTAGCATAGCACTGGAATGGTGGATCTTTAAAAAAGAATGTTTTTTTTTCTTTTTTTACACTCTTTTCTGCCTATCATTAATTTTTTTAGTTAGATCTAACAAACCCTTTAATCACCTAAATTGACTTCAAATTACTACATTCTTAGTTATAAATTCTTCCGTCAAGACTTCCATTAATTAGCCAGAGAAAAGAGCAGTCTGTTTCTCTGGAGGACCTATAATGATGTCAATTACATGGATAATCCATAGATTTCAAGGGGCACCATGTAATGTTTCATTCTCTCTGTGGTTTCACTGTGTTGGGCACTTGGTGCTTGTTTTTCGGCAGATAACAGCTGGGGATCCAATGTTTTTTGGGGCATCCTTCTAACTGAATGGAATTGTAACAATCAGACAACACCGTTAAATATTTTTATTATTTTTGCGATTTACTGCGCCATGTAGATACAGTATAATGAATGTATTCATATTGTTTCTAGTCCCACAAAATCTCACAGTCTAAGATGTCTCCTCCCTTTAAAGGTTAGCAATATTTGAGAAGATAAACTTAAAGGGGTTGTCTCATCTCAGACAATGGGCACATATTGCTAGTATATGGCCCCATTGTCTTATAGGTGCGGGTCTCACCGCTGGAACCCACACCTATATCAAGAATGGAGCCCCGAAAGTGGTGGAGGGCACACTGCGCATGGGCAGCAGCTCTCCATTAATTTTCTATGGGGCCTCTGAAAATAGCTGACCGCTGGTTTGGCTATTTCCATCGGGCCTATAGAAGTGAATGGGATCGTTAGCCGTTCATGCGCGGTGCGCTCCCATTCACTTCTATGGGGAGAGCACTTGGTGGTGGCTGGACCAGTGTCCTCCAGCGACCACTTTGCAGGGCTCCATTCCCGATATATGTGCGGGTCCCTATATAAGACAATGGGGCATATCCTAGCGATATGCCCCCATTTTCTGAGATGACACAACCCCTTTAATGCTAGACTAGTTAAATGCCCATACTTAGAATCACTTAAGCTTTAGACGCTACTTTTGGATGATAATGTAGCCCCATGTATGTAGCTTTTCAGAAAGACTACTATATCAGAACAGGCACTCATATACATCAAAGGGTGGGTTCACATCACGTTTTTTGCCTCCGTTTGACGTCTACATTAGAAGAAAGGATACAAAAACACAGCAAACCACGTTCTGGTGTCCTGCAGAGTAGGTTTTTTTTTAACAATGAAACTATGATGAACGGATGCCACTGTATGGCATTAGTCTGAGGCATCCGTTTAATGTATATGTTTTTTGTATACCTTAAACGGATAGGAAAAACTTGATGTGAACTTTTTGCCTGCATGCTGCTATTTTAAAAGGGTTTTTCAAGATTTTAAAACTTATGGCCTATCATCTGGATAGGTCATCCGTATCTTACTGCTGAAGGTCCAACACCAGTGATCAGTTGTTTGAGAAGGCACTGGCACTCTTGTGATCGCCACGGCCTTCTCGCAGCTCACCATGCACAGTACCATACATTATATAGGGGCTGTGCTTAGCATCGCACTCAGCTGCATTCACTTCTATGGGGTTTAGCTGCTTCTAGGTCTTGTCGGACCCCCACTGGAAAACCCCTTTAAGGCTAAACTTAAAAAATACTAAACCTAGAAATGAATGATAAAATTAGAGTGTGTCAGTCTACAAGGTTTTCTGCAGGATTGTAGAAATCCAGTAGACAACATAATGCCCTACCGATCTGTTCCATTTTCATCTGGGGAATAACTTAGGGGCAGGACTTAGCAATGGGGCAATGCTTAATATCGTATTTGCACTACTGAGCCCAGGGAAAGGCGGGGAGGCTCCTGCTGCAGTCAGTTATCTTACAAAGTGATACAGGATGGGGATAGTGAAGAAGAGGATGGTTGATCTTCTGGACACAAAATAAAGATTGCTATATACATTTTTTAGTTTAATTTTTTTTGTTAGATCAAATAAGATAGGAAAAGAGGAGCTTAAAGGAGTAAGTAATGCTATATTTTGTATATTTTGTGCATTTTCTACATTTCATGAAATGTTTAACAATGAAGAATAGAAGTAATCTTGGGTCAATGGGATGACATATTTGTTATATGGAAACACTATTGGTGGACCTATAGAGATATTCCATTTTCAGCACCTATGTCTCTATAAGGACATTACAAAGATTTTCTCAGGGATTCAGGGTTTTTTAGCTGAAGCAAAATTTTTTGTAAAAGAGAATGTGTATTGTCAGTTATTATAATATTATAATCTCTAATTTAAAAGACATAATTACCAAACTTTGACTAGTGGCCTTAGCGCTGACTTACTATGTCTTGGATGAAAATCCAATTAAATTATCTGTGTGCGAAATTTACATAGGCGTTAAAATGGAGTTTCACTTTTCGTTATTGTTCCAAGTGCTCAGGCATCGGCTTGTGGGTTTGAATTTCAGCCATTGTGTTCAAAGATGGTTCATGTTGCCACTGTTTTGTGGCTCCTGACGTTGGTTTCTTGTGGGCGTAAATTGGTGTCATTGTACTTTGTATCTCGCCTCAGTTTGATACTGCTAGGGTTAACTTCCCTTGGCTCTGTGTGTGTGCACCTATTTGTCTTATCTCTGCTATATATTCCAAGTTGTGTGTCCTGCCCGTAGCTGAGAAAAAAGTTCTGTCCAGATTCTCTCTGCTTGTCCTGACCTAAGTTATGTTTGGCATACCCCAGTGTCTGTTCCATGTATTTGTCTGTATTCTGTGTGCCTGACCTTGTCTTGTTCAGTCTGTGGTTGCCTTGGTCTTTCATGCACTCTACCAGCCTATTCTCCACTTGGTTTCATCAGTGTGCTTTTCCTATGCCTCCAGTGCATTGCACTGGAGTCTCTGACCTCTGTGTGTCATCTGCCAACTACACCAGGACTTTTCCAAGAAGTAGCAGGCTTGTGTCTCCGGCGAAGTCCAGATCCCTGTATAGGGGTTAAAGGGGGATAACCAGGGGACCTTTGGGATAACGCCCTTAGGAGGAGCCCATCGGTTAGTTGGCACAATGGTTCCACAACCATTGTCTGTAACAATAGCCTTATTAATAAATTGCATATCCATCTGATCAGAGGTCTGAATTGTAACCTATCTATGTATAAGAATATGCTAATTGAACATATTCTACCAACTTGTGAAAAAAAACATTAAACAAATAATTAATCTCCCCAAATGAAACCCTAAAATTAAATCTCTGAAAGGTAACGACAGACAATCCACTGACCATCAACTTTTAACATATCGGGTTAAAATAAGTTTTAGTTCATGTGTAATGGTGACATTTGGCATAATGCCTGGATGTTAGAGATAATGCAGATACCAAAGCAGTTTCCTTACCGCTTCCCAAACACTTATAGAACCTGTTAGAAAGATATGCTTCTGTTGTCATTTTAATTACGCAGAGGTAACACAACTCACATCTGTCTACATTTTATAATGTCCTTTGTAGGAAACATATCATTTGTTTGGTCTACGTTAACACCTCATTACAGGGAATCTGTCAGCAGTTTGGACCAAGCTGAACTGATGACATCCCTAGAAAGGAGCAGGGGACAGCAAGACCAACATACTTTTTGTGAAGCTTTTATTATTAGGAGTAGTGTTAATATGAACTTTTGTTCTTGCAGGCTCTTCTCCTGTAAGTGCCCAAGAGGTGGAGCTTCGATGTCAAGTGCTCTCTGCATTGAGCTGAATTGAGTACAGTTATAGTGGTCTACTGTTTGAATGCTATGTCACTGAAATTAGAAGAGATGGGCTGTTAAGAAGATCACTGTAGAGAGCACTTAAAAGGGAAGTTCCACCTCCTGGGTACTTGTAGGAGCAGAACCTGTAAGAATAAATCTCCATATTCACGCTACGGCTACATTAACACAAACGTTGTGTTTTGCGGATCTGCAAAACACGGATATGGGCCCATGTGCGTTCCGCATAGAAAATGCCTATTCTTGTCCGCATGTGTGGACAAGAATATTACTTATTCTATTTTTTTTTGTGGGGCTGCTGGACGGAGCAATAGATGTGGACAGTAAAGGGTGTGCTGTCTGCATCTTTTGTGGCTCGATAGAAATGAATGGGTCCACACCCGTTCCGCAAAATTGCGGAACGGATGTGGAGTCATTCATACGGTCGTGTGAATGTAGCCTACTCTAAATAATAGAAGCTCCACAAAATTGTAAGCTTGTACTGCTCTTCCCAGCCCCTACCTAGTACTGTCAGCAGTTCAGCATGATCAAAACTGCTGGCAGGTTCCCTTTAAGATGTTTTGAAATCAATGTCTCATTTATAAGTAGAAAGATGAAACATAATTATAATTTGTAAGACAGTACTAGGGACAAGCTGGGGACAGCAGGACTAACATACCTTTTGTGTAGTTTTTATTATCAGGAGTAGAGTTATTATGAACTTTTATTCATCTAGGTTCTGCTCCTGTAGGTGCTCAGGAGGTGGAGCTTCACTGTGAAATGCTCTCTGTATTGAGCTGTTCACAGTCCTTCCCTTCTGTTTTGAGTGACAGCTATGGTGGTCTCCTGGTTGAATGTTACAGCTGTCACTCAGAATGGAAGGGAGCGGCTATGAAGCAGATCATTGCAGAGAGCACTTCACAATGAAGTCCCAGCTACTGGGCACTTTTAGGAGCAGAAACTGTAAGAATAAAACTTTTTCACAGCACTCCTGATAATAAAAGCTGCACAAACTCCATTGCTTTTATCAGCTCCTACCTAGTGCTGTCAGCAGCAGGTCAAAACTACTGACAGACTCTCTAAAGCATATTATCGTGTTTTGAAAGTGGAATGATGAAACAAAATTACGATTGTCAAGAAATAAACACTTTACAGTTCATTTTACAAAACCTATTCCAGTTCTTATTGAAGTGTGCTAGGTTATCACTGTTTGTTTTTAACTACGGTTGAGCGAACTGGAACTGCAAAGTTCGGGTTCATACCGAACTTTGCGAGTTCGGGTACCCGGACCCGAACCCGTCGATTTTATTATTTTCCGTTATAACATGGTTATAATGGAAAATATTAGCATTCTTAAGACAGAATGCTAAATAAAATGGCCATTGAGAGGTTAAAACTAATAAAAAAACCTCACCTCATCCACTTGATCGCACAGCTGGTATCCTCTTCTTTCTTCAGGACCTGCAAAAGGACCTGCGATGATGTCACCGCGCTCACCACGTGGTGAGTGCTGTGACGTCACCGCAGTTCCTGCTGAATGAAGATAGATGGACCCGCGGTGACGTCATCGCGCTCACCACGTGGTAAGCGCGCTGACGTTATCACAGGTCCTGAAGAAAGAAGAGGATACCGGCTGCACGATCAAGTGGATGAGGTGAGTTTTTTTTTATTTTTTGTAACCCCTCAATGGCCATTTTATTTAGCATTCTGTCTTAAGAATGCTATTATTTTCCTTTATAGCCATGTTATAACGGAAAATAATAAAGTGAAGTTCAGGTCCCCATTGACTTTAATGGGATCCGGGTTCAGGGTCAAGTTCGGGTCTCGGCGTCGCTCATCCCAACTTCCACGGGTTCGCTCATCCCTATTTTTAACACAAAATTATAATTGTTTCAATTATATGTTTTTTTTTTTAAATCAAATTTTCATCCTTTGACTCATTTTTGCTAAATTAAATTCATTTTGAAATATAGTAAAAATATGAACTGGTTAAATTACTAAAAGTGTGCGCGTTGTTAGAAATCAGCGTATTACCACAGTGCGTCACAATTGTTATTGTGCATCCCACTGTAGCAGATTTGTGGTGATGAAAAAGCAGTGGCAAAAGCTATTTATAACCAATGCCTGACGTCTCAGCAAAAAAAGAAAAAAAAAAAGGATGTCATTGGCATTCACAAAACAAGGTATCATTATTAGCAGTTTAAAATGGATGTGTCAAAACACCTGCATAATAAGATGTTTTAATTAATATTCCAACTTCTGTACCTTGGGAAGGCACTGTGCTCAGAATACTCATTTTGGTAATGTCTGCAGATCTTACATGCTGCCAAATAAACTTACATAAAGAAATGTATTTGTGCAATTCTTTTAATATCTTGTTTGCATTTCTTAAAGAAAATCATAATAAATAAAACTGTAACAAGATAAAAAAAAAGTCTTGTTTTTTTATGATTCATTTATTAAGGACCTGGAAATGGCAGCCTCTGAGTAAAAACAAATGCAATGAATGTTATTTAATTGATGTAAGCTCTCCTGCAATCTTATTTTATGGTAAACCACTGTGATTTCACACTGAAATAATTATCATTAGCCCAAGACACGCATACACAGGAATAAAAATATACTTTCCGGGCATGTGATCTCACCTTTGTGATCTCTTATAGTTCAGTGTAAACACCCATTGTAAGAGAAACTACTTCAGTTAATTATGAGAACAATATCAATTTGCATTTTGTTTAATGATCACAGAATACATTAAGGTATGCTGCGAAGAAATATTTGTATCACCAACAGATACAGAAGAGTTTTTAAGGAGTATAAGAAATTATTGAAATGCTACGGTAGAATAAAAAATAAATAAATGTAATAATTAAAAGAAAAAGAAGATACAGTTATACATTTTATTTATATATTTTTTTGTTTCTACTAAAAATTGCTTGACTAGTAGGAAATGTATTAACATATATCAAATTCAAATAAAAAAAAAAAAACAATCCTAATGACAATGCATTAGGCATTTTTTTTCTTTCTCTGCATTTGTTTTAAATCTACAACATATAAAAAAAGAATAATTAATTCAATATTTCTTATTGCAAATTTGCAACTGTCATATCACTATTATATTATTATGCCATTGAACTAATATTTATATATATATTTATATTTATACACACAATAAATTTTAATCTCTCTATATAGTATCTCTCTCTCTCTCTCTATATATATATATATATATATAAATTAAAAAAAAAACAATTTTAAGTAGAAAATAGAGCTCACAAAATAAGTTGTATCCTAACTTTGTAACACGATAAAACAGATCTATAACCATTTTCACATAATTGAGAAAATAAAATACATTTTATAAATGATGGCTACGAGAAATAAAATGGTATACCTTGACAATCCTAATGAGGGTTTTCAGCTGATAGATATGAAGTTGTAGGTCCATACGGTCAGTGAGCCATGTACAAATAACATTCATTGAACTGGTGTACCATTGCTGAAAAACAGATAAAAGTTCTCCAGACATACAGTAAGAGCAACAACAAAGTGTCCCAAAGGGGGCAAATAATTATATAATTAAAAATAATTTATTTCCAGAGAAGTAATTTAAGAGTATTCAACATAAAACAATTGAAATACCTTCATAAAAAAATATGAAATATAAAAAGTAAATGAGAACCATCAAAAAATTAATGCAACCAATGAGCTTTAAATATACATAATAAAACATGTTTCAACTTACCTTTTTTTTAGGACTATATATTTAAGAATATTAAATCTACGCTACAATTGTCTAAATGTAACCAGTCTTCAGCAGGAAACCAAAAGACACATATTTGCTGCATTATAATATAGTCAATGGGTGTTTGCATGTTGGATACAACCTAAAGCGAAATAACTTATTGCTGTTTGCATATCCAATGTGCTATCAATTTGCTTGAAATTGCAAGAATATTAACTGAACACATACACATACAAATGAGCTTCGATCAAGCTGTTGAAAATAATTATTTCCCTCTAAGAGGGTTAATTTTGCTTCTTGCCTGTGAAAAATGCTTGAAGCTGTGTCACTGCAGACTGCCAGCCCTGCAGAGCAAGATGTCTCTTGAGCAATGCACTTCTAGAATGCTGTTTAGAGATTCATATTTCATTTCCCCTTAGCGATGTCGAAATAGTATTATCGTACATCAACCTGTGCAATGAGCTTATAACTATGGGTGCCATCCCTCTAGTACAGAGAGTAAAATATAAAGTACAAGTACAATAAAAAAGGGTTGGTAATGGTCGCATTTCGAGGACCAATTAATACCATCGGAGTGCAGCTTGTTTCTGCAGGTAGATTTAATAAATATATCTTATGAAAAATAATACATATTTTTTCCAAAGATGGAATTCAATAAAAATTGTTGGATTGAAAGGACACATAAATGACCTAATAATAGTAAAAATGTACAAAACATACTATATTTTACTAAAATATAAGTATAGTAGAGTACAATATAGTATTATGATAAATATGTTATACTATGGTCCAATGTATATAAAGAAATATAAATTTAGAAATAATACAACAATAAGACTAAAAAGTATATAGTTCAAAATGAAAAATTGTATTATATTTGAACTAATGTGAAAAACGTGTTCTTATGTGGAGGAAAACTGGTAGAGATCGGTTTCGCAGAAATGTATGGGTTCCTCCGAATGTATACCATTGACATAAATGTATGTATATATAAATGCGTATGTCTGCTTCTATTTCCCATATAAAAAGTAAGCAATGCTCGTTGTGCAGCCCGTTGTATTGAGAAGTGTAGTGGACACTACTTTGCAATACAGTTGAGGAAACAGTATACCAACATATGTCAGCTATATGTACGCCACTTTTCTGGCTTCTGTTTGATTAATGATAAACTATGGGCAAATAAGACAAGTAGATCTGGAAAAATTTCTCAAAGACAACACCAGATAGAGAGATGTACTTTAAGTCAATGAATTGCGAACTTTGTCGGTGGCAGATCATACTAATACAAAAATCATAATCCTGCAAGATCAAATATTGAAATATAGCTGCTACTAGACCAATCAAGTAGAGTACTAATACAATATACAAGATAGTCACATCCTACGTGAACAACTCTGTCCAGCAATAAATAAGATATAAAATATATAACCTATCCAGATGTTTTTTTTTTCTAAAACAATACTGCTCATTGACCTACAAATAGCTTAGAAAGACTAGAGGTATGTAGGAGTCGATGTTGTGAAGAAAAAGACCATATGGACCAAAAATGACCCTTCCTTTTTATTGGAACCATAAAAAAATATATAACTACACAAATTGAGAAGTATATCACATTACCATACATACTGATCCTGAGATGACTTCCTATAGTTGATTAACACCACAATGCTAATGACTACTTAAAGTGGTTTCTGATCCAGATGAAACTTTTTTTTTAGCAAATTTTCAGTGAATGAAATGGAGCCCCCAGGACACTCATCAAAGTACCGAATGGCTACAAAGAGTGTCTCTCCTTTTGGAGGACCTAGTATATCCATACATCACATGGACAGCCGTTGGAATTGGCCCAATGGGAAGGGTGCAGTGTTTTGTTTCCCCTGTGGTGATGCTGTAGGGAAATTAAACACTTGATGCTAAGTTCTTCCAAGGATTATAGCTCGTGACCCATCAGGACCATTGCCACAAAATGAGATCGGATAAAATAGTTGAACGTTGACACTTTATGTACTCAGAAATAATATCTTATCATTTGTACTATAAACAGCTCCATTCATTCCACAGGCTGGTTCTGGTACTGAAACTTGGTCTCATTTAAATGATTAAGTTTGGGCTTTAGTATCATATATAGTGGTCTGCATCTTCTAGTCACTGAGCCGTGTAAACAATGGGGGGGGGGGGGGGGGCACAGGGCTCTGTCAGTTTTGATCAGGGGGTTCCAACAGTTGGACTCGCCTTATCAATTATTGATGGTCTATACTAAGAATTGACCTTCAACATTTGACTCCTGCAAACATCTATCTCAATGTTTAAGAAAATTGATTATCCATTAATTAATCCACAGATTTGCTTGACTTCTATCTATATGCAGTTCTCCGTTGTTGTCCATGCTGAGCCCAGCTGGACACACACGACGCAAGCTTCTATTTTGGATTTTTTTCTATAGACATCGAAACACATTGGTGTTCTGCTTCATGCCAGACAAATAAAATCCATGTTCTGATTTTGATGAGATCAGTGCACTTAAACTAATGAAATAATCTTTCTATCAAACTACAGTCCGCACCCTGCAGGGCAGAGGCAGTAAGGTGTGAGGCAAGTTATTAGGGGTCACCACATTAACTTTACTTACAGTGTGGTATATTTTAATAGGGTCATAATAATATAATTTGACATTTCCTTCTTGGTAGAGAAGAATTAAGCCATTAGAAGAGGTTTGTGCCCTGTCTATGCCCAGAGATTGGAGCAGGTGTTTAACTACAAGCATAAATCCTTCATTTAGATCTTTCGTAATTGCCTCTGGTGACCATTAGCAAATTATGGAGATGAGAGTGAAAACACAAATATTATTCTCCTATTGTCTCATTAGTAGTCACTTTTCTTCTATCACGTCGGCCACCACTTAATATGGTGTGAAGTTCCCTCAATCCCGACTGTTAAATGGACGAAGCTCTGCACAGTTGGTACACATGGCTGCTTCAGTATGTATATAATATGTGTGTCCATAATTAAAATACTACCAGTGTCTCAATCTTTTTCAACTGGAGCTTCTCCAGCCTGGGTAACACCAGTAGTCAAAGTCCCCCCAAAATCAAAAACTGATCCCAATTTTATTTTTTTTCTCCTGGACCCTGAATGATGTTAAAACAAGAAGAAAAGTCACTAATGTTGCTAAACTACACAATGGTGGGGATCCCACCATAAGGTCCGGGATCCCTCCATACTATGAACCTAAATGTATTTTGCTTTTAAAATTTTCAGGGTTAAAACCAGATGGCTGAACATGGTGGATGGATCAAACATGGCCACTGAATTATTGCAGCAACACTGTCCCTAGCGCCAGAGCATCTAATCATTTTTGCCACAAATGTTATCCCACCTGATCCTCCTCGACAGCTGTGAGCTTCTCACCACGGATGCTTACCCCATAGTTCACTAAGCTCTGGTCTATAGAAATAGCATACCGTACATAGGGCTTTCATACTTATGCTGGCAATACATAGAGCAATGTCTTTTTGACACCTACAGTTGGTAACTGACAGGCAGAGTCTAGTTCAAAAACATTTCTTTCCCCAAAAATGTAGTGAGCACTATTATGTTTTAGGATGTTAATAGTTTTTGGAATGGACCATTGATTGCTGCCTCTTTTCCTGTCTGTCTGATTGATTCAGGACTTGAGGGACAAAGTCTGGTGAGGACCTGCTCATCTACAACACTAGGTGTTAAATGTGTTATCTTTTTGCATTGTGACCTGTGGTTGATAAGACATTTTCCTCTTTTCAGACATTCTCTTTCTCCCTGGATTTAGATCAGATTATTGGGAAGAAAGTTCCCTACATTGGAAAATATCCTTAATAAGGGAAGTGATCATAACTCAGTTCTTGATCCATAAAAACACATCATACAAGACCATTTGACATGAAAACAGTGGCACATTTTCATAGTAATTATTAATCAGAGAGTACTTCAACCTTCAGAAAGAATACATTTTGGCAGTACCATGCCAATACCCATAGCCATAGCGGCTTTTATAGGGCAAAAACACTTTAATGTGTGTACCCTTCGTGCAGACGATAAAAAAGAATATTGCTGGTTTGGGTCCATTCTTGACTTTGCTATTGGGCCTTTTGAATTATAGTTACACCCTTGGGCTCTTTTCTAAGTAGCATTTGCATCCCCCCGATTCAGTGTGTCCCCTTCTATGGTGGAGAAGGACTGGTAGCACCAGAAGATGTTTTTGGGTCCTTTGACCAGGGCTGAACAGACTTCTTTTTGTTATTACCATGGTGCTCGCATTTGGCTAAAATGACTAATAAATTCAACACAAATCTATCACTGTCTGAATTACTACATATAAATATAGTCTGATATTTTTCTTGGGAACTCCTTGGCCCAATGGAAAACCTTTAACTCTATCTCTGCAGTGTACTGTCTATAGCAGGGATCTCCAACTCGTTGCACTTTGCTGTTGTAAAAGTACAACTTCCATCATTGGTGTTGTTAAGCAAAGCATTCGAAGCGGAATTTAGTCCCAAGTTTAGGAAAACTTTGATTCGCAATGCAGCGAAAATTTCCTTGTGCTTCATAGTAACGAATAATGTTTTTCCTAAAATGGAGGCTGCACATGTTATAAAGTGACAGTAAGAAGTCTGGGAATGCAAGATCACCAATAATGCTGTGCAGCCAGCCAATCTGCAGGTAGCTACAGCCCTATAATCCCACGTGGTCTCTGCCATTGTCCTGTGAGTGACATGGCAAACGCTCATGCGCTAGGGACAGTGTTGCTGCAATAATCCAGTGGCCATGTTTGATCCATCCACCATGTTCAGCCATCTGGTTTTAACCCTGAAAATTTTAAAAGGAAAATACATTTAGGTTCATAGTATGGAGGGATCCCGGACCTTATGGTGGGATCCACATGGGATTATAGACATCCTTATTGTGAATACAATAATTTTATCGATAGATACCTTTTGTCTCCCTCAGTGTGTACTGCACTCAAGTTGAAGCAGCGCTGTTTTCTATATTATATACATTGGTTATTTGTGAAGGGTACCCACCTCACGAGAAAAACTGCAGTAGAAAAGGACAATACTGATCTGGGTACTGTAACTTTTGTTGCAAATTATTGTCTGTGTCTTGTGTTTGTAAGTGTTTATATTTTTTCCATTTTTTATTTTTATTTTTTATTCATACGTTAATTGTATTGCTTTGAGGAGGGTTTTCCCACCTAAATGCTGTGTTACCATCTCTGGTACCATCACACAGGAGGACAGGGGCTGCTGAAAACATGCTCTGTCCACCCCGTTTCTCACCAAGGGGAGCTGGAGCACACCTAGATGCCCATGGCATCTAAAGGGTTAAAAGTCTGCAAATGTCATTACCGCCAGTCGTGGACATTAGCGCTGGGTGCCTTTTCTTTAAAACAGCAGACACCCGGCGGACATTTTAAATGTCCAGCCACAGACGTAAATTTACTGGAAAAAAAGGTTAACTTCCAAGCCTTCACATTGGGACTGGGCCACCAAGGAGGAAGAATATGATTAAGTAGAGTGGCTTGGGTATGCCTGATTTATAGAGATTCATGACAAATTAATTTGGAACAAATACAATTTCTTGCTGAAATTAAGCGAATCGGCAGAATCCAATTTTTCTAAACTTTACTCATGTCTATTCATAGATATCCTACAGCTATCAGGGCATGCTGGGAGTTGTAGATTGAGGGCCACGAGTTTGAAATCCCTGGTCTATAGCTATGTTCTTGTACTTGGGCCAGAAAGAAACAGGAGTAAATAAGACAATGCAAGACAATGGTGTGCAATTTGACCAAGATTTTGCAGGGCCAACTAACTTCCATACATTACAACTACATAATAATAAAGATACTTCCATATTTCCGACTTATGTCGACTTACTGTGGTATAAGAGGTTAAAGTATCTATAGCAGTTGAGAAAAAAATATATATGTATACCACAGATTTTTTTTTCCTACCCGATATTCATTTCCAGCTGGGGAGGACTGTGCTATGATACATAACACATAACATACTTGTCTCTGAATATATAAATTGCAAAAATTGATTATGAATAAATCTTCAAGTAACACACTGACTGCGGCACATTTTTGTATTAACTGTGCTGAGAGCCTCTTACTCCCAAGGAGGTGGTGTCATTACACATACCCCCATAACATCTGCAAAAAAACCCCGTTTCATTTTGTTAGGTCTCAATCGAAACATGACCTTTTTGCTCTTTGCTATGAACCTGTAGTTCACACTCGTACTTTACAGGAAGCGGCGGCACACCCCAGGGGTGCTGCAAACAGAATCGTGTAAACCAGATGCAGCGCGGAGCCTTAATGCACCTGAAGCTGTTGTATTCCTCATTCAGAAGCTTATATACTTGTAGATTAAGGTCCCTTCAGCTTTTCAAAAGAGGGGGACAAAACCAGGAATGCTCATAGGGCTGGGATGTCAGCGGGGAGGCTGAAGGATTACAAGAAACCTGGGACTCTGCCTCTTTCTGCCTTTGCTAGTAGTTTTTTTTTTTTTTTTGTATGTGAACAAGTGCTACACAACAGATTGAAGCTGGTATAAAGGCCTGAGACTGTGCAAGAGTGTCACGCTGTGCCTCAGCTGTGCTTGCAATTAGCAATAAGCATGAAATCATTATTGTTGTAGGAGCTGATGGCAATCTGAAGTGACAAGTTTTACAAGGGAAGTTCTGGTGGGGATGTTTGAGGAAGCCTTTTTTTTTTTTCCTTATTTTTCTACAGTCTTGTAAGACTCTTGCATGGTCAATCCTTCTTCTTTCATTATATTTTGTTTCTTGATGAAGGGTCTACTTAGTTTCCCCTTTTTCGAATCTAGCAAGACAACAAAAAAAAATCCCAAAAACATTTGCCTCAAATTAGCGAAGAAATTCTTGTTAAGGGGCGAAGAGATTAAGTGTGCAAAATGACTCAGCAGGTGACTTTTGGGTGGATCTGAGGGTTGAGAAGTCTTTAAAACGGACTACAAGACATTTTAGGCTTCTGACAAAAGGACAAAGTAATCCTACCTGCTTGCTTTAACCACTCTTGTTTGTCTATTATTATGTGCTTTAATGCTCATGAGAACACAACTATTGGCGATACGACTCAATTTCCATAGTAACTCACACGAGTGACCCCGGTGTCAGCTCCGGCTTCACAAATCCGACCAATCCAAGCATTTCAAATCTCTTTAGAGCTGAGACAGATATGACCAGGCAAAACTTTTCAGAGGGCTGAGCTCTTTGTTGGGAAATATGGGTTTGTTTGCAGATTCTTAAAGGAGTCTCCTTTTCAGGCTGTAACTTTTTTTTTTTTTATAATTGAATGTATCTAGGGATTGCAAAGCAAACACCATAATGATAGAGAATGCCTATGTACACAAGAGAAGTGTAATGCAAGGTTTACACGTCTTGTGTGCTACAAAAGTAATCGGATTCATTCTCAATGCTCAGTTGAGTTAGGACAATGAAAAAGGATTGAAAGAAAAATAGAACAAACAAAAACATAGAGAAAAATTAGTTTGCAAATTAAAAAAATCTTCAGTAGGGGTGAAAAGCGATATTCTCTATTTATACTCTATTTCAAAAATTCTGAGAATTTTACCATACTGGAAGTATTTGAAAGTTTATTATTATTATTTTTTTATCCATAAAAATCAAGTTGATGTTTAGTTTTTACCAGGTCTGTGGCACATGGTTGGTGTCGTAGTCAGCAAAATCTTCCCATATACGATATATATGTCGATTTGCTCATAGACTTCAAATCGCATATGGAAAACATTATATCCCATAGCCCCAACTATACAGAAAATCATAGTCAATTATGCCTTTCAAGGGTATGCAGAAATGTATACCACACATATAGAGGTGTACAATGGCGTTTAAATCTCCATTTCATTCTTCTGTTCTGTCCGAAGAACAGAAAAATAACAGGATCCTGTAAAAAAAAACAGACCGTGTGCATCAGTTATGCACAATTTGCATCTCTTTGAGTTATTTCCATCAGAGATCCGTTATTTTAGATGGGAAAAAAGTCCCGCATGCACTATTTATTTTCCGTCTAATAAAACGAATCTCAGATGGAAATGGCTAAAACAGACACCAAATATGCATAACTGATGCATAGGATCAGTTTTTTTACATGATCCTTTTTTTAAAAGGATTTTTTTTTTTTTTACAGTATCCGTTCTCATAGTAAGATGCATATAGTATTTTTATGTAGCCACATACAAAATGTCCACAAAGAAAAAAGAAAGTAGGTTTCAGCATCCAATAGTAGAAACATTCTGGGCTTTAATAAAGGGGTTTCCAGGCTCCTGATATTGATGACTTACTTTTAGGATAGGTCATTAATATCCATCGAACCCCATCGATCAGTTGTTCTCTGGAGCCTCCAGTGCTGAACCAGAAGTTTAATTGGAACAGGAAGCACAGCTCCATTCAAAGTGTAGTCGCCATGCTTTGTTACTGCAGCTTGGCTCCCATTGAGGTGAATGGGAGCTGAATTGCAGTAACCCAATATGGCCACTACACTTTGAACGGAGCTGTGCTTTCTGTTCCATTCAAAGTGCTAGTTCCAGCATCAGAAGCTGATCGGTGGGGGGCGTGGCGTTTTGGATCTTTACCCATCAGATATTAAAGTTGTTTTTCGGGAATTAAGAAAATGAAAATACTTAAATATTACTTCATTATAAATATATTACCAAATACCTTTCATTAATTATAATGGCTCGTTTTCTCTGGGGAGCAGTCATCAGGAGAAATAAAATGGCCGCCATCCTACTAGTCCTCACAAAACCTGTCCCAATTACACAGGAAGACAAGTTAAAGAGCTGCACCATCTTCTTATCTTACTTGTCAGGGATTATGATCCTGAATACGGTTTAATATGATCTTCAGATGAATCTCTATAGGAATGGAGTTCATAAGGAGACATGAAGTACAGAGAGGATAGTGGGGGTGTAGATAATGAGCAGCAACACTTGTATGCAGTCTCCATTACCACAGTCTGTCCTGTCCATCCTCTCTCTACTTCATGTCTCCTCATGAACGCCATTCCTACAGAGATTCAGCAGAAGATCTTATCAGCTGTATTCAGGATCATAAGTCCTGACAAGCAGAGCAGAGAGGAGGATGAGGCAGCTGTTTAGCTCAGTGCTGTGAAGTAAGTTGTCCTGCTGTGTGATTAGGACAGGTTTTGGGTAGCAAACCTAACTCGGTTTAACCTTGGATTGGCAGCACCCCGTAGATTGACTTTATTTGAAGCTTATAATTTAATCAAAATGAATCATGATTAAAGTCACTATTTTGCCCTAAACACGTAAGCAGTACTTATTTACCTATGTGTGAATTTTATGGAGAAACATTAACTAAGCCTGGACAGTTTTTACTATTGGATGCTGGAACTTAATTTTTTTTCTGTGGATCATTTAAAATAATAATAATATATATTTTTTTTTTTACTTAACTACTACTAAATTTCCCGCCATTCCAGCAGGACTTCTCCGAAGCTTCTAGAGCTTCAGGGACGATGGGCTAGACTATGTCTCAGGCCTCAGTCATTGTTGTATATCTCAGCATTGGTATTACCGGAGCAGAGGTACTGGAACGGCAGGGGTTTGAGCAACTGGGTAAGGCTTTTGCATTGGTGACTTGTCTATAGTGACATCATCATTGTAGAGCTGCTAAATCGCTCTGTAGATAGTAGGAAAGGGGCATGATTTTAAGCACTTATTGACCCCTGTATACACAGTATAGTTTTAAAAACTCCTTACATTTCAGCATCTTGTTTTTCCAAATATTTTAAAATCTTGTTATAGCTTATTTGCAATTACAAACAGATTTAGTCCACGTTCATGTCATCCCCTTTAGAGGAGCAGAACAATGAAAATCATGGAAGCGCACATACGGCGCCGGCACATAACTGACACCAGCGGAGCCGAACAGACCCCATTGACTATAAAGGGGTTGGTTCAGTTTCCAGTTTTGTGTTTGCTTCTTCAGCGTAAAAGAAAAGTCCTCATTTTCTCATGTTAGCGGAATCTTCTATAGAGGCCCTGAACAGAGCTTCTAATGCAGTTGTGAACAAGCACTTATAGAAAAGAATGGAAATCCAAATTCTGCAATTAAATAAGAAGGATCCCCACAAAACGAACTGAGCAAGAATAACAACTACTCAATTAGAGACTAAAGAAACGACCTCCTTGCTCACAAATGGTGGAGAAGGTTGTTCTTCATTCTCTGTAACTGTAAACGTTTGTTGTAAACGGAAATTGACTTAAAATAATGTAAAAAAATCCAAGAAACACCACCCTTTCAGCAGATTGGCACATCAGCTCTCAATCATATTATTTATATATGTATCAATGATCTTCTAAAAGTTGAAAGGGACTATGGGTGGTAGGCATTTCCAGCCCAATGCCGGTCAATGGAACGGGATGCTTCTACAACTAACAAGGAACCCCACAAAACAAGCCGAACAAGAATAACAACTACGCAATTACAGACAAAGGAAACAAACTCCTCGCTCACCATGGTGGAGAAGGTTGTTCATTCACTATGACTATAAACATTTGTTGTAAAAGGACATTAACTTAAAATTTCTATTTTTTTTATTTAAAAAATCCAATATACACCACCGTTATTATATGTAATAATGATCTTCTAAATCTGAAATGAAGTATGGGCAGTAGACTTTCCGAAGACAAACACAAAGCTGGTGCAAGGAATGCGATGTCTCTACACGGTCAGAAAAGCACAAAAGTTGATCTAAAAGCTATAGTACATATCGCATATACTTAACCGTACAGTAGATTGTAGTTTGTACTTAGTTTTTTTTGCTGTAATAAAAATCAGATCTCCGCGCACTGACTTTACCGTAGTGATGAGCAACAGGGGCATTATTAGAATTTGATTATTAGATATTTTGCAAATATTTGATGTAATATGATATTTGCGTAATGTGCGCGAAATATAGGCGTGGGTCACTATAGCTAAATTTTTTAAGCTGCTAGAAGTTTCCTGAGACTTGAGAAAATGGTTGGAACGGCAGAACATTAGAATAGCTTTATATGCAGATAGAGCGCTCCAATATATTTGCGAGTGCAAAATCGGCACTAATGATGCGAATATTTTGGCGCAATACGTGCAACTTCACATTTTAACAGGTCTGACTACTTATTAGTGATTGGTGCACTAAGTATTGTCGTGATCTTGTGACATCACAGCACTATCTATGTATGTATGTAGCATGTATGTATGGACAGCAGAATCAGCTACACTATATCACTATCTAACCTACCATGACTATCTCCCACTAACTATCTGTATTATATATAAAGGCTAACTAACTAACTAAGTAACTAACTAAGTAACTAACTAAGTAACTAACTAACTAACTACTAACTAACTAACTAACTAACTAATGTAATGGAAAGCACAGAGCACATTAATGTCACTGCTCTCTCTCTCAGATCTGCAAAATACTGTATACACTGGCTGTTGGGGAGGTTCTTATATAGAAAGGGGGAGGCAACTTTCCTATTGGTTGCTAGGGATGTTGCTAAGCTCATACAAAGACATTACTGCCTTCTCATTGGCCCACAAGCAAGATGGGAGGTTACTGATAAAAAAAAATCTAGAATATTCGATTACAAATATATATCACTATATTATAAATATTAGCAAATTCTCAAAGTGCCGATATTCGCAGTTAATATTCACTATTCGAATATATTCGCGCCCAACACTAATATATCGTAGCTAATTTGAATAAAAAGACATGCAGTGTAAAACATAAGGCAAGAACTGAACAGAAACCTAAGCCTTCAATCAGTCAAGAAGTAGGTTTCTGCATACCCCTGGCATAATTTTGTAATGTTTGCTGTGAACATGGAGAAAATGGTCAGGGTACTGTAACAGGGACGAGCTTCTGAGGGGGAATATTGCATAGTGAGATATAGTAAATCCACCCCTGAAACCCAGGGGGGTAGCTAAAGGCTCATGGGCCCTGGTGCAAGATTTCAGCTTGGGCCCCCCTTCCCTCAGTGCTTTGTGACCAGGGAGGCAAACATTGAAAAATTAAAAAAGGCACCCCCCAACTCCCCTCATGCCAAATTCTTTACTTAACCCCTTCCCTGCAGCCAGAGGTGTAACTTGACCAGCATGCACTTTCCATAATACCAGTGTCTTCTTATGTGGCACAAGGGTCTTTGGGCCCCCTCAGGCTCCTGGGCCCGGTAGCGACTGCTACCTCTGCACCCCCTATAGCTACGCCCCTGCTGAAACCAACACCTCAAATAGAGGAATGTCCAAGGAGGGAGCAGAGAATGTGCAACTGCATTAATAATGAGGCTGGTGTCTACACTATTATGGGGCAAGATGGTACGTAGCTCATTTAAAGGGGACATGTACCTGTCACTGTTAATGGGGAATGTGGCTGTTAGTGGGGAATGTGAATGTCATAGTTAAGAGGGCATATGGCTTCCACTGTTAAAAGGGTAATCTAATAGTGTAAAGTGTGGAATATCACAAGAATATGGCATCAATTTATGATTGGTAGGGGTAATGGACATAGCTATGGGAGCACTTTGGCTGCTAATTTTGCACTGTGGCTGGCACTTACATGGGGACAGTGTCTTGCACTTTTATATGGGCTTTCTTATTATGTAACTATTTGTTTACTTGCTTATATAGCGCTGACATATTCCACCGTGCTTCACGGGCATTGTCATCACTCGCTTTTCCCAGTGGAGCTCACAATCTAAATTCTACCCCCCCCCCCAAATTTTTTTTATTAATGTATGTATGTCCCCGGTTTTAAAGAACCAATTAAAATGAAAGCATACTATTTATGTATTCTTATTGCTATAAAGTGTATATAAAGAGATTATCTAAAATATATGAAACACATTTATAAAAAGTAATTTTGCTGGCAGGTTTTCATTACCAAATATGTTACATTTACATGATATGTGCTAAATTCACAAAAAATAGCGCAATTATATCTGTGCCAAAGAAAACAAAATAGTTTTAGAAGTGTGTCTCTTCTCTCTCTCTCTCCAATAACTCCACACATAATTCCAATTTTTTTACATTTTCTTTACTGGAGCTTTGAAAAATTTGCACTTGACTAAATCATGTCACCAAATCCATACAAAAAGAGAATTTTGAGATTCTCACTGGCTGATAATTCTGGATCCATGTTTCTTTAGGGACAGGTCTTAGCAGATCAACAGTTACCCTGAAATAGGCAATGCAATTTGTTGTATACAAAGCAGAGCTATAATTCCTCAGTATTTGTGAGTGGAGAGGGCACTTGTGTAGGAACCAGCTCGTATACAAAGGTCTTATGCAGAATATTATGAGAATTCCCCAAATTAGCATTGCTTGTCTTCTTTCCTATGTAATTAAATCCTGTTTAATACCTACTTTTAGCTGAGCAGGTCTACAACGCATTGCACTCAGCATCCCCTTCGCATTGAACCATTTAAAAACTGATGGCAATTTAATTGCCTGTTGCTCTACATGGGAAACTGTGGCTCAAAGAGACTTGTAGATGTTTGTTTCTTGAGATGGAAGCTGAGGCTTCACTTCTAAAGAAAAGATTAAGTTTGCCAATTTAGGAGGGTCTGTAAGCAGCAGCCGGATTGTGATACTGGGTCTCTGTTTGCCAACAGGAGCCACTGTTAGACATGAATAGGCAAAAATTTGAAAATATTGGGAAGCCATTTAAAGCCCCCGTTTGCTTGAATAAAGAGAGTGTACAGAATGGAGTGACTGAGAAATCACTACTGAAGCAAAATGAAGGTAATAGCTAAGTTAAATAATGGGGAGCTAGTTGTAGGGCCTTTGTCATATTTAGTTATTTTTCACTTTGAGACTGTGATAAGGTTTGTCTTCCAACATGGACCTTCTCAACTGAATTTAATAGAAAATATCATTGGCTAATGGTACTGTATAATTTAGTCAAACCCATGTGGCGTTGAGTTCCGGAGGTGTCTATTTAATATTCATTAAAGAAGTTCTCTTCTTTATTTTATAGAGGGAATTATGCAGTGCAAAATATGTGGTTCAATATATAAAAAGATCAATGTCTTGACACTATTTATATATTTTGCAATATAAAAAATTGCTAAAACTCTTTAATTCTGGAATATATTCACAAATCCATGAGTATCTATAGAGCAGAGGTGGCCCCAAAGAAAAAAAATCTGAATAGCCCTGGTTCACACCATGACACCCATTCATATTGGTGCTTGTTGAAGGTGGAAACTAAAGATCCTTGGTTCCAATGCAACACTTAAAGAAATGTGTCTTTACCAAACATAATCTATAGTCTCCCCTTAGGCAAGGACCTGGTTACGTAACCACCTTTGATACTTGACCCTCTTTATTCTTGATGTGGTGCTGTTTTTAGAAAGGTAATAGGGTCAATCTGAGCTGCTGCCCCATATTCCATATTCCAGTCTTGCTCAAAACTCCTATAAAATATTCATTTTAGGATGTGATGACCTTTAGTACTGAACTGACTCAATAAGATTTAACTGGCAATTTTTTGGGCCTGTATAAAAAAAAGAAAGTAAATTGTGTAACATAATAGCCACCCGTTGCTTATGTCCTATATAAAATCACGTGACCAAAGGCACAAGTCTATGTCAGGTCATTAAAGTTGGCAGGATTTTGGTACGATTTTCAGCTAAGGCACTTTATGTTCTTGCCTTTCGAACAAGTGAACAAAACAACGAACTTCAAATAAATTTCTAAAGCGGCATCCGAAGACCTGTTGATCTTACAATGTTTCAGGGCCCAGTGGATTCATTGCCAATTTAACAATGAGTTAATATTGTGAGTGTTGATCAGCTAGACTTACAATTAATGCTTGGTAAAAAAAATATAAAAAAAAACTACGCAAGTCTTTTATCCGCCTGAAGTAAAAAAAAAAAAAAGAGAAAGAAAGAAATTAAACACTTGTGGGTTCATTCTAAAGGCTGAATGACACTGAATAAGCTGCCTAATACTTGAGATTCTCGGTGGGCGCTTGAATAGAGCAAACCTGTGAGAATGAATGGACAGCCTTTTGGGACCAATTTGTCTCCTTGCATTCCCTATTCTTCCCATTTTGCTGACAGATGTACTAAGGCGGAACTAGACTGTAAGGCTTATCTACATGCATCCACAGCAGCTGTCACTTTTTGTCAAGCAAGTTAATCAGGCAAATGCCACCATATCTCCTTTATACAAGGAACAACATGTTATGGGCTACGCTCTCCATTCAAACAGATGACGTTCTTACATACACGAGGCCGATATGTTTATTTCTTTCCTCAAACAGCGCAAGGCAACACATCTTTTTTTTTCCTCCACCAAAACTGCTAATTATGTCAATATATTTAAAAACATGCATTACTGTACAGAGCCGTCCTCTTTTAATTAGAGAGTTGGGCTACAGAAGGCAAACAGAACTCGAGACTTTGACTCAGCATCAAATCGACAAGAACACGAGATGGTTATGAAACGGAGTCAACAAGGTTTTATCGAGGCAGCGGTGGAATATTGTTTTCTTGTTTGTATAAAATATCTATGATCATTCTAAAAATGGGATATTACATGATAGGATATGTGGGATTCACAGACATTTAAAGGGAAATACCATAATATTCACGTATTAAGGTGAATTGAGGGACAGGGAATATATAAGATAGCCATACATTAATAATAGGCCTTCAGAATGATAACTGTGGGGTCTGGGATCACAAATGTTGTCATATGTTCCTTTTGAAGTATTAGGGGGAAACAATGGAGATGTTTTGAAAATTTTAATGGTCATTCCTGTGACTGTAAACTGAATATGTGAATATCGCAAGTCATAATGTATCTAGGGAGCCATCATCACCATCATCAAATGTCTGACTAGTCATCATCATGTAGGTAGGAAGTCATTGTTTCCATCATTAAATGTCTGACCAGTCACCATCATCATCATGTAGCTAGGGAGTCATCACCACCATCATCAAATGTCTGACTAGTCATCATCATCATGTAGGTAGGACGTCATTGTTTCCATCATTAAATGTCTGACCAGTCACCATCATCATCATGTATCTAGGGAGTCATCACCACCATCATCAAATGTCTGACCAGTCAACTCCATTATCATCATGTAGCTAGGGACTAGAAAGGCATCAGCACCATCACTAAATGTCAGTGAGTCATCATCATCATGTAGCAAGGAAGTCATCAACGCCATCATCAAATGTCTGACCAGTGATCCCCATGATCAAGAAGACAGGGAGTAATCATCGCCATTATCAAATATCTGACCAGTGATCATTATCATCATGTAACTAGAGAGTCATCATTGCCATAATCAAAGATATGATCATTCTCCTTTGTCATCATCATGAAGCTAGGGACTAGGGAGCCATCGTTTTTATCATCAAATAACAGTGACCAATCATCATCATCATCATCATGTAGCTAGGGAGTAATTATTATCACCATCATCAAATGTCTGACTAGTCATCTTTATCATCATCTATCGGCCCAGTCTAACTTGTCTAAATTCTACTTGAAATATACTGGCATAGATTTCAGTTCTGGTGCATGAGGGCCCGAGATGCACCGCAATTATTATGATTTTTTACATGCCAGTCTTAGTAAAAAGCCAGCTGGCGAAAGATGCGACCAGGTCTCTTAACAAATTTGTCGCATCTGTGATGTCTGTGCAGCAGAAACTGAAACTTACACCAGCTTGGAGCTAATGTAGATTTCCATTATGAGTTACGTCATTTTTTTCTTTTGTAAAAAGTGGCAAGAGCAGCGTGAAACAAAAAAAAAGTTGCTAAATGTTTGCGCAAAATGACATTTATGGCCAATTTTACAACTTCTTAATGCCAAAAAACAGACATAAAGCCTTTGTAAATGACAATCATGGTCTTTCACAGTATTCAACTCCCTAAAATAAAGTTTTGTCTGGGTTAGGTTATGTTTACATCATGCGTCAGGGAATAGCCCTGTTACATAGTTATCACAGTTGAAAATAAAGACAATTTTATCAAGTCCAAGGCATGTGAATTTTAGGAAAGGGGAGCAGAAAAATAGAATTCCTGCTTTGAAAGATCTATCTCCAATGGCACCTGATGGACTCCACTGACTGATTTATAATTGGGGTCTGTCATCTTCCACCATGGTGTTCTTCACTTTGTTGAAAAAAGAAAGAAAAAAAATGCTGTAGGCCGTGCTATTTTCTCTGCAAAAATGATGAAATCTGCAACTGAGTCTCTCAAAGAGTGCCTCAAACCCTGATGTGAACAGTCTTAGAACTGACATTTACAAAATATGATTGAGCTAGTCTGAAGGTGCTGAACACACTTGAGACTTTTTACATTTTCAATTTTATTAAAAAATGGAAAATAAAATCTATATCAGAGTCATTTGTAATTCAGACCAAATTTTACGAAGTTGAATACTTTTGCAACACTCAACTCAATTATCATTCAACGCATCAGAAAAACGGCACATGAAGATTACTCTTCAAAGGAAATCCTCGTCTTTCTTGCACCAGCCAACAGGGTTGCTCCCTGCTTGCAGTTAATCTCTGGGCTGTTTAATACTAGTGAGCAGCATGCCATGCTGATCAGTTTCGTAAGCGGTGAGGTGACCTTAGCATTTTCAGAGCAATCAGTTTGGCTTCTCGGAATGATTAGGAAACAATCTTCTCAGAGAAGGATACAAAACAAATTAACTGTCTTCAGCAAATATCTATCACGGCATGTAAAGCTGCCTCTGTAAAACTCTGCTAAAGAGGCCGAAATCCTCTAAAGATCTAAAACCAGGGAATATATTAAACATTTTGCTATTAAGGGAGTTAAATACTGTGCAATGAAATAGTGTGCAAATCTCTAGCTTTAAATAGAAAAATGCACAACCTGGAAGACAAGCTTGTGTATAGCTATGCGGCTGTTATAACGGCAGCGGAACAGGATGATGTGAGTCATTCGGCAAAACTAAAGAGGTCACTTGGAAATCTAACCGTCCCGGGAAGGATTCCAGCTTTAAAGATTGTCAAATAGCTAAATGGAAAAATAAATGCGAGATGGAAGGATAAATTCTCAGGGCCATAGAAAAAAGGTTGTCCCATAGGAAAGATTAAAGGTAGCTCCCCCACTTCCTGCATTATAGTGCCGGGTTTGCGAACCAGTTCAGAAGGACCTGGAGTTTGTTTCCTGCTTCACACTATTTCCATGTCTTGGGCCAGTTTCTCTTTGACTTGTTTTCTACTTGGTAAATGAGATGAGGGGCTTCCTATACAGGTCATAGCTGCCCAGTAAAAAAGAAGGGACCAGCTAGGGTCTCACAGAAGTCATTTGATCTGTCTCTGTGGCATGTATACTCTTGGTTACTTATTATAAAAAAACATATACTGAGATGCTAAAGCCTTAGAAGACATTTTATGATCCAAGAAGGATAGACCAGGTCTACAACTTAAGGGTACGTTCCAGCAGGGCATTTACTTCATAGCCTTACTTGAAGAGGTGAAACATCTAATTTTTTGGTAATAAAAAAGAAACTATTTTAATAAAATAAAATCTGTGCAAAGAGCTTCTAATTTCTGTATAGTGAGTATAGCAGTATAATATATTGGCTTGAATTTTTTAGGCCTAGGGCCAGGAGAGCCAAGTCTGATAATGTAGGTCCCATCTGTTGGAAGCCATCTTGTCACTGTTAGGCCAGACACAATTTGGATCAAAATTGTGCTCAAAGAGCTTCTAATTTCCATATTCATAATTCATGTTTCGTGTCTTTGTGCATGGAGTAGTGTGCTGCATGTAGTGTTTGCTTTTGCATTGCAGCCATGGTGGCATGCAACCGTACTTTACTTCATATTGTTTGGGAGTACTAGTCTAACTTTCTTTTTTGGTTCCCATGTTAAGTAACTATCTCAGTTGTGCCATTTATTTCCTTCCAACTTAATCTTAAAAAAAACTATCCCTAAAAAAAAAACATATCATGGCAAAAAGCTTTTTGTATTGAGTCTGTTGAATTAACCACGGGAATATAATGGTCACTAATGATAACCAAAAAGAAATGGGTACTCAATTATAAATACAAAAAATGAACAGAACTGATGGGTAATCTCAAATAAGACTTAACTTTTAATACATTATTTAAAATACCCAAAATTAGGCGAAAAGGTCGCTCGCCACAGTATAGGACATATATTACAGATCACTCAATGGTGAAAAAGTACAAAATTGGTATATGTAGTGCCAACAAACCTAAACGGAAGCAAAGGAGTTGGAGGGGAAGGGAGACTGGGTCCTCTTCTCCTATTGATCCCTCCCTATATGTTAGCACCTCCTAAGTTGTCCTAGGTGTCCCTACGCTGCGCCATGTGACTGCCTAGTTTCGTCAGAGAAGGGAGCAAGCGAGGGAACTATGTTGGCACACTAAGGGATATACTATAAATGAGCCCACAATAGCAAGCAAAATACAGCTATATCCCCAAAACACACTGCCAGGCGCGTTTCATTGGCCTAGGGCCAATTCATCAGGGGACTTGAATAGATAAAGTACAGCAATACAAAGTAGTCAATATATAAAGTGCACAAAACAAAATAGTCTAGAAATAAAGTGCAAACAGCAGCCAAAACTCAGCTTAGCACCAGTGGCAGAGGCTCCATCTGATCAAACTAATGGAGTGTTTCATCCTCATAGCACAGCCCTCTAGTTTATTTGAAGCTGATAGTCATCCAGCTGGGCTTGTGGCAGCAGCTTCTGATGAATTGGTCCTAGGCCAATGAAACGCGTTGGGAGGTGTGTTTAATAGGAGAAAGAGACCCAGTCTCCCTTCCCCTCCCACTCTTTTGCTCCTGTTTAGGTTTGTTGGCACCACATATAGAAATTTTGTACTTTTTCACCATTGAGTGATTTGTAATAAGTGTCCTGTACTGTGGCGAGCGACCTTTTTGCCTCCTTTTGGGTATTTTTAATTATGTATTAAAAGTTACGTCTTATTTGAGGTTACCCACCAGTTCTGTTCATTTTTATGTACTAAGTCTCATGGCCATAGGGCACCAGAAGCAAGCATTTATAAGGAGCATGCTGATGATTGGGTCAATATTAATGTGCAAATGGTTTTTGAACTCTAAGGGGCAAAGCCCCCAGACTGAACCCATGCTCTAGCTTTGTCCTTAAATTGGTACACTGTTGAGTGGTCATTGGGAAATCATTTGGCAACAATACATGAATAGATCATTCTGACCATATCTCGTCAATAGAATGGAATGTAGTGGTATCCCTACAGAAATTTGCTATGAGGCAAGAAAATGGACCATTGGATTGGAAAACTTGGCAAAACAAGGAAGACCCTCCTTCCATTTTGTCCTGTGATGGAATATTTGAGTGACAAACCTTCTGCGTACCATAAACTTAGCAACTGGGGTAGCCACTTTTTAGCACTCCCATCACAAAATTCGGAATTGCACTAACTGTCTGGTGATCATTTCTTTAAGAGATCTGGATTATTTTGTAGGTTTCAGTAAAGGTGGAAATAGACATTAGTCTAAAGTTGATCAAAACGGCTAATTTCAACCAAAATGAACATTTGTTGGTTGAAATTTAACAATGAGCAATAATTTTAACTGACTAATGGCATAGCATTATCATCTGAAAAGAAGTCAGCCATGTTTAATATTTTTGTCCCATACTGGGATGAGAAATCTTTCTGGTTGTCATAGTGCATTACTGTACATTGATTTTTGGTATTTAATTATGTATGTATTCCTCTATGCTATACCATGTTTTAGACAGCCAAATGGTATGTAACCAGTGCCTTAAAAAGTGACATACTAGTTGCTGCACTTCAGCTCATCCCCATCCGGTCCCTATCACTATATGATTAAGTTCTTACTAGACTTTATAGTAAGCACAACCATTGGGATCTGATAACTGCCAAGGACAAGCCAAATACTCCGGCCGGCCGAGGCAATCTGTAACTGTTTAATCCCTACCAGACAGATTAAGCATATAATTGACCCATATAATCCCTGTATCATCTCCAGTCAAATGTCTCCTCCGTCTGATTTGCCTTGACAAGGACTCTGCAAGAAAGCTATCAAGCACACGGTATTATTATCAGGATAGTGTTTTTCATTAAACTTAGAGATGGCTTTTTAATCACTGATCTTGGGGACTGCTAGACTTAAGCAGATGAGCCGTCACTAAGCACATCTGTTGTAATCTTTATATTTTCCTTGGGCTGCATCTTGAAGACATACATGCAGACAAAATCATAATCAGTTTCCTTTATCTGTATTAACTGGTGTCTCCCTTGATCATTTGATTTCTTAAATCGAGTATATTCTAGTGGAAGTCAACTTACCAGAAGAACAAAGAAATGTGGTAAAATGAGAAGAATTCAAAGTTCTGGTGAAGACAAATCGGAATCCACAGAAGTGGGTCAAAGAACTTATATTTCCTTATGTGACCTTAGACTTATCATACCTCTTGATACATAAGGTAGACACCACTTTTCAGCTCTCTGGTCAAGCAACTAAATTTCAATGTTCCTAGATGATGTCTTTGGTAGGTGCTTAACTACTACTGTAATCAACCAGCCAAAATGTTGAACTATTCTAAATCATGATTATTATTTTCCCTAAGGATGTGAGGCCAAACTGAATATAGCTATCCATCTTAGGCCCCAGAGTCTGTAATTTTTTACAGAATAAATAATGCTGCGTGCAGCGATAGTTTATTTGTCCTAATAGGAGACATCTCTCAGAATTCCAATGAACCCATTTATAAGTTTGTAAACTCTGTTGCACACCTTTAGCATGCTTCATGAGACGGATCCAGAGAGTGTTGTTGCTTCCTTAACCCTTTGAAGACCTTAATTTTGACCTTAACCCCTCTGGCACCCCTCCGGCACCACCTCTGTACATATACAGCAGAAGTGTGTGGTTTAAAAAATGGAGCCCGCTCGCGAGTGCAGTGGGCAAGTCTAATGTCTGTGATCGGCAATAATGCCAATCATATACATTTAACACCTCAGAGAGCTGAAAACAGAGCAATCGTGGAGCCGTTCATTCATTGTCAAAGGGATGAGCCTGCTGGAAGCTACCAGGCCTTTCACATGTATATTCCAATGCAGGCCAACAAGGGGCAACACTACATTGGGATATACTGAATTTTCAATTTAGCAATGTATTAAATCCCATTGCTAAAATGAAATGGCAAGCTGTCGGACCTTTGGGGGCCTAAAAAAAGTAAAAAAATAAATAAAATTTAAAAATATAAAAAAATATAAAAATCTTAAAAAAATAAAATAATCTATTCAACAATTTAAATTGTACTTGCATATGCACAAATAAGTACCACAGGTGGTTATTTGGACATACCTATGTACGGTATTGCTTGACTGTTTGTGAACCCTTCAGAATTTTCTATATTTCTGCATGAATTTGATCTAAAACTGCATCAGATTTTTACATAAGTCCTAAAAGTAGATAAAGATAACCAAATCAAAGAAATAGAGATGTCAAAAATTGTGGATTTGTTAATTTTTTTTATTAAGGAAAATTATACAATATGACATGTATGTTAATGGTAAAAGTATGTGAATCTTTAAGAAAAGCAGGTAAAAGTGAAATTTAAAAGGGTTGTCCGGGTTTAGCTCTTTTCACCCAGGCAGCCCCCTTTTTTTTTTACTGCATCTGGGCCAGGATGGCTTGCCATAACTGAAGAAAAACTCAAGGATTGGCAGCACTACTCATCCCACACACTTGGGTACAGACCAGTGAAGGGGCTTGCAAGCCGGATGGTGCATGCAGATAGGGATCCTGGCTGGGGGTCCCAACTCTTCTAGAAAATTCAATAATCCTCAGCACTCGCCGGTAGTTGGTGGAAAAGCGGTGATTTATTCACTCAAGCAGCTAGAATACAGCGACGTTTCGACCTTAGTTGGTCTTAATCAAGCAATGAGTTCCCATATCCCAGTGTGCCTTAAATAGGGTATGTAGGTGGGTACAATAGTAGGTGTGTATAGTCCTTCCTCCCAGGTGGGAGTATACGTCTATCTACACAAAACATGGTTTAAGTACATGAACGTTCAAGAAATGCATCAAAACCATCAAAGTGATTTGTCTAACAACATACATAGTGATTAAGTCAATACATTCCCTTATATCTCACTTGTACATGATGATCTCCACGATAGCTCCGCTACCGGGATCAGCGTGGATTGTGGGGCTATCGTGGAGATCATAAGTATAAGTGAGATATAAGGGAATGTATTGACTTAATCACTATGTATGTTGTTAGACAAATCACTTTGATGGTATTGATGCATTTCTTGAACGTTCTTGTACTAAAAACCATGTTTTGTGTAGATAGACGTATACTCCCACCTGGGAGGAAGGACTATACACACCTACTATTGTACCCACCTACATACCCTATTTAAGGCACACTGGGATATGGGAACTCATTGCTTGATTAAGACCAACTAAGGTCGAAACGTCGCTGTATTCTAGCTGCTTGAGTGAATAAATCACCGCTTTTTCACCAACTACCAGCGAGTGCTGCGGATTATAGAATTTTTGGCCATAATTGAAGCCTTAATTGCCCATGCAATCAGAGAACTGCCTCTGGATACGTCATCAGTATCTGATCAGTGAGGGTCTGACACTCGAGACCCTCACCGATCAGCTGTTTGAGAAGACAGCAGTGCTCCTCTAAGCGCCGCAGCCTTCTCCCTGCTCACTAAGGTCAGCGGCATACGTTGTACTGCAGCTCTGCTTGGTATCGCAGCTCAGCCCCATTCACAGCGCTACTGCGAGTGCCTCTGCCTTCTTGAATAGCTGATCGGTGTGGATCCCGGGTGTGAGACCCCCGATCAGATCTGATGACTAGAGATGAGTGAAATATTGAAAAGTTTGATTCGGCTGATTCGCCGAATTTTATCAAAGAATTTGCTTCGTGAACAATTACTTCGAATCACACACTTGAAGCTGTTTTGTAAGGAGGCATATGCTAAAATTCCTCCAAGCCGTTGTGCAGGACTAATCAACAATTACCGAAAATGTTTAGTGGCAGTTATTGTTGCACAAGGGGGTCACACCAGATATTGAAAGCAAAGGATCACATACTTTTGCCACTGACAGGCATGTGATATTGGATCATTTTCCTCAACAAATAAATGACCAAGTCTAATATTTTTTTATTTGCTTGATTTGGTTATCACTATCTATTTTTAGGACTTGTGTGAAAATCTAATTTAGTTTTAGGTTAAAATGTATGCAGAAATGTAGAACATTCAAAGGGTTCACAAACTTTCAAGCATCACTTTATACCATAAAAATGGAGCCCCGAACTGGCAGACGAAACATCTTTTAATGGACCCTGTTCTGTCTACTTACAAGGCTATGGATATATAATCCATGTGATGCAATCATTTGTTTATCCCCTGTTGTCTTTAACCCCTTAAGGAACCATGACGTACATGTACGTCATATCTGGCCGTGACTTAAGGACCAGTGACATACATGTAAGTCATGCTGATCGGGCGGGTGCAGGAGCTGCGCCCGCCAGATGAGCGGCTCGAACCCGGCAGTTACTGACAATCGGGTCCCTGCTGCATACGCTGGCATTGGTTAAAACACAGATGCCAGCGCATTAACCCTTGCACTGCCATGGTCAGCGCTGACCGCGGCACGTGCGGTATCCTGCCGGGTGTGGGGTAGCCATTGGGTCCCCGCGCTGCTATGACAGAGACCTGATGGCAGGGAAGGCAGCCCGATGCCTTCCTTAGGCATCGTGGCTGCCTTCCGTGACAGCCTGTGAGATCCAGCCCCCTGGATCTCACAGGTAGGAAGCTGCATGTGTATTACAGTGTGTAATACACTTACAGCCAATGCATTATAATACAGAAGTATTGTAATGCACTGTAAAGGGAATCAGACCACCAAAAGCTGAAGTCCCAGAGTGGGACAAAAAATTAAGTTAAAAAAGAAGTTAAAAAAATAAAGTTTTACAAAAAAGAAAAGTAGACATATTAGATATCTTCGCGTCGGTATCGACCGGATCTATAAAAATATCACATGACCTAACCCCTCAGATGAACACCGTCCCAAAAAAAAAAAAACTGTGCTAAAAAACATTTTTTGTCACCTTACATCACAAAAAGTGTAATAGCAAGCGATCAAAAAGTTATATGCACCCTAAAATAGTGCCAATCAAACTGTCATCTCATCCCACAAAAATGATACCCTACCTAAGACAATCGCCAAAAAAATAAAAAAATATGGCTCTCAGACTATGGAGACACTAAAACATGATTTTTTTTTGTTTCAAAAATATTATCGTGTAAAACTTAAATAAATAAAAAAGTTAACATTTTAGGTATTGCCATGTCCATAATGACATTCTCTATAAAAATATCACATGACCTAACCCCTCAGATGAACACGTTAAAAAAAAAAAAAAAAAAACGGGTCAAAAAAGGAATTTTTTTGTCACCTTACATCACAAAAAGTGTAATACCAAGTGATAACAAAGTCATACACACCCCAAAATCATACCAATCTAGCCATCATCTCATACCGAAAAAAATTTGCCCCTACATAAGACAGTTGCCCAAAAAATAAAAAAACTATGGCTTTCAGAATATGGAGACACTAAAAAAAACTATTTTTTTAATGCTTTATTATGTAAAACTGAAACAAACAACCAAAAAAGTTGTCATATTTGGTATTGTCGCGTCCGTAACAACCTGCTCTATAAAAATACCACATGAATTAACCTGTCAGATGAACATTGTAGATAACAAAAAATAAAAACGGTGCCTAAACAGCTATTTTTTGTTACCTTGCATCACAAAAAGTGTAATATAGAGCAACCAAAAATCATATGCACCCTAAAATAGTAACAACAAAACTGCCATCTTATCCTGTAGTTTCCAAAATGGGGTCTTTTTTTGGAGTTTCTGCTCTAGGGGTGCATCAGGGGGTCTTCAAATGTGACATGGCAACTTAAAATTATCCCAGTGAAATCTGCCTTCCAAAAACCATATGGCGTTCCTTTCCTTCTGCGCCCTGCCGTGTGCCCGTACAGAAGTTTATGACCACATATGGGGTGTTTCTGTAAATGACAGAATCAGGGTAATTAATATTGAGGTTTGTTTAGCTGTTAACCCTTGCTTTGTTAGCGGAATTTTTTTTTATTAAAATTGAAAATCTGCCAAAAAAGTGAAATTCAGAAAATGTATCCACATTTTCCTTTAACTCTTGTGGGGCACCTAAAGGATTTGCTTCTAAACTTCTAAGCCTTCGAACAGCCCAGAAAAAGAAAATGTCATTTACAAAATAATCATGAAGTAGATATATGGGAAATTTAAAGTAATAACTATTTTAGGAGGTATCACTATCTGTTTTAAAAGCAGAGAAATAGAAATTGTAAAAATTGCAAATTTTTCCAAATGTTTCCAAATTTGGCATTTTTTTTATAAATAAAAATGAAATATTTTGACTCAAATTTACCACTATCATGAAGTACAATATGTGACGAGAAAACAGTCTCAGAAATGCTTGGATAAGTAAAAGCGTTTTAAAGTTATCACCACATAAAGTGACACATGTCAGATTTGCAAAAAATGGCATGGTCCTTAAGGTGAAAAATGAGTCCTGAATGGGTTAACCTTATATAGTTTTGATCTAGAGGTTAAATGATGGAGATCAAAGGAAAGGGTTATTTAGTCTAGGCACGGTAGTAGTGCCCATGCAGTCAGAGCACTGTCATGCCACCAAACAGATCCTCAGAGGACCAGTCTTCTGAAGTTAAAAGGGTTTTCTAAGATTTTAAAATTGATGACCTATTCTCTGGATAGGTCATCAGTATCTGATCAGTGGGGGTCTAACACCCAGGACCCCTGACGATCAGCTGTTTTGAGAAGGCACTGGCAATCCTGTGAGCACCAAGGCCTTTTGCAGCTTACCAAGCACAGCACCGTACATAGTATCGCAACTGTGCTTGTATCACAGCCCAGCCCCGTTCACTTCAATGGGGCGGAGCTGCGCCTAGGCCATATGACTGATGAACGTGATGTCACATGGCCTAGGGAAATCCGAAAGAAAGTCACGGTGCTACTGCAAGCACCGCTGCCTTCTCGAACAGCTGATCGGCGGATAGATCATCAGTATTAAAATCACGGAAAAGCCCTTTAAGCATCTTTTATGGGGTCCAGCCCTAATCTACAGGCACTTCTATGAGGGTGATTGTACAGATAAATGTACACAGTTTCATCTTTGAAGCTCTGCAGATTATGTTGGTGACATGTAGGCAACAAAAAACAAATATGACATTAGGGTGAGAAAATATAAGCGACTCTATTGATTTACATTTTTGGGAATATTTAGATATACTAAAATATTAAAATTGTTGACGTGTGAAGTTGAATAATTAATGGTTACTGCAATAAACTGCTTTAATTATTTAAATCCACCAGTGAATCAAATCAAAGTATTCTATTTGTCCTACACCTCCTCTACAACTGCATTTAACTGCAAAAAGCTTTCCGCCACATTAAAGGGTTTGTACAAATGCACCTAAACTTTGCAAATTGTCTTGATTAAAACTATCCTACCTTTCTGTACAAACTATTCCTGTGCAGACATATGTGTCTCCATGGTTACAGACTACAAACAAAGCCCAAGTAGACTGATCCTAAAATCAAACTCCCTTCCATCTGTCTCCTTTAGGTGCAGTCTACTGAAAGTACAGGATGATACCAATAAGTAGGCAGCAGAATTGCTAAAAAGTTCAAATTTTGGTGCCGATATGGCATGCCTCATAATGTACAATATCTTTATGCCAGAAAAATGGCATAAAAACCTTTATTAAATTGCCCCTACTTGTATGGGAAACCTAATGCTAACAGAATACTTTGATTTTTCTGCTGGATTAAAATTAACTAAAGCAATTTACTACCATGTTAATTGATAACTCACATGGATCTGATGAGGGGCTGCATACACAAACCTGTTCATGTCTTAACCTCAAGAGAAATTTAAAAAAATCTGAAAAGTCTACATACCCAGTGTCATTCCATATGTATCACAAATAGTGGTTTGGCATAAACTTGTGCAGTGATACCTATACTGCATGCCCAGGGGTGTTACATCCCATAGACACAGCCACACCTGACCGCATTGGAATCTTAAGGTAGGGAACATTTGTATCCAATGGGAATCATCTGGACTTAAAATTATTTATAGTATGCATGTTGAAATAAAAGGAAAAACATAAAAAGTCATAGCTTCAATCGTTTCATAATGTTAATTTTTTAGGGCTTGTGCATTGTTAAGATATATTGACGACCTATCCCCAGGAGAGGTTATCAATATGACATCAGCGGGGGTCTGTGTCTTCCAGCAAACCTTAGGATCACCTGATTGGAAGGAGTACTGGGAGTTCAACTCCAGCTGATCTGATATTAATGACCTATCCTGAGGATAAATCATTGTAACTATTCTATCCAACTTAACTTCTGAAAGAAAAAAAAAAGGTCTATCCATGGGACATGTAATCAATGGGTTCAGGCTCACTGAAATCCACTATTTAGAGATGAGAGAATTTTTTTTAAATGCCGGTGTCTAATTTGATGTGGACCAGAATCGATTTGACCAAAATCGAAAGTGCTTCAATTGCCATGAAAAACTATAGATGGCCTTCTGTTCTCTCACACTCTCTCCATCCCTTGATGTTTCTCTTCAAAAATTCTCCCGAACTGAATCACCTAATATTCTAATTATATAGAATCTGAAAGTTTTGTAAAAATTCAGGACAGATTTTTATTCTACAGAATTAATTTGCTCATCTCTACCACCTATCAGCAAGGGATCTCTTTATAAAAAAAATCGGTAGGGTGCAAGGAGTCAGACCTACATGTGTCACACATTGATAACATCAATGCAAAAAAATATGTAAAAATAAAGTTGTATTTAATGCCACATTAATACTCAGAAGAGTTAGATATATTGGGATGTAGAAACTTCGTACTGCAAAGGTTACAAAATGTTATTTTCTCTCCAGATCTATGCAGCCAATCTCCTGACACAGATCACATTAATCTAACCTCTGAATGCAGAATACATACTAGCACTGGATTAAAAGAACATCTTGAGGATTAACTCTCTAAGCACCTAGGTAAAAATATCATATTATTATGGCATAAAGCACAAATCACTAGAAGAAAAGAAGTTAAAGCTGAGATGAAATAAACCAATACTCTTTTGATAGAGACAATGACCACAAAAAATGGCAATTGTTTTAAGTGCTTTAAAAAACGCAATTGTAATAATCATACTGATAATACACTTTGATGGTGCTAAAATGAATGGTGAAAAAATGAAATGATAAAAAAAAAAAATTATGATTAAAAAAAAAAATTACCTCAAAAATTCTCAGGCACATGACAGAATTATTATCATCCAGCCTTTTCTAAATGGGGAAGACAAGAGGTAAAAATAAAAAGACAAAGGAAAAGTAAATTTGGGGGTAAAATAAATATTAAAATAAAAGGACTAAGGTAAACAAGAGTACAAAAAGGAATTTGTATAAAGGAGGAATTTAGCTTAATTTGATCATATATTGACTTTTTAAATTATTTTGAAATAATTAGTTTAAGCTATTAAATTGGCCTACTCAAGCCAAAATCTTTTTTTTTAAATTTTTTTTTTTATTGAATTTCAACAGCAGTTTCAAATGATATAGCAGCTTGATAAGATTTGTTACTTGATTAGTCCTTTTTTTTCAATTGCAATCAAATTATTTGAATTTCTGGAAACTGCTATAAAGATGCAAAAAGATTAAATTTTTGCAACTATGCTTTAAAACTATGTAAAAGTTATGTTTTTGTTAAGTTCCATTAGAACATATTGCTCATTTACTGTTCATCCTTAAGACATTACATGAAAATACAAAACAAAATGGGTTTATAGGAAGAGATAAGGAATAGGGATAGAAAAGGCAGCTTAGGCATCAAAAAGAAAACCCATAAATAATGTAGACAATGGTTGTCTAAATTTGCAGAATGACTGCTGTTCTTCTGGGTTCTAGCTTAATTTGATGCCTAGTGGATGGGTTTTTATAACTTTCATTTCCAGGCACCTAAAAGTTCAATATTTTGATGGGCATGCATGCATAGAGCGACGACGAGCACCACTCCGTGTCCTGTATGCATGTAGCAGGCATTCTCAGTGGATGTGGGTCATGCTAGTAGATGTACACAGGAAGATTATTTGACTCTAAATCATGCCACTTGACATAATGTGAAAAAACTTTTGACATGAGAGATAAGTTCCATTTCAATTGGGAAGACATCAGTGAGAGAGTGGAAAATCATAAAGGAAAGATCATTTGATAGAAGGAAATGCGAGAAGAAAAAAAAAAAGCACACACAAAAGATAAAAGTAAAAAAAAAAAAAGCTTTGATTGAAAAAGAAAAAGTCTGTAGCTCGTGAGAAAGCAAAGTAAGCGGAAAAATGCATGACCAGGCCAGAAGATGCGCATGACAAGTGTGAAAGAAGAGAAAGTACTAGGTATATCACGGTTACAGAGACACATGCTACACACAAGACCTAGTTAAGAACTGGCGCGTTTAGTGGTCGAAGCCTTGGCAGAACACTGGTACAGACAGGAGTACAACAAGTGTCACACACTCAAGGCGACAGGAACATGAACACAGAATTTTCTAACTTTAACTTCCTTCATGATGAAAATATACATGCCGCATATGTAATATTTTCATTCTTATAACATGAATACAATTAAACATTTAATATCTATTGCTATCCATAACTAATCGTTTATTCTCTATTTATTACTATGACTTGAAGTTCATGGGTTTGATATAACGTACAGACATATCTCCTTTTATTGTACAGTGTGATATCCACTATCATGATTTTATTGTAGAATACGCATGATATGGTATCATGCCTCAGTGTGCTCCACCCTTATCTTTAAATGTCAGGGGTCTTAAGATAACCCTAGAAGAACCATTTGAGTGGACGACTGAAAGCCCTATGACTACTAAACGGATTCTGGACAATATCTCTATAACTCTATGTATCTTAAGATAATGTGTGGCCTTGCAGTCCAGGCAGTAAAGGACCTGTAGCACACTTTATCCTAGGGCAACAGATTGTCTTAGCTTACTTTAAAATACCCATATAAACCAATGACTTACTTAGAACGTACTATTACAGGCATGTCCAACCTCTATATCAAAGAATGTTGGCCAAAGCTGCCCATTTAAGCAGGACCGGCTGACCATCTATTGTGTATGTGGGCCTCTTGACTCTCCCTCAATGGCTGATTTCGGGGGGGGAGGGAGGGGGGGAGGGGAGAAGGATTGGACAGTTAGATTCCAACAAGCCCAATCATTACGTTATTTTGTCTTGGATTATCTCTCCCTATTGAGAACATAAGCACAGCCAAACCAAGCATGCATGTGTAAGGGGGTGGTGGTTGGGAAGAATAGTTGTTGGCCAAACCAGCTTTCAGCTGACGCCTTTCGAATGTATGTGGCCAGCAGTAGTAGTATGGTCTGTAGCAAACAAGGACAATCAAATAAACCACAGAGGCCAAACTAGATAATGATCCATGTGTTTGGTGCTTAGGTTAAAAATCTGGACACCAATAGAGAATAATATTCTTTGCAATTATTTCCATGTATTTTAATTATGCCAATGATAACATGTATCATTTAAAGCATTATTATGTAATTTGTATAGAAAATTTATAGAAATTGTAGTTTTTATTTTGTCTTTTATTTTAGGCAATAAGCAAAACTTGATTTTAAACAGTTTGTGTTTAAAATAAACTAATAGCTTAAAATTACAGATTCCAAGATATTTTGTCAAAAAAATTCTAAAAATCTAACTGGCTTTATTGTTCATCATTTAGGGTCCATTTAATAATTTTTTTCTAAAATGAGGTTTTGTTAAACTTGTTCCTAGTTTATCTCTGCATTTTATCAGCCTTATCCTCTAGACATATCAGTTTGATCTTGTGGGTAAAAAGTTGGAGATTTTTTTTTTTTGTAGCTGGTAGGTAAAAGATAGGAAAGCAATAATTGGCAAGTGACACATATTAAGAAAACACATAAGCAATAGGTCTTACATAAAGAACATACAGTAGGCTTTTTCTTGATCCACAGACGCCCACCAAGTAATTAGTATAAGACAGAGACCAAGACACAGTACATACAGATTTAAAGCAGAAAAGAGCAAGTTAGAGGGAAAAAGAAAGGTTTGTAAGAAGATCACCGTTTTATTGTTCAAAATGTGACTTATCCCCCTGTCTTTTATTTTGTCACATTTTGGGGCGTCTCCCCCTTGCTGGCCAAGGAGGAGAAGGCATTTACTTACATCAAATAACCTTTCTATATATATCTCCTCATTGACCTTATCACGAAGGACATCCTGAGAGTGACGCACAAATGTGACATAGGCATCAGCGAGGTCCATTCCCGGTTTCTGTAGAAAAAATAAATGAAGCACACAGTTAGGAATGGGCTGTATTCAGTGTCCATCAAATATCTCACATTAAAGTTTCTAGTCTAGGCATTCATCAATCAGTTGTATTTCATGGTTACTTCTCCAGTATGGCATAGTATATGTTCTCAATCTTGTACATTACAAATAATCTGAGCATCTGATGCCACACCTTAGGACAATGATACAAAAAGAAAATATCTATCGTAAATGATTTCAACATGGACATGTATTTCATAAATTGGTAATTGCTAAACATCTAAATCATCTACTGATCTGTCTTGAATTTCTAACTAGCATACAACTAGAAACTAAGCAAAGCCATTTCTCTTTTTTTCTAAATATTTTTTCATTTTTAAAACCCCAAAATGGGTTAAAAATGAAAAAAAAAAAATATAGTGTTACTGAATGTCACCAATCCCCTGTCACTACTTTTCCAGGGATGCTGCCTTTGTACCTGCTGCTCTCCACTTCCTGGTCACAAAGGAAATGTCTGGAAATCACTGGCTACACTGGTGACCCGCATCGGCTAGTTATTGGCTAAGCAGATATTTACAGCCATTTCCCAGGTGTCTAAGTATAGATTAGCTAAGTACAGAGTATCATCAGTATAGCAGTGGCACAAGATCATTGAGGTAATGCTTATTTTTATTTTTTTTCTTATTTTGAACCCATTCTATTCATGAAAAAAATATTGTCATCCTCTTGGACAATCCTTTTAGGGGATCAAACACATAGTCGAAAATAGATAAGTAATTCCCGTATATATATGTCCGAAATTATGATATTGCATGGAAGCGCATGGAATTTTTGAGGCTCAAATATTATTTTCAACTTTTGCATACAGTGTTATGTATTACAGTTTATTAAATATGAAGGAGGTGAAAACATTCCAATTTTCCCTGAGAGGGATGAAATATTACCAAACAGAAGACTCTCCCAGATAACAGGTTCAAAAATTTCTCAGCAATTCAAACATTGCGATCTCTGCTTGGTTTGGCTACTTACCACATCGAATCTGGCAACCTCTCAGAGCAGACAGCTTTTAAAAGCTAGAAATATTTTCTTGGAAAACTGCTATATATTATATATAAAATGAACAGATAACCAGAGCCACTGGGGTATTTTTATTCTAGCAATCATTCCATAATTCACATCCTTGGCTTATGGAAACTAAGTCTAAAAATAAAAATATACATTGCCAATAATGTAACGTCTTGGAATCTATTCCACAAGACTTCTCATGTGTCATGCAGCCTTCGAGGTGTTGACACTGCCCTGTAGGGTCTTCAAATTTTAATATTACCTATACTATCTGATATTTCATTATAACACTGCTTGAGGACAGCTGCAGGCTCTCTGTGTTGCTTCTCTTCGGACCAACCATGGATCTCAATTGCGTCTTCAGTAATCCATCCTTAGGTCCTCAATATCAGATCAATGGGGGTCCACTTGTCAACTGTTTGAATAGACTTCTGCTCTCTGGAGCACTGGGTAGTTACCATGAATAGTACTGTAGTGCTAAAGAATCACTCGTGGCCACTACCCAGAATACACAAGCGTGCTTTTTTTTTCCATTGCCTGTTCCAGAGTGCAGCAGCCCATTTAAACAGCGGATCCATGTGGACGGCAGAAGTTAGACCCCCTCTCCCCATCCTATGGAGATGTCATTAGTATTACAGTCACGTAAAAATTTCTTGAACAACGTTCTTCTATTTTATCATAAGGAATGATAAATGACACAATGCAGAGATTTTCCAAAATGTTGAAAATTCTTTGTGTGGTAGTGAATGCTGTCAACGGCCAACAGTACAGATTAGGTCCTCCACACGTGGTCTGATCTCCATCCAGTGGAAAAGTCTAATGAGTCTAGAATCTAGCTTTGAAATTCTGGTCAACCACAGATCTCTGTGGATTTATAGAATGAATTTACATAACTTCTGTCTATGGTTCATGTAGAAGTTTGACTAACCATCATCAATGAAATGTTATCAAGGGAGTGATTTACACTGCTATCTTATTTACCTAAGCAGAAACACAATGTGATAGGTGGCACATTTTGCCTTAAAGGACATACCCATAATTTCACCCAGGTAGCCCCCCTGATTTTAGCATTGGAGCATCTCATGCTACGATGCGCTCTCTTGCCCTGTGCTAAATCGCGCAGGGCGTGGGCTCTTTTGTTTACAATAACACACTGCCGGGTGGAATCTTTTACTGGCTAGGGCAGCGCTAAAGACCACCCATCAGTGCCGGTGACATCACCGGGCTTCCTGGCAGCCCCATGGAGAGCCCAGTTCGTCACCGGAACTCCTGAAAATGCCTTTGCCCTGCGCAATTTAGCGTAGGGCAAAGGAGAGCATCGGAGCATGAACTGCTCCGATGCTTAAAGGGACTCTGTCACCACTTTCTAACCCCCACTTTTAAAACTATAGTTCTGTCCATGGAGCCCCTGTGATTTCAATGGTGTTGTTATATGCGAAATCCGCAGGCTCGTTTTGATAAAAAAAGCTTTTATCTAACCTGTCAGTCATGAGGATAAGGTGCCCAGGGCGTTTCTCCCGGTCTGAACATGCCGCCAGCCGCCGCCGCCGTTGGTGCCCAGCTCCTCCTCTGCCTTGAATTTGCGCCGCCTGAATGTCAAGAAATACGCCTCCGGCTCTCCCTCAGTCCCCCCTCCTTCTTTTCTAAGATCCCGCGCGTGCGGCAGTGTTCGCGTTATCGGGAGGTTGAGCGAAGTGCGCATGCGCATGCGCACTTCGCTCAATGAGGCTGAATCGTAAAGTCTGCACGGGCGCATCAGGCACAGGCCTGTGCGCACGCGCGAAATTTTGGAAAAGGAGGGGGGACTGAGGGAGAGCCGGAGGCGTATTTCTTCACATTCAGGCGGCGCAAATTCAAGGCAGAGGAGGAGCTGGGCACCAACGGCGGCGGCGGCTGGCGGCATGTTCAGACCGGGAGAAACGCCCTGGGCACCTTATCCTCATGACTGACAGGTTAGATAAAAGCTTTTTTTATCAAAACGAGCCTGCGGATTTCGCATATAACAACACCATTGAAATCACAGGGGCTCCATGGACAGAACTATAGTTTTAAAAGTGGGGGTTAGAAAGTGGTGACAGAGTCCCTTTAAGTCAGTGGGGCTGCCTGGGTGAAAAAGGAGGGATGTCTAGGTTCAGCTCTAAACCCAGAAAACCCCTTTAAAGGGGTTGCCCGGGCTTTTACTATTGATGACCTATCCTCAGTATAGGTTATCAATATCAGATTGGCGGGGGTCCGACACCCGGCACCCCCACCTATCAGATGTATGAGGAGACGGCGTGCGCAGTCGGCACGTTCCCTCTCCCTTCTCTCTTCTGCCTGCTGCTGTTTATGGCAAAGACCATAAACAGCAGAAGCGGACAGGAAGAGAGAAGGGAGATGGCACGTGAGCACTGCGCACACCTTATCCCCATACAGATGATCGTTGGTGGTGCCAGTTGTTGGACCCCGACCGATCTGATATTGATGACCTATCCTGAGTAAAAGCCAGGACAACCCCTTTAAACTACACATTAGATTATGTTCAGAAGTCTACATTTTATTCTCGGTCATATGAACTGAGATTCAAGAGCCCTTCTACGGCCTCATGCACATGACTGTATGCATTTTGCGGTCTGAAAAACACGGATCCACAAAATATGCCAGTGTCATATGCGTGTTGCATTCTTTTTTTGTGGACCCATTGAAGTTGTGGACCCATTGACTTCAATGGGTCAGTGGTCTGCATTTTGCTGACATATTTTTCATATATATCTTTTTGCAGAATGGACAGATGATCCGTGTGCTTTCCGCATCCTCATGTCATTTCCACAAAGAATAGAACATGTCATATTCTTGGCTGCAAAATGCAGACTTCAGACTCAATAGGTCTGAAAAAAAAAGTATGCAACATGGACGTCACACGGACGTCATCCGTATTTTGCGGACCGTGAAATACATATGGTCGTGTGCATGAGGCCTAAATATTTTTTCCAAATGAATCATGCAGAACTTCCTCCCTTATGTCGTATGTATAGGCTGTAAAGGCTTCATGTGACATCCTTTGAACAGCTGCTAGCTTCAAGAGAACGAATGCTCCAGGTAAAAAGCTGATTTCAAGCAAAATCTCATTAAAAATTCTGACAGCGCTCATTATGCAGCCAATACATCTTAGCTCCTGATATCAAATATTTTTGCAAACAAATCCTAAATGTGGCATTATAACTGAATTTTAGCTTTCATCCCAAGCCATCAAATCTCTGCAATATGAGTTTGTCAGGCCCTGTGAATTGAAGTTAGTTAACACTCCAGTGTAATTTCCAGGGTGAAAATTAAGAGCATTTGGGGAGCAATAGGATTGTAATTTAACTTTTTTTTTTTTGCTTGCACAAAGCAAACAATTATCAGGCAAGGGAGGAGGGGGGCAATGTATGGCCCTTGAAATGTGGCGACATCTCCTAGCACTTCCTGAAACAATGACAAGGTTCTAATTTGAAATACAATGAGATTAATATAAATGGCATCCAGTGCAAAAAAAATAAAAAATTCATGCAGTAAATGTAGAATATTTTAGATTTATTATTTCTTTATATATATTTATTTTATTTAAATTCCGAGGGTCCATAGAATTAAAATGTCAACAAGTTTAGCTGAAATTTTGATCCGTAATTTTTTTACCTCATTTATATTAAGTGGTGGTGAGAAATGTCAAATTTACTGCGTAGATTACATATTCACTTAGATCTTAGATTTACAAAATACGGACGTAACGGGGCCTCCTCGTCAGTCCAGGCCCTCCATAATTTGTAAATAAAGCTTTACGTGCATTCAATGTTATTGTCTATAATGGTTTTCACTTCAGTTGCTCAGCATTATCCCTCCGCTATGTTATACACTGTGCACAAAAAAAAAAGCAGTACCACAATGATGACTCTTTCGGAAGAAACAGAACCAACTGAAACATTTGGCCAGTAGATATAATTTCCCTTTTATGTGGAGTTCTTACCGTTTCTAAGGTTTTGAAAAAAAAAAACTTCCGCAAGACAATGGCTCAGTAAATTACAGTGGTTTTATATCAGCTTTCCTAATTAAGGAAAGGGCTCTCGTAACTCAATCTAGGTGTCTCTCATCCTGTCTGCAATATATTCTTTACCATTAACCCCTTAGCATCTGGCAAAATTGTAGCTCTAAATTGTATAATACTGTATTCTGACTGTCATTTATGTGTAAGAAGATGGACGGAATAAATAAGTATGAGTTTACAAGATATAAAAAAATGTGTGAATAGACACCAAATGCACAATTGTTTCATTCAAAAATAATTATTTAAACATTAAAATATCTATCTATTTATCTATCTCAAATCTATCTATCTGTTATCTATCAATCAATTATCTATCTATTTATCTATCTAGCTCATATATATAACTCTTCTACATATATATATATATATATATATATATATATATACACAGACACATAAAATATCAGTTATACATCTATTGTGTGCTTAAGTTTTACTAGTTAACTAGTCTTTACTATTATTTGAAAACATTAAATTACAGTCCATATTTTTATATGATATAATTTTCTATAGATAAAAAAACTATTTTAAAAAAGTTATTATTTTTTTTACAAGTCTAAACCTGCAACACATTGATGATTCATTTTAATCAAATAGACACCTTCCCAACGTCACCTCTAATTCAATTTTTGAAATGATTGCGGCCAAGAAAATGAACATACAAAAATTTCTACACTTAACACGCTCTTTAAAAAAAAAAATGGTATCTGAGCTTTGCATTAATTTTTTTAATACTATATCATGGCCCAGATAAAAATCGGATTTAGAAGAATATATAGACAAGCTTTAAAGTATTAATTTGTTCACGAAAGGTGGAATTTAGTCAGGAGTGTAACAGTTTAAATAATGAATTTACTTTTAAGTGTTGTACATTTATAAAAGCGAAGCATGAAATCGAAATCTTACAGTCAATATTCATGTGCTTAACCTCAATTTAAATGCAAATGTCTAGCCAAGTTTAAGTACTCTATTTATAAACCATGAGAGGCTATTTCATTAGTAAGTCATGTACCACTGATAACGTTGTTATAAGATTATATTGCTGTCAAATCAGGACTTGGGTTACACATTATTAGTAAAAAAATAAAAATAATAAATCAGATTTTTTACTATGCCTTTTAGTGAACATATTCATTAGAAAATATAATTGTATCTAAAATAAAACCTATATAATAGGTAAAAATGTTACTCTTTGTTGTCCTTTGTTCCCTGTAGGCTAAAATATTGCATAAATAGGTTAAATTGTAAAATGGTAGGCTACAAATGCTAAAATCTGAACTTGTAGCATTGCATTTATTTAGAAACAAATATGAAATATGTATGTATATATATATATATATATATATATACGGCATATATTAAAACAAATACAATATTATAAAAATTCTAAAAAATTAAAATACACTTACTGGAACATCCACGTACTTGGAAGCTGCTTTGACCTTTAATGAAAAAGGACACTTAAATAAGGTTATTTTATTCTATTTTTTAATCCATAAATGGATAAAGATTGTAGGAATGAATGATGGCATAGATGATTCAAAATGCCACTTTATAGGAAATTCTCATCTCCGAGCTTTTTGTTAATTGCCCTGAAAGTGATACCTGCCTAGTTGATGGGTAGAATTTATGCCTTATGAACTGAGTTGCTTTCAATTGATGATGTTCCAAAAGCAAATTACGTAGCTATTGTTTCAGGAAACGTGTAAGGGAAAGTATATTGTGTTCCACACCATTACCCAAGAATTATACGTTTTACACAGTACACGACGTAAAGTTGAAAAAAATGAATTGTACTTGTTTTTTATATACTTTTTTTTTTGAATCCATTATTGTATACCTATTACAGTTACCATTTATTACACTCACATTCACTTACTTTATTTATATTAGCTATGAACAGGTTGATACAATTCAATGTATTCGCAAGCTACGGATCTCTAAGCACAAGTTTATCTGATGCCCTATAATATATTGAAAGATGTAATGTTCCAAAAAAAGATAAATGAATGAAAAGTAATATTGGAATAATGCAGAAAACTTGACCACTTACTGTAAATGAAAGAAATGAAGAAAATAAGGTCCCTTCATCATATCTGGAAAGTTTAGAAAGCACTCCCTCGAGAATTGTCACAAACTAGTGATACAAAATATATAAATGTCATTGAGAATTACAGACGAGTTTTTGAAAAGCACATATTTCATATATTTTTTTAGATTTATTAATATAATTGCTAGTAAGATCATTAAAATAATGTACCTAAAAATAAAATATCAAACATCTGTATCATTCTGTATGGCAATGAGAAAAATACTAACATAATAGCAATGAAATAAGGTTAAAAAAAAACTGACAAAAAAAATTAGGCTATCCTGTAATGTCAAGAGTAATAAATTTTTGACTTATAATAGCAATAGTGAAAGATTACATCTTTCTGGGATTATATAGTGGACTATTATTATTGATGATAGACACTACTACGGTTTTTGCCAATACACATTCGCATATAGTCAGACAGTACATAGAATGCCTCACAATGTTACTTTGCAGTAATTTGGGGACCTCTACGATAATGGTTAGAAAGGCCTATTATTCATGCTTATTATAATAAATAACACATACTAGATGTATGATAGCTATATCAAAGTGGTATTGCATAAGAATAAAAAAAAAAGTCCAAAATGTGTTTAAAGGGATTATTTGGGTATTGTCATTTTTGTAAAATTAACTAGGATGGCCCTCAACAATCCCCCACTGCTGACACTTGATGCTGCTCCACTGCCTCTACTTTCTACTGCCAGTGCGACACACAGAAAATGGCTGCCAATGCCTGTTCAGCCAATCACTGACTGCAAAGGTAAGTGATTGGTTTAATGGTCATTTACAGCCATTTCTAGTGTGTTGATCCGGGATGAGTGGAAAATTAATGGGGACCAAAACAGCATTTGATAGGCAGTGATGTTGTATCAGTGAGGTGAGTAATGATTATATATATATATATTTATTTTTTTTATCCCATACTGGCCTTTTTTTTTCACAAAAAAAATGCAAAACATCTACAGGGGCCCCTGGGGGTTAAATTAGCAGGAAATGCCTATGTAATACCCGGCAAAGTCAAAGTGTAGAAAGCTGGAGTGAATTATTCTTTTTGGAAATTTGTCCCATATAGCTGAAAAATAACACAGTAAAAAACAGTACATACATACATTTTGTAAGTAAATATATACTTGTGGTTTTATAAAAGAAAAAATGCAACCAATGGGACATGCTGAGGTTTTAGGACATGCCTTTAACTCCTTAATGATCACCCACTGTCTTCTGATGGTGGGCTTTGCAGGTACTCAGTCTGCAGTGACTTCCTTTGGCATCACTACAGTTGAGGGGGGTTAAGAGCTGTTGGAGCACTCCTTTGGTAAGAAGCGGCTGTTAATAACAGCCTGGGTTCTTGGCGGAGGCTGCTGCTTCACAGCCATGGTCAGAGGGAGCTTTGAACCCATCTGTTAAACCTTTGACCATACCCCCTGCGATCTGATCGGATACTGGAGGAGCAATCCGCAGTCAGCCCTGAGGACCCATGAAGGACCTTAGGGCTGCTGTTGCGGCACACAAGTGTTGCCCTAACATCAACTTGCATCATACAGAGTATAATGTTTTAAAATAGCATACAAGAGTATGCTAATACTTTGTAAATATTAAATAGTAATATATAAGTTATAAAATAATAATCCCATAATGGGATTTTAAAAAATTTATGTTGTGACATGTTTATACATCTTCAAGATAGGTCATCTATATCAAATTAGGGGGTGTCCAATGTCCGGTGAGCCGCTGTTGGGGAGGCTATGGTGCTCCTTGCAGCTTACTAAGCACAGTATCGTCCATTGGACAGTGGCCGTGCTTTGTATTGCAGCTCAGCACTATTTACTTGAATGGGACTGAGCTGCGCCTAGGCCATGTGACCGATGAACGGGATGTCACAGGCCTAGGAAGAGGCGTTGCATCCTCATCAAACAGCTGATTGGTGGGGGTGCAGGGAGTTGAAGTCCTGAGGATAGGTGCTCAGTATTACACACACAGACAACCGCTTTTATACATAGCTAAAAATACCTTAAATATATATATATATATATATACATATATATATATATATATATATATATATATAAAAATACAGTATAAAAGTTACTTTTTAGAGTAACTAAAAATACAAAAAGGACAAAAAGAAAATAACAGACCTGGTTGGCAGAATTACAATTGGCCTGAAACATATACGTGTTTTATATGGGTCATGACATCTGAGACAGAATTTACCTTTGCAACTAAAAGTGTGATCATTTCTTTAACTGTTTCTTCAATTAGCTCATCAATTTTTGAATGGTACTGGTGCTAAAAAAAAAACGAAGACAGAAAAAGGCAAAATATTAGAACACTGAATATACAATGACACAGGAATCATCAGTCTTTTTCGGAACTCAAAATTCCTATGTTACTTTTTTTAATTTTAAAAGTATCAGCTGTGAAAATAAGCTGTTAATGAACCTGACTATCCTTTTTGTAGACGCCATGCACAGTAACATAGAAAAAAATCAACAAAAATAATTAAAAGATGGCACATGATGATATTTTCATTAGATTTTCATTTCTTTTGAGTAGAATTTGCCGAAAGTACCATCCCCAAAATGATAACATTTTTAAAGGATGGAGTAATTAAAATATATCTCCGAACATTCATTTTCACTTGTTTGCATTAATGTCTGTTTAAAATGCTAATTAAGTCAAAACAATGAGGATGTTGACAGAAGGGAGGAAAAAAACTGAAATAAATGCTAATTATACATTAGGGAGTGAGGGGTGACATTACAGTTGAAAATGTTAGACACACTTACCCACTGTTTAGCAAACTTTCAGATGAATGGGAACAGAAATAATGAGGAAGGTGTGGGAGACATAAAACAAAAATCAATGGAGGTGAAACAAAATGTAGCATGAGAACCAAACAGGATGAAAATAAAAAAAGGACATGCAATGGAAATGTGATATGAACAATAAAAAGAACATATGATGGAAGTGTGATAAAAAAAAAAAATCTTTTCTATGGAGGTTGCAACCCACCTTCTGGAAGCAGAAGGTTGAATTTTCACAACTCAAGCAATGAAAATAGAGATAAATTAGACTGATCCGTATAAGTCACAGCACTTGGGATATACTTATCATAGGACCACTAGAGATTCGATTTGGCCGAATCGGTTGACAAATCTGATTCGGGTTGGAACTGATTCCAGCTGAATCAAAAGTTCTCCAATTGGCCTGAAAATGTGTGTATGACACTCTGAGGTCTGTAACCCATGAGCAATACAAGTATCTATCTATCTATCTATCTATCTATCTACCTACCTATCTACAGTACCTATCAATCTACCTATCTATCTCTTTATTATCTATCCATCTATCTATCTATCTATCTATCTATCTATCTATCTATCTACTCTCTATTAAATAGCCTTACAGTCATACACAATATACTTCATTAAAGGGGTTGTCCCACGAAAAATATTCTACAGTTTTCAAACAAGCCCCTACATCTGAATACTTTTGTAATTGCGTACAATTAAATATTTAGCATAGCCACTGAATTATTCAATAAAATGTATCTGTATAGCACCACCCACTGTTTGTTTTTTGTCTCATTTCTTTGACCTGCTCACTGAGATGGCCGCACATGCTCAGTTTCACCCTTTAACTGCCTCCTGAGCTGTGATAGGGAGAGCTGAGACACGCCCCCTGAGCTGGGATAGGGAGAGCTGAGACACACCCCCTGAGCTGGGATAGGGAGAGCTGAGACACGCCTCCTGAGCTGCAGCAGAAAAGATACCAGAGTTTATTGGCTCAGGTTGCCCTCAGAACTGCTTTGCATTTTTCTATACCCAAAAATGCTCCAATAATACAAACAAAGTCATATGATCGGTCATAAAGTCACAGAATCCCAGTGGCTTCCATTGGACCCCTTTAGTTTAATACCAGACACAATGTGGCTGACTGTGTCTGGTACTGCACCTCAGCCTGTTGAATAAAACTGTCCGGAGATGCGGTATCAGACATGGTGGCATGGAAACGCTTGCTTGTGTTCCTAATAATGTCAATGGGTTGTGCCACTCCAGTGAAAGCTGCTGCCTGTTCTTTCCTTGGATGGTTCGGGGTCAAGTGGACTGCAAAACCCGTCATTGTAAAATCTCAGAAATCCCCTTTACTTGTACTGTTAAAACAAATAACTATATCTCTTAAATCTCATCGACATAATCAAGGCAACATATATATATTTTGTATCTCTTTACACAAGTCTTTCACAAATTGAAGTGTATTTCCTAGGGGGCAGATACTTCTACAGAAAAAACTCTGTACGGGAAGTAAACAGGTGACCGAAACATTCCATTAATTAACGAGTAATGCATAATTCTCACTTACTGTGATATGTACATATGAAAAGTTTATTTTTATTTTAGCTTTATCGCAAGCAACCTGTCATGGCTAACTATGGTGTAAAAAAATGTCAATAATATATTCACGAAAAACACAATAATTAGGAATTTCAGATTTGAAATAATTATAATGCCATAAACAACAGGTGGTATTGCAGTGTGTTCGTAACTGGCTGTTTGGACGCCATATGAACTAAGGAGAAGAGATATTTCTCGGGAGTAGAGATGTGTAAATCGACAATGATAAACCGGTGGCATACACCAATCCATACACCGAAATTCTGGAGCTCCAGGCAGCTTCCACTGAATGAGCTACATCTCACTGATATGTCAAGTGCAGCAGGGTTAGCAGAGTGCTCGCTTGTTAACTTACAGTTGATAAATTATGGGTTTTAGCAAAATGATAATGACTAGACTTGTGCAAAATAATACAGCGTGAAATGTATTGACAGGCATATCATGCAGATGATTTTCAATTAAATCCTTTCTCCGGGAATTTATGTGAAAAAAAAAAAAATATAACAACGTAACAGACATCCATTATCTGTGGCTTCAAAGACTAAACAACTTGGCTACAACTACAATGCGGAGAACGAAAACATTTCTTGATCTTTGCTTATTTATGTAATTAATGTAATTGTGTCCCTCTTGATAATTATCCGAAAAATTAAAATCTATATGTAGCTAGCCACGCATGAAAAAGAAAATCGCACGGCAAATAAATTACCTACAAAAAAAATAAAAATAAAAATCTAAATAAGTTTTTTAAATTGAATAAATAACAATATCAAATATATTAATATAACTAGTTTGAGACCACAATAAATCTGTCCAAAATGGCCTAAAAATAAAAATACTTTTTATTTGCATTACTTTAAGTCTGCAATAGAACTAATAGGTTCAAAATGTAAAATACTACTACTACTACTTATAATAATGATAATAATAAAAATAAATGTTAATAATAATAATAGATGTAATGTATATATTGATAATTGTGTAATCATAATCTAGAAAAAAGACATCCTTAAAAAAAAATATTACAATAAAATATTTCTAGATGTGCAGAGGGTACTAAAGTATTATATTTATTAAAAATAAAATCACATAAATAGCATATAAACAAAAAATGTGCTGCAGCCTAAAGAAATAATATTGTGTAAAAAAATTTATAGTTATCATTTTATTATGACAAGTTGCAATAAAATTGTGTTTTTTTAATAACAAATATAACTCTAGAATATGCTAGCTAAAACTACTGTAAAAGAATAAATGCTCAAATAAAAATAAATAAGTTTTGTTTGGTTTCTATATTTAATAATGTATATAAAAATGAAAACAAACGATGTATTTGTCCAAAACATTTCTGAAACTAGTATGATATGGGAGCAGCTGTAAAAACGAGCATTTAGTGCTTTAGTTGCATTCAGCTGCAATAAGGATCAAACTGAGGGAAATGTTTTTAACAAACTAGTAAAATATGTTATCAGGGAAATAGTGGATGGTCTCCTAATGTATTTAAAAGTAAAAAGTACTTTACTGTAGTGGGAAAATAGCTTTGAAATTGAAAGTCTGACTTATAATAAGTAGAGATGAAAAAAACTGAGAATGAATAACTATATAGATATGAGATAGATAGATAGATAGATAGATAGATGATAGATATAGATAGATAGATATATAGTAGCAGAGAAGTACATAGATCTCATAGGGTCCCAAAGCAAAACTTGGATGGGCTGGTGAGGACTAGTGTTGATCGCGGTGTTGAGCTGAATACCGCGTATGCTTGAGTGCGATGCTTGAGTCTCTTCCCCGCATGTTTGGCGCATGCTACGCAGCCAATAAACATGCAGGTAAGTACTGCCCTCACTGTAATGCCAGTAGCCATGTTGGCTGCTGGCATTACAGTGATTGGCTGGCTGGAACGCATCATCGTGGTTCGGCTCAGTGTTAGGGTCCATTCACACATCCTTAGCGTGTTTTGGAGATCCACAGATCTGCAGATCTGCAAAACACGGACACCGGCAATGTGCGTTCCACATTTTGTGGACCGCACATCGCCGGCACTAATAGAATATGCCTATTCTTGTCCAAAATTGCAGACAAGAATAGGACATGTTCTATTTTTTCGGGAACGGAATCGCGGACTCGGAAGTGCGTGTACGCAATTCCGTATCCGGGCAGCACATCGTGCTGCCCCATAGAAATGAATAGTTCCGCAATTCCATTCTGCAAAATGCGGAACAAAATTGCGGATGTGTGAATAGGGCCTTAGTCAGAGAGAGCTGTGCTGTAGAAGGGACAGATAGTGTAGGGAATTGATTCAATTGAATTTTATTTTTTTGTTAGGCAGGGTTGGTGTTAGAGACCCAAAAGTCCTTTGGTGACAGCGACATTACCTGCGCTACATCTCCTGTATAATGTTTGCCCATCCTAAATATCTGTGACATTCAGTCTAATTTATTTGCGCATACACTTACAAAACCTGCGCTACTGTACGTGTGACATACTTGCAAGCATATATAACATTTAATATGCTCAAGGCGAGCAGTAAGAGACTGGGAAGTGGCTGTGCTGCTGATGGTGCACGCAGAGGCTGTTGCCCTGGGCGCGGCGAAACTGTGCCTGCTGCCAGAGCACAAGAAACACACTCATCCACGATACCTAGCTTCATGTCACAGTTTGCAGGGCGGTGGAAGACACCACTCTCGAAGTCAGACCAGTGCGACCAGGTGGTTGGTTGGATTGCAGCAGATAATGCTTCCAGTCAGTTAAGCATCACCCTATCTTCCACAAAGTCCAGTCTCACTAGCAGGGCCGTCTTTAACGCGGGCCCAAGGCAGCTGCCTCTTGAGCCCTGCTGGCCACTGCCCTGGGTGTCAGGCTGTCAGCTACACAGGGGGGTGCTGCCATGCCATGCCTGCCGACACTCCAGGCAGCGAACTGTGAGAGCTGTGATTCTCTAAAGAACCTTAGATGACATCATCACCATGTGACCAGTAACCTAGCAATATTACTGGTCACATGGCTATGAGGTAATCAAAGGTCCTTTCTTTCTACCAGGAGTGTTGCTGCAGGAGAAGTTTGCCTTAACTGTGGAGCTTTTTTTGTGAAGATTACATCAGGAAAAGGTGACAGGGGCTGTTATACTAATATACTGTAAGCTACTGTATACTGTGGGGTGCTGTATACTGTGAGGTGCTGTATACTGTGGGGTGCTATACTGCTCTACTGCATACTTTGGGGTGTTGTATACTGTGGTGTGCTATACTGCTCTACTCTATCCTATAGGGGGCTGTATACTGTGGGGTGCTATGCTGCTCTACTGTATACTGTGGGGTGCTGTATACTGTGGGATGTTGTATACCGTGGGGTGCTGTATACTGTGGGGTGCTATACTGCTCTACTGTATACTGTGGGGTGCTGTATACTGTGGGGTGTTATACTGCTCTACTGTATACTGTGGGGTGCTGTATACTGTGGGATGCTGTATATTGTGGGGTGCTATACTGCTCTACTGTATACTGTGGGGTGCTGTATACTGTGGGATACTGTATATTGTGGGGTGCTATACTGCTCTACTGTATACTGTGGGGTGCTGTATATTGTGGGGTGCTATACTGCTCTACTGTATACTGTGGGGTGCTGTATACTGTGAGGTGCTGTATTCAGTTTAGTTTGGGGTTCTGTATACTGTATACTGTGAGGAGCTGTATTCTGTATAGTTTGGGGTGCTGTATACTGTATACTGTGAGGTGCTGTATACCATGAGGTGCTGTATATTGTGGAGTGCTATACTGCTCTACTGTATACTGTGGGTGCTGTATATTGTGGGGTGCTGTATACTGGGGAGGTGCTGTATACTGTATGGTTTTGGGTGCTGTATACTGTATACTGTGAGGTGCTTTATACTGTGAGGTGCTGTATATTGTGGGGTGCTATACTGCTCTGCTGTATACTGTGAGGTGCTGTATACTGTGGGGTGCTGTATACTGCGGTGTGCTATACTGCTCTACTGTATACTGTGGGGTGCTGTATACTGTGGGGTGCTATACTGCTCTACTATAAACTGTGGGGTGCTGTATACTGTATAGTGTGGGGTGCTGTATAGTGTGGGGTGCTGTATACTGTGGGGTGCTGTATACTATAGGGTGCTATACTGCATACTGTGGGATGCTGGGGTGCACTGTAACGCTAAGGTGACCTGAGTCCCGTTATCCTTCCTGAACTGCAGAGTGGTGCCCACTTCCAGCCTGAGCCCAGCTGCCCAGAGCACTAATCCTGAGCCGCTGCAGTCTTCAGAACTGGAAGTATTTACAGTCATTCACTGTACTCTACGAGGTGTGTGGATTTTTTGTGTGTGTTTGTTGTGGTGGAGGGTGTGATTGCATGCTAGGGTGTGGGAAGACGGGATCCAGGGGGTCCAAGTAAATTCTTGCCCAGGGTCCAATCAATAATAAAGACGGCCCTGCTCAGTAGCCAAGAGTCTGGTCAACAAAATCCTCACCCTGATCCTCCTTCCTCCCACCATGGAGAGTCTTGGCAAACAAGTGATCCCACACTCGGATATTCCAAGGAGCTCTTTTCAGTGCCATTCCTTGATTTGGGTCTCGCGCCAAGGCCGCTTGAAGAGGGACATGAGGAGAGCTTGTGCCCTGATTCCCAAACTCTTGAGCATCCACAGTCAGAAGAAGATGATGGTGGTGAACGGCAATTAGTGTTTCACGAGGTGGATGATGATCATGAGACACAGTTGCCAATAAGTCAACCGCAATTAGTGTCTCAAGAGGTTCATGATGAGAATGAGACACAGTTGTCAATAAGTGAGGTTCTTCTTAGGTCCAGGTGGTGGACGATGAAATCACTGACCCAACCTGAATAGGTGGAAAGCCGGATGAGGACAGCAGTACATAAGGGGAGGGATCTGCAGCACCGCAACAGGCTGGAAGAGGCAGGGGTGTGGGAGAAGGCGGGCCACACAAAACAGGCCCGGAACTGTTCCTCGAAGCACCCCCTTGCGGCAATCTCCCTTGCCAAGGGGTAGGTGTTCCCCAATTTGGCGCTTTTTTGAGGAAAAAATTATAAAAGAATTGTAATTTGCCTGTGCCGTACTAAAATGAGCAGGGGCGTGAACACTAGCAGCATCACCACCACCAGCATGATCCGCCACATGGCATCAAAGCGCCCTAATAAGTGGGCCGAATGCCTGGGTTCACAATTAGTGTCTGCGGGTCACACCACTGCCTCCTCTTCCCATGTGTTACATGCTGGCCAATCTTCTGTCCAAGACGCAGGCCCAGATGCCTCCTGCCCTGCACCTGGACCTTCGCAAGCACCATCAGCTAGCACATCCACTTCTGAGTCCCAGCGCAGCGTACAGATGTTCATAACCCAGGCCTTGGAATAAAAGCGCAAAAACCCAGCCACCCACCCACAGGCCATAGCACTAAATGCGCACTTTTCCAAATTGCTGGCCCTGGAAATGTTGCCATTTAGGCTTGTGGACACAGAGGATTTCCGCAGCCTGATAGCGGTGGACATCCCTCGTTACTCAATCCCCAGCCGCCACTTTTTTGCCCAGTGTACCGTCCCCGCCTTACACCAGCATATGTCCCGCAACAGCGTTGGTCTCGTGCCCTGACCAACGCAGTTATTGGGAAGGTCCACTAAACGACTGACACATGGACAAGTGCTTTTGGCCAGGGATGCTACATTTCCCTGACGGCACACTGGGTGAACGTTGTGGAGGCTGGGATCGAGTCATACCCAGGTGGTACCGATGCCAAGGATTGCAAGCCCTACTTCCATCAGGATTTCTGCCACCACCGACATTAGTGGCTGCAACCCCCCCCCCCTTCTCCTTTTCCACCTCCTCCTCCAGTTCCATCTCTGAATTTTCATCTTGCCGCACCAGTCAGCCATCAGTCAGTAGCTGGAAGCAGTGTAGCACTGCAGTGGGGAAACAGCAACAGGCCGCGCTGAAACATATTTGCTTAGGTGACAAACAGCACAGCGCCGCAGAGCTATAGCAGGATATAAGCTCCTCCCGCCACTCAACCTACAACCAGGCATGGTTGAGTCTGATAATGGCTGTAACTTGGTGGCGGCTTTGGAGCTTGGCAATCTTACACACATACCATGCCTAGCCCATGTGTTAAACTTAGTGGTTCAGCGGTTTCTCAAAACCTAACAACAATTTGCCTGAGCTACTGGTGAAGGTGTGCCGTGTGTGTGCCCATTTCTGAAAGTCATCTACAGCTGCCGCTGGTCTGGCAACGCTGTAGCAGCGCTTGCAATTGCCAGCTCACTGACTGTTGTGCGATGTGAGCAAGTGCTGGAACTTTACGTTCCACATGTTGGCCAGGTTTTGTGAGCAGCAGAGGGCAGTAGTGGAATACCAGCTGAAACATGTTTGTCGCCTTTCCAGTCAGCTTCCGCTCTTCACAAGCGATGAGTGGGCAGGCTATCTGAACTTTGTGAGGTTTTACGCAACTTTGAGGAATGAACACAGACGGTGAGCGCCGATGCCGCTATTATCAGCGTAACCATCCCACTTCTGTGTCTACTAAAACGCTCGCTGCTCACAATAAAGGCGGAAGCTTTGCATGTGGAAGAGGTGGAAATGGGGGAAGACAGTACACAGCGTGATAGCCAGACCACCCTCTTTTCGTATTCTCAGCGCTAATTGGATGATGAGGATGAGGAGGAGGAGAAGGAGTCGGTTGCCTCCGCTACAGAGGGTAGTACCCATAGCAGGTTTAGTCCATCTGTTAAGCGTGGATGGGCAGAAGAGGAGGAAGAGGATGAGGAGATTAAGAGTCATCCTCCTGATGAGGCCAGCTAAGTCTTGTCTATTGGGACTCTGGCACACATGGCTGACTTTATGTTATGCTGCCTTTCCCGTGACCCTCGCGTTGTACGTATTTTGGTCAACACCGATTACTGGTTGTTCACCCTTCTTGACCCCCACTACAAAGAGAACCTCTCATCTATCATTCTTGTGGTGGAGAGGTCTAGCAAAATGGTGCAATATCAGAAGGTTCTTGTGGAAAAATTGCTCCCAATATTTCCAGCTGACAACGCTGGTGGCAGAGTACGTAGTTCCTTGGGCAACCGAGGAGGCGAGACGAGGGGAACACACAGCAGTTCCAACAGAGGCAGGGCAACACTCTCCAAGGCCTGGAACTGTTTCATGACACCCCTCCAGCACCCTCACCCTGATGTGCGGCCTACTTTGGGAAGATGGTGGGGTACGTAGCAGACGGTGTCTGCATCCTCAATGATCCCTCTGTGCCTTACAACTATTGGGTGTCCAAGCTGGACACGTGGCACAAACTGGCGCTCTACGCCTTGGAGGTGCTGGCCTGCCTTGCAGCCAGCGTTTTGTCAGAGCGGATATTTAGTGCTGCTGAGGACATAATAACTGATTAGCACATCCGCCTGTCAACTGAAAATGCTGACCGGTTGATTATTATAAAAATGAACAAGGCCTGGATTGCCCCTGACTTCTCTACTCCACCAGAGGAAAATGGCTGAACATAAAGGCACTTTAAATGTGGCTTTTATGGTGTATTGAATAAACTGTATTCCTATGCACCCCTTCCACCACAAAAAAGGGTATATGGTTCAATCTTCCTTTTCTCATCCTCCTCCCCTCCATCATATCAACAGCTCAGCAGCAAACCCTCACCCCTAATGTTTTAGATGCTCAGCTCAGCAGCAAACCCTCACCCCTAATGTTTTAGATGTTCAGCTCAGCAGCAGGCCCTCGCCCATAATATTTTAGATAGTCAGCTCGGCAGCAGGCCCTCGCCCATAATTTTTTCCATGGTCAAATCAGCAGCAGGCCCTCGCCTCTAATGTTTTAGATAGTCATCTCAGCAGCAGGCCCTCGCCCCTAATGTTTTAGAAGGTCAGCTCAGCAGCAGTCCCTCGCCAATAATGTTTTGGATGGTCAGATCAGCAGCAGGCACTCGCCTATAATGTTTTAGAGAGTCAGCTCAGCAGCAGACCCTCACCCCTAATGTTTTAGATGTTCAGCTCAGCAGCAGACCCTCACCCCTAATGTTTTAGATGGTCAGATCAGCAGCAGGCCCTCGCCCATAATGTTTTAGAGGGTCACCAGCAGGCCCTTGCTCCTAATGTTTTTGAGGGTCACCAGCAGGCCATCAATCATAATTTTTCAAGGGTGTGTATGATGCCCTCCTTTATGTGTAATAAAGGGTGGATTGGAGTGATGGTTACTTGTAATTTTTGGCAGCCTGCCAATTAGTGCCGGTGACGTCACCGGGATTACTGCTAGGCCTCCACCTAGCTTTACACATGGACAGCCCTGTACGTCACCGGATCTCCAGAAAAAGCTCTGATGCTCATGTCAGAGGGGCTGCCTGGGTGAAAACAGGGATATGTTCGGGTTCAGTTCTGAACCCGGACAACCCCTTTAAGAGTCAGTGATTCTTAGCCAGATGTCAGCTGCCAGTGTTTCCAACCTCTAGGGAACCACAAGCTTCGTGTGACATCAAGCCACTCTCTAAGGAACACTATTTAAAGGTCTGCTTACATGTGGCAAGTTTGACCAATTGTTTCAATTGCAAGTGTTTGATGGACATTTCCATCATTACAATCATCATCACACGACACCATGCTTCAACACAGGTTTATGTATTGTAAATGTCTGAATATATTCAAGGATTAATTTAAAATATATTTTCCACTGAGGCCTCTATTTGCTTAACTTGCTTTTTACTTATCTGAATTTACTGATTGCATATTTGTCGGGTGACAACCATGACTGTCGGCCAAGTGTGGTTTAGAACGCAACCTCAAGGTATCATAGTATAACTGGAAATAGATCCCATTTCCATCAGGACATGAAAGGCTTATAGCTGCTTTGGTCCTTATGGCTGTTCCTTCTTTCCCTGATCCATCAGTGATCCCAAGCTCACATTCCATCATCCACAGTTACTTCTACCTACACCCCACCTCTGAGTGGAGATGAGCCCCTGTATTAGCTGGGCCAATAGCAGTTGCTCTGCCTGCTCCTCAGGTAGGTCCATTCATGTCGCACAACTTCCCGACACTCTGGAATGGCGTCTGACAACTCCTAGAGATCGAGAGCGTCAGGGAGGATGTGCTAGTGCTTAACTAAACAGATGCATTCATTACATAAGTTGGCTTGTTAAGTGATCCTTTAATTAGAGCCCACAAAAAGTACTCGGCAGGTACAAGAGTTATTTAATAACTTGGTCTCACGCTCATAATTAGAAATATCCAGTGTCGTAGCTAAACCTATTCAACATACAGTTCATTGATAAAGTAAATTAACAGAACCTGGTTTTGCTTTTTTGTTTCTCAGCTACTGTGCATGAAGGCAAAATACATTATTTTATGCAAAGAAAAGAAAAAAATCCAATCCATGGGGCAAAAAAATGGTGCATTTTATGATGTTTTTTTTTATTTTTTAAATGGTTGGTGTCTTATTTTTTGTATTATTTTTCTTGCATTTCTTGTGTTGTTGCTTGTGCCATAGACTGTAGTTGGAGAACACCATGCCACTAAAACATGCAATTTTCTATTGAAGTCCTTCTTCCTTGATCATACTATAGCTATAACCCACGCATATTCACTAACAGGGCTTATGAACAGGGATTGGCTTTATAAGACGACCCCTTTAAAGTTGTATTGCCATCTTACCGCTAAGATGAGTAATAATTTTATGATTGGGATGGTGCAACCTCTGGGACCCCCTTGGCCAGCTGGTTGCGCAGGGAATTTCAGCCAGCCCCTTTAGTTGAATGGATTTATGCTACAGTTCCCTGCACAGTGGGTGGCCAGGGCTGTGCAATGAAATATGCTATGGGCGAGAGTGGTAAATTAGTGCTGCCAGTCAATCATTCTCAGGACTGGTGGTGGTCCCAGAGATCAAGACCCCCACCAATCATAAAGTGATGACATCTTTATCTGCACAAATTAATTTTCATAGTGGTCAGTAAAATGGTGAGCTCTATTTCGGTCTGAGATTCCTGGAGGTTGGTGCTGCCGTTGACCTTTGTCTTTGCATGATGACTTACTGTAAGAAAGCAATTTTTCACAATATTTTATGAAGCTGCCACTATAGGGACTTGCATGGTCACCAATGTGGTACTAAAATACCATTATGTGAGTAGGTCAACAATATCAGTTTGGCGGGGGTCCAACCCCCCCCCCCCCGATGATCATTTGTTTTAAGGGGAGCCAGAGCTCATACAAGCGCTGCTTCCTCTGCAAGATTACACTACACGTTGTCTCGCTACAAATGCTCATCCCATTCAAATGAATGAAGAAAGCATTTATCATTACACTGCACCGCCGAGACTTCTTAGTGTAAGTGTAGGGAGCACCGCCTCCTCTTCAAACAGCTGATCGGCGGGGGTGCCAGGAGTCGGACCCCCAATGGGGGATTATTGCAACTGCTACTGGCTGCACAACCCCTTTAAGACTTTTCAGTCACTTTCTAAAAGCGATACAGAAGATTGATTCATTTCTGTGAGCAGCGTTCCCATGTAATGAGATGCAAATCATATTCCACATAATGCGAAAAAAAAATCCTTCTTTCTGGGTATATTAAACAATCTGTTTTTATCAGTTCAATTACGTTGATAAAAGTTATTTCGTCAGTATGCTTTCTCTGGGATGGTAATTGGCACAAATAGAACAAATGTTAAAGCATTTCATTAGTGGGAGACGCTTAAATTATGGATTTAATTATACATTTGGATCTGATTGTAAGTCGAGCTTAGCGATCCAAGACGAGCAGAGACGCTTCAACCAGTAGAAGTAACTTCTCATCAATGTACATGGCATACATATGGATGGGTGCTGTTGCAGCGTAATAAGTATATCCATACAGTAAAAACTGCAAAGGGAAAAAAAGGGGGGTAAGTAAACACATCCCAATGCGTAGGTGCACGTTGGTGTGGCTGAAAACACGAAGTAAAAAATGCAATGCAACAGCACTCTCCAAACCAAATAAAGTACAAAAAAGTATTCTAATGCTAATGCTAATCTTATTATGTAAATTTGAGATGCTTGACAAATACATTTTGTACAAAATTATTTGGACCCGTCTGCCACACTTCAAGGCGATCTCTGTAAGACGGGAACCGAACACTAAATTCTACCTGTTATGTGCCATGAAGGCTACCGTACAATTCAGGGAGTGTAGGTTCCACATGCATGCTGGGCCCACCTTAATTTTTGTCATCTTTGGTGCCAAATCCTGATATACCCTGTGTCATGGATGGCCAACCTGAGGCTCTCCAGCTGTTGCTAAACTACAACTGCCTACAGCTGTAGTTTTACAACAGCTGGAGAGTCGCAGGTTGCCATCCCTGCCCTATGCCAGAGGTATCCAATGCCCAGGGTATCTGGACCTGCGCATAAACTTAACCCTAAAGCAACTTTGATAAGAGAAAAATGCCTTAAAAAGGTTTTCCGAGACTTTTATACCGATGACCTATCCTCTGAATAGGTCATCAGTATCTGATTGTTGAGGGTCCAACAACTCAGACCTTTTAGGGTTAATCAAGGTTAAAAAAAAAATATAAAAATTATCCATTTGATCGGGTAGAGGCCATGGCGGTCACCCTGATTGAAGACACCAGACAAAATCTTGTGTGGTGACGGGATGACGTCATGGTAAAGTCATACATCACTGCTAGGGTTCAGAGAATTTTTGAAAAACAAATTACTTCGTTATGAACCATATTTCTTCGTAAGTAGCGGACACAATGATGGGGAATGGCGATTGTGCTGATTGCGGCATCTGAGAATAATAGTGACGGCTTAGTGGGTTAATCCGTAAAAAAAAAATACTCACCTTATCCATTTGAGTGCAAAGAGGTCACTGTGGCCATCTTGATTTAAGACTCCCTACAAAAAAACGGTGCATGATGACATCATTACATCATGCTGGCCGGCGTGGTGACGTGATACGTCACCGCGCATGAGATTTTGTGCGGGATGAGGTGAGTATGTTTTTTTTTTTTTTTCAATCATAATTTTAAGGGGAAAATTCATTCGTTACCAATTATTGAATTTTCCTTGAAATTCAGATTGAAGTCCACTTTGGATACTTCAATTTGCTCAACCCTAGTCACCCCGTGCGAGAGTATCTTCAATCAAAATGGCTGCATTGGCCACTACCTGCGCAAATGGATGAGGTTAGTACATAATTTTTTTGTTTTTACTGCCATTTCAGAGAAAATTGATTAGTTCACATGAAGCGTGAAAAAATTCGGCTTTGAGGCAAATAAATTTTTCCTGAAATTCGGATCAAAGTCCACTTTGGATACTTCGATTCACTCAACACTAGTCACCAGTATAAACGTCTTGAAAAACCCCTTTAAAAATCTTTACGCTACAGTGGTCATTGAGACCCTCCAGCTGAGCAAAAGCCCTCAGTGCAGGAAGCATCGCTTGGCAATGCTATGTGTGCTCCTTTCTATAAACTGGGTAAAATTTAAAAAGCAGCAACTTTCAAAGTTGCTTCATAACATAGTTCAGTGTGAGACAGTAACTTATGCACTGATAATTTCCATGTGTTTCATGTGTCTATCAACTCAGCTTTTCTTTAAAAATACCATACCACAGCAACTGTCACTTTCCATAGCACTTATGCTACATTACCTCAGAACAGCTTCACACAACACATTTGCTAGCCTGATTCCCTGTTAATTTGAGTGACACTTTTCTGCAGCGAGTGTATTCCGTTTCTCCTGCTGAGGCATCTTGGAAACACTGGCTACAAGGTAGACGCTCTAGTTCATGGGGGTAGGGATAAAGGTCCGTGAAAGCCCCTGGACAATACATTTTCTGAGGACCATCCTTTCCTTGGGTCTGCTTTATAAATTAAGGTGACCTGGACAAGTCATGATGGCTCAGTCGTTGGTAGGGGTTGTCTGAGTTAAATAAAAAATAATAAAAAAGATGTCAGGGAAGTTAGGATAATATTCATCAGCCTTAACCAACTCAATTTCAGCTTCGCTGATCCAATACTCCCACTCCTGCAGCCATGTCTCCATGTTTTTGGCATATGACACGTAGCATATGACATGAGTCCGGTGATTGGCCTCAGCAGTCATGTGTGGTATACAGGCATGTCACTGTTGCAGTCAGGATTTTTAGGATTGCGTGAACACCAGTAGTTGATATCCATTTCTTTAGAATAAAAGCAAAATCAATAGGATGGAAGGGAATTTATTGAGTCTTATGCTCCTGATTTCTGGCTCCAAATAGGGGCTTTGTTACTTTTTTGGGTCACTTGCTCAAAAATGTTGCAACTTTTTGAGCAATGTGCCCGTGATCTCCGAAGGGTTTCAGAATTGATCACTTTTGTGCCATGTTTATAAAGTGCAACATTTTAAAAAGTTGCTAAAAAGTCACAACACAGTTGTGGCTCCTGCATTTCAGATGTACATCACCTTTCTCTTTCTTCCCTACTTAACTGCGACACAGTGTCTGATGAAGGCCTGCGAGCCGAAAACCTTAACTCATATTGCTGCATTACTTACCTTTCTGAAAAAAACAAGCAACACGTTTGAGCTAAGACAACTTCTGCTGTGAGTTATTCTTACCAAAAAAGTCACAACTCCACCCAGGCATTGCCCACTTTCACTGAAATAGGTGCAACTACATTGTAATTTATTATTTTATTATTATTTATTTTCACAAATTTGGCTCAGGTGGGCATAGAAACTCCAGCCTGAAAACTAGCCACAAATACACCTACAGTAATAAATTCCCCTCATGGTCTTTATTTTCTAATTCTCCTTTAAAAATCACATTTGAATGTCGCTTGACTATTTCTCAAATACCTTTTAAATCCTTAAAGGAGTTGTCTCAGGAATACAACCCCTGCCCATATATCGTATTAGGGCATATGAACATCTAAGAGGGATCATTTGCTCTGGAGCTAGAATGAAGAGCAAATTTGTATGAGAAGCCCCATTCTGGCAAACTCGAATCTTCGTTGTATTACTAAAATGACCATATAATATACTATATTTCTCCTGCTGTGACCAATCCAGTGGAAAGTCCACTTGGAAAAAGCAGCTAGTTGGGGTATCAGAAGCAGTTCCTAGGTTGTTAGCTGAACTGTATGATTGTTATATGGCCTTTGCAAATGTGAAGATCTAGACTGTCCCAATCTATAGTTTTTGAATGGTAATATTTTTAATTTCTAGGATGTTAATTTAAAGCATTAAAATAGGGACCTGGAGGTTTCCCTTTAAGCTTTTCTCTTCTTGTAGCTCAACTTGCTTGGAAAAAGTGATCAATTCCTACTCCTACCACATAAAACCACAAGACATTCCATTCATCTCAAGTGAGACAAGTGCGATTCTGTGGCAAATAAAGGACAACGGCCCATTGTTTGGTAAGAATATACATCTTCTAATGATACCTTTAATTTTAACTCCTTTACCTCCAAAAAAAAAATCCCAGTGGCACCTGTTACAATACAATCGTTCCCCAGACTGGAGGAAGGAATTAGAAAGTTGAGAATGTGGTATTGTTTGGATTGGACGTAATTACAGCCTTTCAAAAAGTGTAGAGTTACTATACAACTGGATCACACAACCGTAAACATTAACAATATACTGTACGATAGCATCAGTGTAAAGCCAGAATTCTTTCTTCAAAAGTCATAGGTATGACATATCCAGGAGCCGACTAAATGGCAGACAGAAAAGGCTCAGTAATCTAGAAAACTATGGTGTCTGTGGGACGCAAAGGAGAGACGCTAGGTGTGACACATACAACAGAACAACAAGTGACACGGAGAACAATGAGATGTATTGTCTGATAATTATATGTCAATGAAATGAGATAGAAATCTACAGTTTTTCATTGCCTCAAATCAACCAAAGATAAGTTGTCTAAGTCACTATTTCTCTATTTACTTTCTCATATACAAAAGTTATACCTACTGGCTTCCGGTGACGAAGACCTCAAGTCTACAGCTGGCCATACTCTTTAGATTAATGTTGGCTGAATCTGTCAATTTTGGTTGGAACAGTGACTATACATTGAGTATTGAGGGCTTTCTACCCTTCCTCAGTGTTGGTGGTAGAAGAATTGGGCAGTTGGATTTCAACATGCCCAACCTTTCGTTCTCAGGGAAGATATGCAGCCACCAGAGATAAACTCATATAAACATGGCTAGAACATGAAGACTCGATGCAGATGTTGCCCTTGATCATATCCAAACCCAAGGACCCAATATAGCAAGGCAACAATTCTAGCCACTGAGCTAGGCCCCATTCACATGACTGCATTTTCATTTCAATACAATGAGTCTGCAAAAAATGCTGCAAACCGTGTGCTGTCCGCACACGTATATCCATTCCGCAGCCCCGCAAAAAAAATAAAAAATGAAATAGAACATGTCCTATTCTTGTCCATTTTGAGGACAAGAATAGGCATTGTTACAACGGGTCCCCCAAAAAATGGATGCAACACGGATGTCACAAGGACATCATCCATATTTTTTTCGGAGTTTTGCAGACCGCAAAATACATATGGCCTTGTGAATGCACCCTAATAGGTACAATTTAGCAAAACTATGGTGGTGGTGGGGATTTATCTTCCCCTTTTGCCTCTTTTTTCAATGCATTAACAACTTTTACGTCGCCCTAGCCAAGTCTACAAAAAGGGGATGTGACAAGGGCTGGGATATAGGCCTTGACTAACTTATCATCATTTACGCCAGACTATGGCAGCTCCGAGCTGCCGTAGATTTCATTCTGCTGCAGGCCCTACCAAAGCGTGCCCAGTCATAAATTGCATGCGTCCTTCAGCAGCACAGACCATATCAAGGCTGATGTAGCACACACCGGTCTTGATAAATCTGGGCCTGTATGTTTGGCAATGTCCATATTGAACAGCGATGCATCTACTGTCTCTTGATGAGGATCCAAGACAATCGGTCAAAAGTCCTATGGGCTATCTGTGACACGAACTGGCACATGCTCTTATCTTATGTATACATCTGACTTGTCTCCCACACACAAGAAAGCATAAAATATGCCAATTGTATGCAAATCAGCCTAATAAGATCATAGATTTAAAGAACAGTAGAAAATGACATTTCAGGAGTTACCTCTTGTCCCATTTCCATACTGCAGAGTTTTGTCGACTGTGCTTTTGCATCAACCATGACGTTAAACATGGTACAGATTGACTGAGGCACCCGGAAATCTGTTGATCTGCTGGTTTTCTGCAATTTCACTTCAAATGCAATTCTAGTTCTGTTAAAAATCATGGAATTTTTGTATCAGAACAGCAATGTCAAAAACTTAAAAAAACACATTTTTCTTCTAAACATCTGATATTTTTCATTTAATTATTATTGCTGTTACATTACCAAAGTATTTTGTGGCGCTGTACAAAGATAGTAATCACTCACAAGGCAGACATAACTCTCTGTTCTAGTATTTATTCCTGATCTATACAATGGGAATCATGTATCAAGACCTTCTAAGCTAAAAAACGGTATCATTTATCATACTGAGGGATAGGCCAGTGGTGCCACCTACTATTGTGGTGAGCATTGATGAATTCTTCCAATATTGGCAATGATCCCAAACACTTAGGTCAAGAAAGATTTCAAATGAAAGAGGTTGTCCCATGAAGGACATTTGTCATGTATCCTCACTGATCACTGGGATCAAAGCAGTGAACAGATTGAGCGGACCAGTGGTCACACATGTTACCTGCTGCTCCATTTGAGTTGGTCAGAAACCTTGTTCTACTGGAGGACCCAGCAATCAGTGGTCAGACATTTATCAGCTGTCCTCAGGATAGATGATAAATGTCCTTCTTTGGGACAACCCCATAAAAGGGAATCTGTCACCAGGAAATTCTTGACATTTGTCAAACTGGTGTAAAGTAGAGCTGGCTTAGTTGCCCATAGGAACCAATCAGATTCCACCTTTCATTATCCAAAGGAGCTGTGAAAGATAAAAGGTGGAATCTGATTGGTTGCTATGGGCAGTTAAGCCAGTTCTACTTTACACCAGTTTGATAAATCTCCCCCAATGTCTTGTACCCTTCATATAGTGATCCACTGCTTCATTCTGGAGAAATAATACTGTAATTTGTATGCAAATGAGCAGTTAAATCTACCAGGGATGGACTGAAGACACTATTTGCACCCTTGTTCCTCCTGCTTCCTCTGCCAGCATCTCCCTCTCCTTCCTGATTGACAGGGCCAGGTACCTGCATAGTCATCTTGACTGGTACTGTTGATCAGTAGATGGAGGGGCTGATAGACACAGAAGAAGCAAGGGTGCACAGAGTGGCTTGGGCCCTCCCTTGATGCACTTAACTGCTGACTTGTAGGTGGATTAAAAGTACTTTTTCTCCAAAATTAGGCAACAGACCACTAAGTGAAAGGTATTATTACATTCAGCTGGGCTATCCCTACAAGAGATTTCAAGGTGACAGACTCCCTTTAAATGTGGCTTGACATAACGGATGTAAAAAAAAATGATAATCAGACACCATCCTTCTAAAAAAGCTAGAACCAGCCCTGCACCTCACATAAATCCAGAGATCTCCCCATTCATTGCTCCAATTTACTCTGCTAGACTTTCCTCAGGCTGACAGCTCAGGGAGCATGACCTTTCTACTGCAGCTCTCCCTAGAACAGCTCAGGGAGCATGTCATTTCTTGTGTATCACAGTTCAGGAGGCATGTCCCTTCTGCTGCAGCTCTCTTTTTGTAACTGTCGCAGCTCCTAACAGTGGATCCGGTTGGTAGAATTTTAAGAATGGAAATGAGCATGTGCGACCATCTCAGTAGGTGGACATACATATTACTATACAGATTAAACACCAGAGGGCGACATTATAATGATGAAAAGAGAATATCTCACAAATGGAGCATTTTTGTAACAGAAAGTAAATGACAAAAGTTATTATTTTTTGCATGCAGAATTATATAAAAACTTTTAATGGTGGCATAACCACCAGTAGTGAGGATTTTATGTGGGTGGGTGGGTGGTATGTGTAAAGTTGTGCAGCCATTATTTTTTTTATCAACCATGTTTGCTTTATGGATATGCACCTGCGACTATGAATATGCATGTGCTAGTCTAAATCTTCCTGTTATATATATGTATATATTTCTTTTTTCATTTATATTTTTTCTATTAGTTATATGCAAGCATCTATGGAATTAAGCGTAACCTTGAAGAAACTGAATATAAGCCTTATATTTTGGCAAGTACAACTGCGAATAGCTCAACGTGGGCAATGCTTTTAATCTATTTATTGCAATGTTTCTTTTCTATCGATTTGGGCCTATTTTTGCAATACAAACATAAATGGAAATCTCGTGTAAATCTCAAATCTGCGGAACGCAGGCAGTTTAATTTCAATCGATAAACCTAACGCTAAACAGGGAAAATAGTCAGGTAAGCTGCTTTTCCTAGACTGCAGACAGTGCCTGTTCTCAGTATGTGCCTGCAGTCTGCTGACAGAGGTGCTACCTTAAAAAGTGCTTTGCTAATTCTGGGCACATACAGCCCTGTGAGCAGCTGGTGGTTTGTGCTTCCTGTGGTGCTCTAATTGCCTCAATGAAGGCTCCATCTGCTCCCTATGACTTCAAAGAAAACTCAGGGTGCAAATGGAATCGATCAAGTGCAAACTGGGCTTTAAGCTTTGGCATGTGGAGAGGGTAGGTGTGCCTGACACTAATGCCACTGTGGGGATTCCCTCTGTGATTAGAAAGTGGCAAGAGCACAAGACCAAGATCTGGTTTCCAAGTCCTTGTGTTGAGTATTGTGCAGGAACAATATACCCGCAGCACTGGGGACTGCGTAACACAACAGATCAGTGCAGGTTAATACCACTTGAATTATGATATCAAACCGGCAATCTACTGAAAGCAAAAATATTGTCTCATGCCCGGAAATGTCTGCTACATTTTAAAGGGAGACTGTCAGCTTGTATTAAACTAAGCTGAGTGACACGTAGGGCTTCAATAGACAATAAAACAGTACCTGTTTGAAATCGGTGGCTGAATGTAGCATAAAAAAACTGGAAAATAGGCAAATGAGATGCCTTAGCCCCTCAGGGCACCAGAATTCCGTCCCTCTTGTCAGTAAGTAACTCACGTCCCTTGTTGGTTGATGGAGCAAGTTGTTTGTATCCTATTCTCACCTGACCCAGTAATCTTGCACCCGTGCCAGAATTTTGCACATAGCGCACACTCAGTAAGGCATCTCTTTTGTGCAGGGTAGAGAAGATGTGTACTGAGCATGCACTGATTACGTCACAGTGCACCCAGAGGTGAAGGGTCGGCATTGCATTGCACTCTTCACCTCAGGGTCTACTGGGACTTATTCAGGGCATGAACAGTACAGGTCTTCTCTCCTGACGTCTAGAACCTTGACACGAATGCTACAGATGATGGGGTATATGGAGAGCGCTGCCTCTTTGGGGATGCTATAAACCATAATGAAAATGAACCACGGATATTCTTATTGATCACATGGTGTCCACATGGTGTCTACAAGGATCCAAAATTAATTGTCTTTTTTCCGTAAAGATTTCAAATGAGGGTCCATCCCTGAAGAGACAGAACTCACCATGACCCCATCTTCTCTCTTGTGTTGGATCTATGATGATCCATATATCTGACAACAGAGGAGTTGTCAGAAAAGCAGTCCAGTTCTATGATATACTCTAAATTTAGGGGAGATGCCAATAGGGATTTCGAAGGATTTATCGTAACCTGAGAAGGCTGTATCTTGTTTAGACTATGCAACTCTCATATATTAACTACCAGTCTTCTATTTTACTGGACCACAGGTTATAGGGCTTCCTAAAGGTGGTGAAAGATTGTGAGATACCTCACCTATACCTATTGATACCAAAAGACTCACACACATCTTCTAATTCCCAGGCAATTTTCTATAACCAAGGCGAAGGATCGGTTCTTGTGTGATAGCAGATCATCAGGATTCTTTGATATCTCCCCATTACATAGCCACACTGTGTAAAAGCACCCATTTCCATGAGATACAATTTGGTCAAAATGGTTGATTTTGGCCATCTCGGTTGACTATGGTTTGAAAATTAAAATTTGATCTGTCAGGTTAGAAAATGTTGACCATGGTCAGCCTATGGACAAGTCTATGGCAAGATTGGTCAAATTCTGCTGATCATTTTCCAATTTGCGCAAATTCCTGGGAGTCAGGTTTCGTTTTTTTTAACTAATTCCCTGATCATCCAGTTTAATCTGTATGTTGCTGTTGGGATCATACATATGCACGATCCCATGAATGATTGGTTGATCAAAATCTCAGGTGTATGGGCAGCTTACAGGGTTGTCCAATGGTTTTAAAGTGATAGACTATCCCCAGGATAGGCCATCACTATCCGAATAGTGGGGATTCAACCCTCACCCCGTACCCCCCGCCAATTAGCTGTACTGCAGTACACCATACAACTCCAGGCATAACAGTCAGCACTATGGTTGTCAAGGCTGGTGAATTGAGCATAAAGGCAAACTGGATGAAGAAGTATGGTGACTATGGGCAGGTAATGGTGAGAGCTATTTATATACCTGGAGACTGATAGGGTAGTGCAGGAAAACCAAAAATTTGCAGTGCCCTCTTTCATTGGTATCAACAGAATGCAAAATGCAGTTTATAGCTGCGGTATTTGTCAATGTAAATGAGAGAGGAATTTTTGTAATAGGCTAGTCTTCCCTATTAGTCAGATCTCTTCCATATAAATATGGATGGATACAAAGCAGTCCTATCATATGACGCACTCTTTATGTTCAGTGGTACACAGTTCTAAAATGCAGCGAACCTTCCTACCTGCATCCGATATCCTGCTCTTCCCTATTAGTCAAATCAGTCTCATATAAATGTGGATAAAGTGATTTCACTTATTTGTCTATTTCTTGTTGGCCAGAAGATGCTGTAGCTTGAATTTGTTCGAAAGGCCAACATAAGGAAAGGGATTGGCCTTCACAATCTATAAGCTGCCTTCTAACCATCGTCTTATTTGCTCCAGTAATTATTTTTTTAATCATGAAATTGTGATGCTCTAATATAACATTGTATTTTTGAAATTATTTTCTTTTTCACAAAGGAAGGACATATTGGTCTCAGTGAACTCTCAAACTTTTTGACAAGGCGTAATTATTTCACTTATGGTCTCTTAGCATTACACTCTCTTATTAGGAGAATATAATACCCTGCAATAAAGTGTTGACAAATTTCTATATTTGAAAATAATGACTTTGCCTTCTTTTGGTACATCTAAGGCTATTAATTACTGTAAGCAGATCACAGAGACCATCTGTGTCCAGAGGTGTAAATGTCCCATTCGGTCACAAATCATTCATTATTTAGGGTTTTCTGAGAAGACAAGGAGAGGAAATATACAGGGTGCGAAAATGTAAGTTTCTTAAAGTAAAGTAAAGCAAAAAATGTCAAACAATCAGAAATGAATAATAAATCCAGTGATTCTTAGGCTTTTTTCACATTACTACTTTGGCTTCTGTTTTACATACTGGGTGTGGGGGGGGGGTTGTCACGATTGAGGGCGATTTCACACTAGGGAAACTCTATTGGGGGGGGTTATGTACAGGATAGCACCATGTATACTGAGGCTACTATATGGGTATTACAGACACTGGGAGTACTTCAGTGGGACCATTATAGATACTGGGAGCACTATAGTGGGGCCATTATAGATACTGTGAGCACCATCGTGGGGCCGTTATAGATACTGGGAGCACTATAGTGGGGCCATTATAGATACTGGGAGCACTATAGTGGGACCATTATAGATACTGGGAGCACTATAGTGGGGCCATTATAGATACTGGGAGCACTATAGTGGGGGGATTATAGATACTGGGAGCACTACAGTGGGGTCATTATAGATACTGTGAGCACTACAGTGGGGTCATTATAGATACTGTGAGCACTACAGTGGGGTCATTATAGATACTGTGAGCACTACAGCGGGGTCATTATAGATATTGGGAGCACTATAGTGGGGCTATTATAGATACTGTGAACACTATAGTGGGGCCATTATAGATACTGTGAACACTATAGTGGGGCCATTATAGATACTGGGAGCACTACAGCAGGGCCATTATAGATACTGGGAGCACTATAGTGGGGCCATTATAGATACTGGGAGCACTACAGCAGGGCCATTATAGATACTGGGAGCACTATAGTGGGGCCATTATAGATACTGGGAGCACCATCGTGGGACCATTATAGATACTGGGAGCACTATAGTGGGGCCATTATAGATACTGTGAGCACCATCGTGGGGCCGTTATAGATACTGTGAACACTATAGTGGGGCCATTATAGATACTGTGAACACTATAGTGGGGCCATTATAGATACTGGGAGCACTACAGCAGGGCCATTATAGATACTGGGAGCACTATAGTGGGGCCATTATAGATACTGGGAGCACTACAGCAGGGCCATTATAGATACTGGGAGCACTATAGTGGGGCCATTATAGATACTGTGAGCACCATCGTGGGGCCGTTATAGATACTGGGAGCACTATAGTGGGGCCATTATAGATACTGGGAGCACTATAGTGGGACCATTATAGATACTGGGAGCACTATAGTGGGGCCATTATAGATACTGGGAGCACTATAGTGGGGGGATTATAGATACTGGGAGCACTATAGTGGGGTCATTATAGATACTGTGAGCACTACAGTGGGGTCATTATAGATACTGTGAGCACTACAGTGGGGTCATTATAGATACTGTGAGCACTATAGTGGGGTCATTATAGATACTGTGAGCACTACAGCGGGGTCATTATAGATATTGGGAGCACTATAGTGGGGCCATTATAGATACTGTGAACACTATAGCGGGGCCATTATAGATACTGGGAGCACTACAGCAGGGCCATTATAGATACTGGGAGCACTATAGTGGGGCCATTATAGATACTGTGAACACTATAGTGGGGCCATTATAGATACTGGGAGCACTACAGCAGGGCCATTATAGATACTGGGAGCACTATAGTGGGGCCATTATAGATACTGTGAACACTATAGTGGGGCCATTATAGATACTGTGAACACTATAGTGGGGCCATTATAGATACTGGGAGCACTATAGTGGGACCATTATAGATACTGGGAGCACTATAGTGGGGGGGATTATAGATACTGGGAGCACTATAGTGGGGCCATTATAGATACTGTGAACACTATAGTGGGGCCATTATAGATACTGTGAACACTATAGTGTGACCATTATAGATACTGTGAGCACTACAGCTGGGCAATTATAGATACTGGGAGCACTACAGCAGGGCCATTATAGATACTGGGAGAACTATAGTGTGGCCATTATAGATACTGGGAGCACTATAGTGGAGTCGTTGTAGATACTGAGAGTACTATAATCCCCCCAATGTAGTGCTCCCAGTATCTATAATGGTCCCACTATAGTGCTGATTGGAGTCGGGAAGGAATTTTTGATTCCCCTAAAGTGGGGAAAATTGGCTTCTACTTCACAGGGTTGTTGTTTTTTTTGCATTCCTCTGGATCAACTTGCAGGATAACAGGCCGAACTGGCCTTATGTACTATGTTACTACAGTGGGGCCATTATAGAAACTGGAGGCGTTGTTGGGGTGTACTGAGGGCATTGCAGAGGTTGGGATGCTAAAAAATAAGAAATGCATCCATTTTTCATAGCTGTTTTAACAGGCATAAAAGTGAAAAACGGATGCAATATGGCTGCAAAACGGTCATTAAAAATGGGCAAATGCCCAGAAAATGGATGCACACATGGGTGCAGAATAGCCATGAACGTATTCACTTTAATGGGAAAAGCATTGCAGTAACCAGCTCCATCCACTACACAATGGATGGAGCGGTGTAGTTCCGGTGTCAGAGTTAGAATAAAAAACCTGGATGGGAGGGAGTGCAGGCATCAGATATTGATGACCTATGCTGAGGATAGGCCTTCACTTGACGACCTATTTAAAGGGTTTGTATCAATATCAACATATATTCCCTATCCAGACGATAGGGGACGAATATCTGATTGATGGGGTTCAATCCCAAGAACAGGGGTCCTGATTTCTCTGAATGAATGAATCAATGGTCAAGCTTGGACACAGACTGCCGTAAATAGCTGAGCACAGCACTTTATTTCTACACTTTGCTCTTGGTACAAACCCTTTAACAGGGTTTTCCCACCCCAATAAATCTTTTACAAGCATTAAATAGTATAAAATAGCAAATAATTAATACTCACCCTACCAATCTCCTGCCACTCCTATGCTGATGCTTCCTGATCTCCCACTAGTCTTTGTTTACCTAAGCTCCATCAATGATAGAGCACATCGACATGTGACCTCTGCAGTCAATCACTGGTTGCAGCGGTGATGTGTCAACACCATTGAGGTCAGAGCTGCATTAACTACAGTAGTCATATGCCAACATTTCCGTCCAGAAAACATTGGCATGGGAGCTGCAGGAGAGCGGTAAGGTATTACATTTTTTCTTATTTTGTACTATTGACATCTACATGTAAAAAAAAATTGAAAAAATAAAAACATGGGGTTGGGATTGGGAATCCCCTTTAAACCACCAGAGCAGACAATGATTTGAAATTGTACACCATTATATCCCATGTAGCCTACAGGTAAAAATTCTAAATCTTTGCCCATGGTGAAGAAATCCTATTGGCTATGGTCATCAACAGAGAGCGGCCAGATGATGGAACTCTATGATCTCTTTGTCTTGCTAAATGGGGGAGGATCACGGGGGTCTAAGATGTAGAACTTCCCCTTTGAGCAGTGCTCAGGGGTCATTCAGGAAAGTTATGATATTGCAAGCTATCTCTCACATAGAGCACAACTATAGTTCATGCATTTATCCCAATATTAATGACCATCCTCAGGGGTGTCACTCCTGAAGGTGGTGCAAGTGACCCTCATTGTCTGGCTAGCCAGAGCTTGCACCCCTGTTCGCTCACCTAGGGGAGGCAAGTGAAAAGGATGCAGCTAAACCCCCTATTTTTTTCAGTCTTCTGTGGACACTGTATGACTGTATTTACAGAGGGGTGAAGTTTTGAAAAATTCGATTTCCCCAAGAAATTTGATTCATTACGAATTAATTTGTAATTAATCGCTTTATATCAGGTATACTCATGCCACTCTAAAATTCGGATAGAAGTCCACTTTGTGGACTTCGATTCACTCATCACTGGTTGTCATGTATGACATTATGTATGATTTTCATTTTTTACATTATTTTAAACCCCTTTAAAATACAGCACAGGACCATCAACCAACCTAAGGCCAGTCTCATTAATTACTTCTAATAGGCTCTGTTCATACATTGCAGTTTTGGTACAGTTTTCCTACCTTTTTTTTTTTTTTTTTTACAGTGGGAATGAGAAATACAAAGGAAATACGCAGCCAAAGTGACAGCAATATTGGCATGTCTTCTAAAAGTGCCCTATATAATTAATACCGCAGACCCCAAGAATTAATTAAAAAAATAAAATAAAATAGCTAAAAACACCCGTACATTTTTCATCATTGGATTGATGATTCATTATTATTGTTCTTATTGTTTTTATTGATTTCACTTGTATGGAGTTTTTATCTTCATAATTGCAATTTACCTGTGATTCATTATTCTCAAACTGTAAACCGCTTGTATTTCATTATCCCTAATGATTACTTTGGGTTTCAATAAACACAAATTGAACCATAATTTGCTGCTTTGTTATCGTTTTGCTATTTTGCAGATTTACAGGTTTTCTTTTTTCAAAATCTTTTTAATTCATTTCCCCCACAAAAATAACAATTATAGCTTAAGTCTTCTCTGCCGGATAACTGCCCAACATGATTAAATTCAATTAGGTTCCAAGCGGGTAGATTGCCGTCTTCTTCCCAGATGCCAATAATAATCATGTATGTCTTAAGATATTCTTAACAAATCAGATTCATAATATGCCTCCAGAAACAAATGGAAATTTGCGACAGCGGAAAAAAAAAAGCCTGTAGTGTCTGCATACTTTTACATATTTAAGAATGCATTAGATAATTGCATTTTATGAAGAGCTATGATTACACGACTAAGCCCTCTGCTCTGTCCAAATAAATAATTGTAACCATGTCGGTAAATAAAGGAAGCTTTTATTGGTGTCTAAAAAAATTGCGTAAATGTAGGTAGTAAAAATATGCGGTTAAATACAGAGATCCAATTCCGCTATTTCTGTCTGATCTGCAGGGCAAAATGCCTTCTAGTTATTAAAGGGACCATTCACTTCAGCAGCCACTTAGTGGTAAATGATGGATTAAATATTTCTGCTTTGGGCCATTGGAAATATGGGGACACTAATTACTAAATGTTATCTGTAAATAAAGCATACAATGCTGTAGGGGGCAGATAACAAAATAACTATCCACTTATCCTAAGAGGTCAAATAAACAGGATCAGCAGCGTGAAATAAGCAGTTTACTGCTGGCCTTTTCAGGAGGTTCTGACGTCGACGTATCAGCACAATGTTCATTAGACACGGTATTTACTGCTGATCTTTCTAATGATTTCATAACTCAGAGGGCAAAATGGCAGCAGTTAGGAAGTCTTCTGTCTTAAAGGGGTTGTCTCACGAAAAATATTATACATTTTTCAAACCAGCACCTGGATCTGAATATTTTTGTAAACATTTAGTGTAGGTGTAGGCTGAGCTATTCAATAAAATGTATCTGCATAGCACCACCTGCTGTTTGGTCTTCTCCTTATTTCTCAGTCCACCTCACTGAGGTGGTCGCACGCACTCAGTTTAAAGCTTTAAAATTTCCCAGCCATATCTTCTCTTAGAAGCTGTGGCAGTTACAGGTATAGAGCTATAGGAGAAAGGACACTTCCCCACCGCCCCCCGAGCTGTGATAGGGAGAGAGCTGCCACAGAAAGAAAACACCTCCATAAGCTGTTATAGGGAGAGAACTGCTGCAGAAAGGAAACATCCCCTGAGCTGCAAGCCTGAAGTAAATCTAGAAGAAACTGGTGCAATGAATGGGGAGATCTCTGGTTCCATGTGAGGTACAGAGTTGGTTCTAGCTTTGTTGTTATGTACTATATGATGTCTGAATTCCATTTTTACATCATTCATAGTATAACCCATTTAAAGATGACAAGAAATCAAGAAGATTTGTAGTGTGAAATGGCATTGAAGGGGTTGTCCAAGATTTTACTACTCAGGATAGGCCATCAATATCTGATCTGTAGGGGTCTGACATCCCACATCCCAGTCAATCTGCTGTCACAGGGTAGCTGCGGCACCAGAAATCAGCCTCAAGAACTACACAGCTCCATCCACTGTAACCAGCTCCTTCAACAACACGATGGATAGAGCTGCGTAGTTCCGGCACCAAGTTGCTACCCTGAAACAGATGACTGGCAGTGATGCAGGGTATCGGACCCCAACCAATTAAATACTGATGGCCTATCCTGAGGATAGGTCATCGACAGTAAAATCTTGGACAACTCCTTTTAGGCTACTTTCACACTAGCGTTCGATCGGATCCGTTCTGAACGGATCCGATCATAATAATGCAGACGGAGGCTCCGTTCAGAACGGATCCGTCTGCATTATTTTAGTATATAACAGCTAAGTGTGAAAATAGCCTCGTACGGATCCGTCCAGACTTTCAATGTAAAGTCAATGGGGGACGGATCCGCCTGAAGATTGAGCCATATTGTGGCATCTTCAAACGGATCCGTCCCCATTGACTTACATTGTAAGTCTGGACGGATCCGCACGCCTCCGCACGGCCAGGCGGACACCCGAACGCTGCAAGCAGCGTTCAGCTGTCCGTGCGGAGGCGAGCGGAGCGGAGGCTGAACGCCGCCAGACTGATGCAGTCTGAGCGGATCCGCTCCATTCAGACTGCATCAGGGCTGGACGGCTGCGTTCGGGTCCGCTCGTGAGCCCCTTCAAACGGAGCTCACGAGCGGACCGACGAACGCTAGTGTGAAAGTAGCCTAAATAGATTGTCCTACAGCAGGTATTATTCTTAAATAAAAATCCAATCCTTACCAATTAAATTCCATAACATGCTTTACAGCCCCTCACCCTGGCATTGAGATGAATGTGGTGGACTTTCGTCCAGAATTTACAACAAATATTGCCACACAGCTGGATATATGCTAAAATGAAAAACTAGCCAATACACACCCATTAAATCCTTCTCCAGTCCAGTGTCACTGGTCTGGTGGCCTCCTCCATTCTGCGTCGACCTTGCTGAAGTGATGGTGTGCATATAGCTGAAGCTAGTGATTGACTGCCGTTTTCACGTAGATGGACAGCACACCATCACTACAGCAAAGTAAAGAAAGACTTTCAGAGGTTACAAAAGTTGGTAGATTGTTATTTTATTTTTTTATTATTTCAGTAAAATCCCTGCTGTCATTTTTGTTTAAATTCTAGACAAGCCTTTTAAGTACATTTTCCAATGACAGCCACAGAGTTTTCGACACTCATCTCAATGCCAAGGTGAGGGGCTGTAAAGCCTGTACTATACATAAGTATTGCATTCCTCTCATTGACTGGACTATAGCTCATACACTACAGCGGCCTGTTGTAACAATCGCCTTGTGCAAATTTAAGTGACCAAATGATAAACTACAAAAAGATAATAATCTGCTTAAACATACATATGTAAATGCCATCATTCTCTTTTGTGTAATAATTATAATAATGTAAATAAATACTCTCTTACGCGGTCCAAATATCAGGGCAATTATTGGGAAAAAACGTTTGTTCCCAATAATTAGCCCCTGTAAAGGTGCCACCAAATCACCCAATGGACAAGCAAATCCTGGTTCATTGAGTGTTGATATGAACATCAAAGTAATTGTTTCTGGGCAGCAGATTGTCCTGTGCAAACAGCTATCTGCTGCCCAGAAACAATGAATCTGTATCGGGATAATAGTAATGATTGCTTGTTCCTATACAAAGGAGATGATTGCTGCAAGTAAATGCAGCTCTCACCTCCTCTGACAAGCAGGTAATTACACCACGCAACAACAAAAAAACGTTTTGTCTGCTACTGGGCAAAAACAATTTGTCCTATACTAAATCGAGTGTGCGGATTACAAATCCGAAGTCAGAATGGTTGTAACACGTCATGAAATTTTGCTATGCATAAGTGTGCCTAAATGAATTAAGCACTTGAATTAAGCATTGAATAATTTTGAACAGAACGATTTTTACTCCAACAATTACCTGATCTACACCCAGTGTATGAAAATGTAATGGAATAACAAAATTTCAAAAAGTCTCGTTTTTCAGTTTAAAAGTCTTACTTGAGCAAGGTCCAGTACTGTTAAAAGTGCTTCAGGCATCTGCTTTTGCGAACGGTCATATTTTCCCGTTGCAAAAACCAGCAGTAGTCCCCCATCATGTTGGGATTCCACCGGCCTTTCTCCATTGTAAAAAAATCTTTATGGAACTGCTCTCCATGTTTGTCACTCACGTGTCCCAAATTGGGTGGGAAAAAGTCAAGATGGGAATGTAAGAAATGCCCTTTCAATGACATTCGGCAGCCAAGTTGTTGCATGTAGGCACGTTGTCTACTAATTCAGCAAAGTTTGAAGCTCGTCTGTTCCAAGGAAGTTCTGCACTACTAGCACAAATGCATCCAAAGCTGCAAGACGCACTCGCTTTGTCAGATTATTGCGCTGATCATAAGTAGTGTATTTGCCACATGTGTAGCAGAAATTGTCTGGATCGTTAAAACATTTGAGTTTATCCATCTTAACCATTTCACATCCGGGCCATTTCACCCTTCCTGACAGCCTAATTTAGCAAATCTGACATGTGTCATGTTATGTGGTAATAACTTTGGGACGCTTTTACTTATCTAAGCCATTCTGAGAAAGTTTTCTCGTGACACATTGTACTTTATGACAGTGGTAAATTTGAGTCGATATATTTCACCTTTATTTATAAAATATTCAAAAATGTACCCAAAATTTTAAAAAATTAGCAATTTTCTAAATTTAAATTTCAAAATTAAAACAGAAAGTGATACCTCATAAAATATTTATTACTTAACATTCCCCATATGTCTACTTTATGTTGGCATCATTTTGGAAATGTCTTTTTATTTTTTTAGGACGTTAGAAGGCTTAGAATTGGAGGAGCAATTCTTAAAATTTTTAAGAAAATTTCCAAAAGCCACTTTTTAAGGACCAGTTCAGGTCTGAAGTCACTTTGTGGGGCTTACATAGTGGAAACCCCCCATAAATGACTCCATTGTAGAAACTACACCCCTCAAGTTACTCAAAACTGATTTTGCTAACTTTGTTTACCCTTTAGGTGTTCCACAAGAATTAAAGAAAAATGAAGATGACATTTCTAAATTTCACTTTTTTGACACATTTTCCATTTTAATCAATTTTTTTCTTTAACACATCGAGGGTTAACAATATGAGGGTTAACAGCCAAACAATACTCAATGTTTACCACCCTGCTTCTGCAGTTCAGGGTACTGTTACACTTGCGGCACAGTGATCTGGCAAACAGTTCAGTCGCCGGAACTGCCTGCCAGATCAGGCAATCTGTATGCAAACGGACAGCATTTGTAGACAGATCTGGATGCGGATCTATCTCACAAATGCATGCAAGAACGGATCCGTTTGTCCATTTGTCATATGGACAAACGGATCCATTTCAATTTTATTTTTACATTTTTAAAGGTCTGTGCATGCGCAGATCGGACGGACATATCTGATATTTTTATTGCCGGAGACGGCACTAATACATTTCATTGTAAATTAATGCCGGATCCGGCATTCCAGCAAGTATTACGTTTTTTTGGGCTGGATGCTGCAGTATTTTCTCCGTCCTAAAACGTCAAAAAGACTGTACTGAAGACATCCTGAACGGATTGCTCTCCATTCAGAATGCATGGGGACAAAACTGATCAGTTTTTTTTTCCGGTATAGAGCCCCTAGGACGGAACTCTATGCCGGAAAATAAAATCGCCAGTGTGAAAGTACCCTTACAGAAACACCCCACATGTGGTCGTAAACTGATGTAGCTCTATATAAAAAATTTGGTGAGGCAAGGTAAGAAAAAGAATTGCTGTTTTGGCACCGTTTTTATTTATTATTTTTTACAACATTCATCTGACAGGGTAGATCATGTGCTATTTTTGTAGACCAAGTAGTTACGGATGAAATGATATCAAATATGTCTACTTTCTGTGTTTGTTTCAGTTTTACATAATAAAGCATTTTTGAGAAAAAAATATTATTTTTGTGTCTCCATTTTCTGAATGCCATATTTATATATTTTTTTTTCTGCTGGTTGTCTGGTGCAGGGGCTCGTTTTTTGTAGGAAGAGTTGAAGTTTTTATTGGTACCATTTTTGGGTACATATGATTTTTTAGCACAGTTTTTATTTATTTATTTTTACAGCGTTCACCTGAGGGGTTAGGTCATGTGACATTTATAGAGCAGATCGTTACGAATGTGGCAATACCTAATATGTAAACTTTTTCTTATTTATTTAAGTTTTACACAATAATAGTATTTTTGAAACCCCAAAAATTATGTTTTAGTGTCTACATAGTCTGAGAGCCATAGCTTTTTTATTTTGTGACCGATTGTCTTAGTTAGGCTCTCATTTTTTGCAGGTTGAGCTGATGGTTTGATTGCTACTATTTTGGGGGCAAAATTTTTTTGATCGCTTGGTGTGATGTTAGGTTAGGTGACAATTTTTTTTTATGGTGTTCACCTGAGGGGTTAGGTCATGTGATATTTTTAAAAAGCTGGTTTTTACGGATGCGGCGATACCTAATATGTCTACTTTTTTTTATTTATTCCACTTTAACAAAATAATAGCAGTTTGGAAGAAAAAAACATATTTTTGTGTCTCCATTGTCTGAGAGTCATATTTTTTTTTATTTTTTGACCAATTGTCTTAGGTAAGGACTCATTTTTTGCGGTATGAGGTGACTGTTTCATTGTTACTATTTTGGGGGGCATACGCATTTTTTATTGCTTGGTGTTGCAATTTTTGTAATGCAAGGTGACCAAAAATGGCTTTTTGGCACTTTTTTTTTTACAGTGTTTATCTGAGGGGTTAGGTCATGTGATATTTTTATAGAGCTGGTTGTTACGGATACGGCGATACCTAATATGTATATTTTTTATTTTATTTTACTTTAACACAATAATAGCATTTTTGAAACAAAAAAATGAGGTTTTAATGTTTCCATGTTCTGAGAGCTATCTTTTTTTATTTTTTGACTGATCTTCTTATGTAGGGGCTAATTTTTTTTGGGATGAGGTAATGGTTTTATTGGTACTATTTTGTGGGACATACGCCTTTTTGATCACTTGGAGTTGCACTTTTTGTGATGTAAGGTGACAAAAATGGCTTTTTTTTTACGCAGTTTTTATAAAAAGATAATTATGGTGTTTATCGGATATGTGATATATTTATAGAGCCGGTCATTACGGATGTGGCAATACCAAATATGTCTATTTTATTTATTTATTTCTATTTTTTTTTTTTATGTATTACTTAATTGGGGAATTTTTTTTAAACCTTTATTTTTTTAAACACTTTATTGTCTTATTTTTTTTATTTTTTTTTATTTGACACTTTGCGTCCCCCATAAGGTCATACAAGACCTCTTGGGGACATTTACCTTGGCTTTTTTTCACCATTGATTTCTCCTGTAACTGGGCCTGACATAGTAGCCCCAGTTGCAGGGGAAATACAGCCCCCAGAGAGTCTGTACAGCAGAATACAGTGCTGTACAGCCTCAGTGCAGGGCTGATCGAGGTCCGTAGAAGACCACCGGGGCGGGACAGGAAGCTCATAGCGCTTCCTGATCTGTATATACAGCGCTCACTGCAGCGATTTAGAAGGCAGGTACACCTGGGAACTGTCCCTGCCTTCTCTCTGGGGTGGCCTTCTGTCACTGACAGTGGGCTCCCCGCTCAGCAGCTGAACAATTAGCGTGCAGCTGCCATCTCTGAATGGATGTTCCAGAACGTCCATTCAGAGATAAACATCCACCTATAGGACGTTTATATCCTATGGGCGTATGTGAAGTGGATAAGTTTCAAAACTGATAGCACTATAACAGAAACCTTTATCAAAATCTGTCCAACTTGCCTTATATACTTACTGCTGACATCAGTCTGAGTGCGTCCGAACAGGTCTGGAAATGTCCATTGGAATATCTCCAATAAAATGCACTAATATTATAACTGAATAGGCTTTGCATGTATAACTTAACCCTTTAAGGACCTCCACCGTACAAGTACGGCAGAAGTCCAGTCCCCAAATATGGCGCCAGCTCACACGTGCAGCGGGCGCTATAGCTGACGGGTTTCTGCTATTTTAAATAGCAGAGACCCGCGGTACATGTATGCAATCAGCCATAAGGCTGATCGCATACATTTTCCCTTTCAGATGCCGTGGTTAAATGTGACATCGGCATATGCGCAGCTCGGAAGCAGAAGTCGCGCACTTCTGCTCCTGTAACAGCGTTCCCCGGCTGAGATCGTGGAACCTGTTACATTGATCTAATAGGGTGAAGCCTCAAGCAGGCTTTGGTGCCTATTAGATGACTATACCAATACAGGCCAGCATTGTATTGGTATATTGCAAATGAAGTGTTAAATGGTGTCTATATAGACATCAATGAACACAATAGGCAATCTAATGATTGCCAGTTATTTTCACCCAAGGTGACTTAAAAAAGTAAAATAAAAAAATAAAAAAAGTGTTTGCAAAATTGGAAAATCCCAGGGTCCTTAAGGCGTTAAAATCTAGACGTGTCAGGCAAATTCTGAGTTCATATTTGGAATCAGCATGCTGATTTTAGTATAAATCACATGTTTTTCTCTCAGTAGCAAAATCATTGTCGCGTGGTGGTATCAGGAACGAACCACTCGTTCCTGACAACTAACTGCTGAGTTGGCCATTGAAAAGGGGCTTTAATTGTCCTGAGGCATGTTACTACTGTACTTTTACTACAAAAGCATAAAAAAACTTTCTACACTTATTAAGATTTCAGAAGTCATCTATTGCTATTCAATATACAAAAACTGGTTGGCGGAATGAAGAAGAAGATCTTATATGGGCCTACAGGATTCTCTTCAATGTGATTTTCTATTTCCGAAATGCTTTTTGAAAACTTTCTTAAAGACAGTGGCACTTTGTGGGCCATCACAATAAAACTATGGTGGCATTCTAGATACATTAGTTCAGTCATTAATTTAGACAAAAAAAAGTTAATGTTAATCTTTTTTACCTTTTCACACATGACTCAATCATATCACTCGCCATGAGCTTAAGGCGCTGCTCAAGGTGCTTCCCAAACTCTTCTTCAGGCCAGTGGAGATCTCTGATAAAGGTTTGTAGGGCATCAAGTTTCCAGAATAAATCTTCTGAGGTGGCTGATCCATTACTGGTGGGGCGACAAAAATTTTTTTTTTAGTCTGATAACCAACACGTGGCCTGATGTGGAGAACATTTTAATTGTCTCAAAGTTAGCACCAGCTCCATAATTAAAATATCCTTGGTCTCCAGCATCAGGGCTGAATTTTATATTCCTAAGCTAACTTTCTTCAGAACACAACAAATAAATTTAGACAAAACTGGATAGTTTGTATGGCATATCTCATCCTTAATTAATAATCACATGGATTTATGTAGTTATTGAAATTAAGGATACAAACTGGGGTAATACAAGCCTTGATTGTTGACAACCATACCATAGTCGTCAACAATCAGGGATCCATGCACTTTTGTAAGAAGACTGTTTAAAGGATTCAGACTAGTTATAGGGTCATGCTAACTGGTGGTGAGCGAGGACAATCATAGTTGTGAAGATACCCAACATCCAAGGTCAAAGAGTCTAAAAATCTCAAGGGCTAATGAGAAGGAGATGAGATATTTTTGATTTTTTTGGGGGGACATTGGATTCATTTGTACCTAGCTATTGTTTTTTCTTAATTTATTTTTTGATTGAATACTTTCCTCGCATACCACTACAGTTAACAGAGCAACTTATCAGATGTTATACACACCATGCAGTACCACTTGTACTGACATCCTCTATAGAAACAGTCTAAAGTAGGCGTTTCTAGTAGGACAGATGCCAGCTGCATTGAGTTAATGCCGCAGAGCAATACATAGCTAATGCACACGTAGCTATTGCAGGGTGAAAATAAAAAATATATAAAAATCATATTCCCAACATGCCAAATTTCTTGAGGTCCTGTTTTAACAAAAGTTATGGTTTAGGAATACATTGTATATTGTAATCAGAGAAGTATCTGATAAATGAAGAGAACAGAACTTTTATAGTGAAGATAATTCAGGAAAAAACAGGCTCATGAAAAGATATTCAACCAGGTACCTTGGCTCTATGATGATCAATATTATGCTCTGTAGGTGTATGCGGAGCGACATTCACATGTTGCGAGCAGTTTGCTTCCCAACGTATATTTTTGAATTCTAAATTGAGATTTGGAACATTATAGGTTTATGTTTTAAATAGTAGAGTACACACAAATAAAATAATTGGTGTCTATTTCTACAACATTTTGACACCCATCTGCCTTCAGAGTTATTTCAAATGTCTTCTCGTTTTTTTTTTTTTTTTTTCTCCCTTCTTTTATGTTTTGATAATGTCACAATTGAAATGTTTCCCACAACTAATTTGGATTTCATTGATTTAATAAAGCCATCATATGCTCAGTTACTGATTCATATCTTTTCCAAAAAGTGTTACAGATCATGCACAGAGGGTAAAAAAAGCTTCAGTTATCGCTGCCTATTCTACCTTTCTCTAATAAAAGAATCATAGCATGAACGGGACATTTATTTCTTTAGTAGAAGATCGATAGTAGAACATATTATGTCGACAGAGTGGCCGAAATTAGAGATGAGCGAATTTCATATTTTTAAATTCTTTCCCGCCTCGTTTGGTTGGTAAAAGCAGAATTGCGTTATGGATTCCGTTCCCACGGACCATAGCGCAATTCTAAAACGGAATGCCTTTATTCATTCCGTCATAAAAGAAGTCTATGGGCTGCAAAACAGATCCATCTGCTTTTACCACCAAACGAAGAGTGAAAGAATTTCGTAACATGAAATTCGCTTATCTCTAGCCGAGATAATGCTTAATTCATATTATTATGAAATGAATTAGCCGTAGGCAAAAATACCTTCTCGATATAATTTTTTAAAATATATTTTTATGTTGTTTTGAATTATTAATGAATATGTGCATGAGAACCCTGTAAGGCCTTATTCACAAAATCAGCCCTAGCAGGCATTATAGCTGGATTGATAGGGTTGATCCTGCTGACAGGTGCCCTTTAAGAACCATCCATCATTTCTGAATACAATATGGGAACAATAGATGATTTATTTCTAATGTTTTCAACAACAGTTTATTAGAAAATTCCTTATATTTTACAATTTTGAACATAGGTATTAACAAATATTGGGCAAAAGGTAAAGCTATTTTTTTTTTATTGTATGTATGTATGTATTAGGCTTGGGCTTCACAATGCTACATTACAGCAAAATGATATTGAATATGGTTACATTGCAACCTTAAGGCCCCTTTAACACGGGCGAGTATTTCGCGCGGATGCGATGCGTGAGTTGAACGCATTGCACCCGCACTGAATACCGACACATTCATTTCTATGGGGCTGTACACATGAGCGGGGATTTTCACGCATCACTTGTGCGTTGCGTGAAAATCGCAGCATGCTCTATATTCTGCGTTTTTCACGTAACCCAGGCCCCATAGAATTGAATGGGGTTGCGTGAAAATCGCAAGCATGCGCAAGCAAGTGCGGATGCAGTGCGATTTTCACGCACGGTTGCTAGGAGACGATCGGGATGGAGACCCGATTATTATTATTTTCCCTTATAACATGGTTATAAGGGAAAATAATAGCATTCTGAATACAGTAAAATAGCGCTGGAGGGGTTAAAAAAATAAATACAAAATTTAACTCACCTTAGTCCACTTGCGTAGCCGGCATCTCCTTGTGTCTTCATCTTAGCTGTGTAGAGGAACAGGACCTGTGGTGACATCACTCCGGTCATCACATGATCCATCACATGATCTTTTACCATGGTGATGGATCATGTGATGACTGTGACATCACCAAAAGGTCCTTGTTGCTACACAAAGCTAAGATGAAGACAGAAGGAGATGTCAGCTACGCGAGCAAGTGGATTAAGGTGAGTTAAATTTTCTTTTATTTTTTTTAACCCCTCCAGCGCCATTTTACTATGCATTCTGTATTCAGAATGCTATTATTTTCCCTTATAACCATGTTATAAGGGAAAATAATACAATCTACAGAATACCGATCCCAAGCCCGAACTTAGGCCCCTTTCACACGGCCGTTCGGCTTTTCTCACGCGAGTGCAAAACGCATGACAATGTTTTGCACTCGCGCGGAAAAATCACGGGTGTTCCCGCAACGCACCCGCACATGTTTCCGCAACGGCCGTGTGAAAGGGGCCTAAGTTTCTGCAACCGAGACATGCAAGTCATCAGATGTCCACGCCTAAGCTTTGCAGTCATGGCAACATATTAGAAGCAATATGACCACATTCACTTTGGCATGCTGCGATGTAGCATTCAAATCCTTACTATTTGGCCGTGTCACACACCACACTTAACTTTATAGAGGATGTGATGAGTGTAAAATATGCATATTAGGTATGTAAACATTTTTACAAAAATTCTAGCTGTCAGTTGAATATGTAAGTACATTATATATATTTATTAAACATACCTTGTATATGCTATTTAATAAATGCATTATATTTATGTGGAATTATTACCTTATAATAATACTATGCAAACATGAACATGAAGATGAACATTTAAAAAAAAAAAAAGCTAATAGAAATAATTAATCCACATTCATGCTGAGATTCCTGCACATATAAATGAGATCTAATGTGAAGTGAATACACACTCAGAATCATATATTGCAGCCATCCATGACGGTGCAGAAAAGCTAGGCATTTGTGGGAGGTTAACTGGTAGGGCTACAGGTACTTTAGGGAGATTCACATTTGGAAGATTCACATTGGGCAGATTACTTGTTAAACTCCTGTGGAAGAAACAGACAGAAAGAAAAAGATACCATAACATGACAATGCAGATGTAGCAGAAGCAAAAAACACTCAGAACAAAATCACAAAAACATAAAAAATGAACAAAATAATGTCCAAACAATACAAAGCGACTGGTTAAGAAAGAAGCGTGAGGATGGAAGATTTATCTGATTCGTGGAATTCAAAATGGCAATTATACAACAAATAACACGTACGGTCAAAATAGAAAGCTGCCAAAAAACACTGGCGTAAAATTTTCAAAGCGTCACAAAAAACAAGCTGCAAATTTATTACCAACTGTAATAAAGAAAATCACATGTCTACAATGGTGGTTTTAATGTGTCTAAGGGTTCATCTACATGACTGTATTACGGATCCGTGTTGTACGGATCTGTGATACAGCACCCATAGCCTGCTATGGTCAAATACTGTACCTTGCGTGCGTCAAATTTTCCAGGATATATTCTATATTTTTCTAGGGACCATATGGCTAAACACACATACAGGTTGTGTCTGGGACTGCAGCTCAGCTCCATTAAAGTGCACGCGGCTGGTCTGCAGTACCCCAAACCACCTGAGGACAGGTGTGGCGCTGCTTTTACTAAAAAGCAGACATGCTTTCCTTCTCTAAATTGGTACAAATGGGGGAACAGAATAAAAAAAATAAGCCACTTAGTTTGGCCAGCTATTGATATTACCTTTGTAACTTTCATACAATACTTTACTCTTAAAATGGGAACACAGTAAAATGGGAAACAGGTGGAAGAATGTCTCAAAACCTGTATGATACGTAAACGTGCAGATTTGGAGAGTCGCAAAGATTTCACAATACTGTCATACATTAAATATCATGCCCTCCTATATAGTCATAGCTAAGATTCCGTGCTTCGTGGAATTTTATCACACTGAACACATTAGTCCTATACACACAAGGTACATCTGACTGTACGTCTTCTGTATATCTGGTCTTAGCCATGACAGATTCAGATTCATGCAGTTTTTGGTGTTTACATTAAATATAACGCGTTCCCAATCGCCCGTATTGACAATGTCGTGTATTTCCCCCTCTGTGGCCACTAGTAGCTCAGGACTATGAAGTCTTGCACATGCGCCGTTACGGTAAGTGGCGGCGCATGCCAAACTGCATTAAAGAGAGAATCCGAAACTAGCAATCATTATACTGTAATGTAAACAAAACAAACACAGGATGAATCTGAATCTATCATCACTAAAACCACATGTAAACATTTTTGCCAGTAGATTTAGGCCTCATGCACACGACCGTATGTATTTTGCGGTCCGCAGAAATCTCATCCAAAAAAATAAAAAATACGGATGACGTCCATGTGCATTCCGTATTTTGCGGAACAAAACATCTGGCCCCTAATAGAACTGTACTATCCTTGTCCGTAATGCGGAAAATAATAGGACATGTTCTATTTTTTTTTGCAGAACGGAAATGGAATGCACACTTTTTTTTGCGGACCCATTGAAATGAATGGTTCCGTATACGATCCACAAAAAAAACTGAAAGAAAATACGTTCGTGTGCATGAGCCCTAAGAATGAGAAGGAGGAATATAAAAAAAAATTCCCATAAGATTCCTTTTGAGATTTTTGGAAACATTTTAACTAGTGCAAGCAGGAGAGCGAAACCCAAATAGGACTGATATAACATGGACTATATGAATACATCGGGGGAGGTTTTGCACTCAATTTGGATGTCAACTAGATAAATGCCTAGATAAATAGGTTTGATTCTCTCCGACGTTTTTCTTTGTTATCAATTATTTTTGGGGGCTCTTTCATGTGGTGCTTCAGTCTGAATAGAAAAAAAAAGTGCACTCATTAAGATTTACATAAGCTCATGAATAACGCCCATATGTCTCCTCATTGTTTTATGGTTTAAGACATGCTGAAATAAATATGTCTAAAGATGTCTAAAACACAACACAGTAAGAATTTGGCTTTACTTTCTGTTTCTTATTCACATTGTCCACTAAATCTCTAAGCAAAATAACTTTAATTATTATTTTTTCACTCTATTTGCCTATTGAAAGGATCATTTCAGTTGTGACTAGAATGTCCTAATTAATATATGGTTCCCAATGTAGTTCATTAAGGGTAATACATAATATTATTAGTATTAAAGCGATTATCAGCTATTGATATTGATATTTCCTAAACAGCTTCCAAAATTCTGCTTTGATTTCTTAATTGATCCTTTTGGGTTTAGAGCTACATTACTCTGATACACAACTCCAAATCCCCTGCAGGCACATGTTTTAATGTAAATTATGGCTGCCTTCAGCTGCCACTAGAGGGAGCTTAGGAGCTGACTGTTTCTACATTTAATTTAATCTTGAATCTTTATTCAGTATGCTCTTAAGCGCCCTCTAGTGGTGCTTGCAGATACTTAGAATTTTAATCATTTGCTTATGCGGGCACATTTGAGCTCTGTATTATTAGATAGGACCCCTGGTAGCTAATTAGCAAAAAATAAATAAATAAATAAATAAAAATCAGCATAAAATGTTACACATAAAATAACATGGTGTTAATGGTGGACATTCAATTTGAGGGAATGTATTACTAATATTTGATTTTAAAAAATATGAGCAGAAGTGCCTTAAGCAGACACCAGTAAGGCATTGATATTTCAGAATATTATATTTAACCATAGAGGCTAGGAGACAACAGTGTAAATGTACCTTTTGTCATAAAACAGACACTTTAACAACATCAATGTGCAACATAACAGCTTATAGAATGAAATGTAAAACAATACACATAACAGTCAAGAGATGCAGGTCCAAACTTTACCTAGAAGACATCAAATTTCATGAATTTCATACTTTTACCTGAAATCTGACTTTTAAGTTCTAAGCATCTATTGGGCTATGTAAATGAATTTGTATCAAGCAGATGAAATGTGGATGAGGTCCCATTGAGATACATATATCAGAATAACGGAAAATTACTTACACCATAGTCTTAGATATTACTATATTAAAATATATAGAGAACATGAGAAACATAATGGCTCTCTGCTTTGTTTTCCATTAACATAGAAAATGTAACAACGAATGCAGTTAGCAGACGCTGACGAGAATCAAGAACAATTATTCCCATTTGAGTAAGAACTTCCATCCATCTGCTACAAACTCCGATTGTATCAAAGGGTTCCTTACTTTACTGGCTCCCACGATTCACGCTCAAAGCCCCTGTGAATTGATTGTGCAATTGAGGACTCCATGAGGTCGACATATCTGACAACAAGTGGAGCAAACAGATCTTGGAGATGTTTGTGGAATTTTCCATTGCATAAGTTATCTAGAATTATAAGCATATCAGAATATTGTTAATTGGGAATTCTGTTTAATAAATCAGCATATTATACGGCCATTATTATAAGGGGTTGACCACTTTCTGGCTACTTGTGACCAATGTGTAGATAAGATGACTATATGACACTTACTTATGTAGCCTTTGTTCATACTCGGTGCCATTTGTTATATTTCATAAGTCATGCCTCCTTATTTTGTGCTGTCCACGTATAAGTCCAGTCCATAAAATGGTCCTTGATGGAGGGTCGTGACCAGACACATCTCACCTTCTCCATTCAAGCACACTGCACCTGCACTAAACTCCCTTCAGTAAAACTGGAGGTGGCAGGTAAAGTGTACCTTAATGGAGGAGACATCACATGGAGGTTAGTTGTCTGCTCACATGACCCTCCAACAGCAGCCTTTATGGACAGGACCTCTATGTGCACAGTACAAAAGACTTAGCAAACGAGGGGGCATATCTTATGAAATATAGAAAAAGGCACAAAATTTCAACAGAGACTATATCAGTAAGTGCCATATAATCATGTTACAAACACATTGGTTAATAGTAAGCAAAAAGTATTCAACCCCTTTAACTAAAGGTGTCATACAGCCATAATTTTTTTTTAAATTAAGACATAGACTTCCATAATATAAAAAAAAAGAATTGCTGCTCCTGGATCCCCTGTCCATCTCTGGCCTTCAGCAATGGTCAACAATGACATGTGACTGCTACAGCCAATCACTGGCTGTAGAGTGGAGTGTCAATGTCACACCTTTATGGCAAGTGATTGGCTACAGTGGTCACATGTCTTTGGAGCAAGGAGAACAGAGATCTTTGGGAGACTCGGAATGTAAACAACATCATATAGGTAAGGTGAGAATTATTTATTTTATTATTTTATAGCATTCTAAGTGTGTTTTTTAATTAAAGGGGTTGTCCGGGTTCAGAGCTGAACCCGGACATACCTCCATTTTCACCCCGGCAGCCCCCTGACATGAGCATCGAAGCAGTTCATGCTCCGATGCTCTCCTTTGCCCTGTGCTAAATCGTGCAGGCCAGAGGCATTTTCAGGAGTTCCGGTGACAAAACGGGCTCTCCATGGGGCTGCCAGGAAGCCCGGTGACGTCACCGCACTGATGGGCGGGCTTTAGCACTGCCCTAGCTAGTAAAACGGCTAGGGCAGCGCTAAAGCACGCCCATCAGATCCAGTGACATCACCGAACACACTGCCAGGCGGAAGCCTCCGCCCGGCAGTGTGTTATTGTAAACAAAAGAGGCCATGCCCTGCGCAATGTAGCTCCGAGAGATGCTCCGATGCTAACATCAGGGGGGCTGCCTGGGTGCAAATATGGGTATGTCCGGGTTTAGCTCTGAATCCGGACAACCCCTTTAAGTGACAGTTAAACCCCTTTAAATTGAATAGCACAAGGAGCAAAACTAAATTGACTGTAAGTTTATCACGGAAACTTTATATAGTAAAAAATTTTGGGGTTTCATGTTTCAGGTTTATCATTCTCTCTAGTCTGTGAGGAGACTAGAGAGAATGAGACAGTCTATAACCCATACACAGCTAACGTCTTGCCCACTCTAGCTAAAAAATGAAGTCAGAATGTTCCGCCAAGAGGTTCTGCCCCTTTGTTTTACGGATCAATGGGTCAAGACCTGGACCCGACCAGTGAAAACTACTGACTCTAAGTAGAGCAACCCTTTAAAGCCTAACAGATGTATTGATGCAGTATTATTTACTTTATCTACACAAGCTAAATGCTACTCCAAAGAGGAATTACCATGCAAAATATGCCTCTTCCAAAAAGATAGCCATTGTTTTCTAGTCCCCAACTAGAGCTTAAAGGAGGTCTGTCAGAAGGATTTAGGCCTTCAAACTGCCACCAATTGGTTATTCAGGACAGTGATAGCTTCACAATGACATTCTTGTATATTCTGAGAGATTTCATCCAACAGGAAAATAAGTTTAAATGCTGTATTCTAATACTTGCAAGGAGTCACCAGGGTCAAAGAAGAGTGACCATGGCTGGTCCTCCTCCTGGGTTGATTGGTGCCCCACAGCCATTATCACAAGCCATCTCCAGTGACATCCTGCATTGTGCAGATAAAGCCGAGGCCAGCATAATTGCTCATACACTGGATGCCGCTGAGGTGCCTTGTGATAATGTACCCAGCCTATGGGATATCAATCAAGCCAGTGGAAGAACCTGATGACGTTACTGTGTAAGAGACTGGCACCACCAGTATAACTTCTTACACACACTGGAATACAGGGTTTGAACTTATTTTCTAGCCTTGTGCCAAATCTCTCAGAATATATAAGGACATCATTGTTAAGCAGTCACCTAAATAAAAGGTTTGGGGGCCTAAATTCTGATAACACTTTGCCTTTAGGATGGTCAAACCTTATACAGGTTGGATGATTTGCAAAGATATTTCTCAAAATGTCATAAATAGTCATGTGTGCTCCATACAAGACTTTGTACTGTCTCACAGCTATAATATTGAAGGCCTTTAGCTTCCACAGTATTGGCAGAATAAATATACTCACCGGGAATCCTCTGTGCCTATAGGATACCAGCAGGCGGCGGTCACATGACTTGGACCACCTTCTCAGGCTATTCTGTGCAGGAGCTGAATACAGTACATGACGGTTTATGACATTTTGAGAAATGCAATTGAAAATTGGCCAACCCTCCTGGAACCAAAGCCTCCCAATGGTGACATTTAGCTTACCTCTGGTGGGACATCCTCTGTGATACCCAATGCACCACAGTGCTTCTCTGCTCTGTAACTAATTCCAATAGAATGTGGCTTCTGTAAAGACCCTGACTTATAAACATCTCGATGAAAACTGATAAATATACACAAGTTGTTGGATAGTCAAGACAACCATACAAACTTGATAAATGTTGGGCGATCCTGAGTCAGGGCCTGACAATATGTAACGTGTATACGTGCAGTCCAAGAATACCGGCCATGATAGATTTCAACATGTCCTTACCAGATAAGTCCAATTCAAAAAATTCCCAGCTGCCTTACTTGCTTGAATCTTATGTCTTTATTTATCAAAAAGTAGTCCTCTAACGGGACGTGTTTCGGCACATATATCCTTCCTCAGCCTTACCAGATAAGTGTCGCCAGAAGTCTTTGGTAGCAGCTCATACCCTTCTTCTTTTGGCTTTAAGTATGCTTGGGCCAAATTCTAGCTAATAGTTCTATGCATAGTGCATTATGCAATGTATAGATGCCTTATATGTTTATCCATGACCTTTACATCTGTGGATGAGTAGGGCGAAAACCCTGCACAGAAGGCTTTACTAGGCTCTAATTTGCATCATGCTCGCTCCAGGGCGCTACTGTTAATTTAACTAGTGGCGACAAGAATCATGATGCAAATGATACTTGGCTCCAATTACATTTGCATTTGTCATGCTGTAATTTTTTGTGCCCAATCCCCATCTTTATATGTAGAAGGTACTATGTGTAGGACAAACTGTACATGTAACTTGACAGTTCCTTCTTAAATCAGTAGACAAACTTATAGAAGGTCAAACTTTATGGCAACCATACATTAGCAAACCCAAACGCTCATCCAAATAGGTCTAGGTGACATTAGGTCAGGTGCATACAATGGGAAATGTTTTCATGCTGCTTTATGTTGAATCTCTGTTTTCGCTTGAAAAACAATTATATATACAGTATATGGATATATATATAATGTATACAGATACATATATACAAATATCGGTCTCACACAAATGGTTGCATGGATTGATGTTTTGCACTGGTCATTAAAAATACTCCATACAAAATCCAAACCTAATTATAAGCCTAAACAGATTAATAGCATGCCATATTATGGAGGCCTTCTCCTCCAAAACCATTGCTTCCAGGGGAGAATAGAGGACCTCATGAAAGCACTGGTGAAGGTGCTATAATTTGGACTCATAGTGATATACAGGGTCCATGATCTTAATGATTACAGTAGTTTTTCAGGCTCATGGCTGCACATGGCTTTATTAGATGCACCATATTGTATAAAGCCACAGCAGGATATGCCTAGAAGTGCATGTACAATACCTCCATATTGCTCTAATTTCATGTGGAGTGATATGGAGATTATCTATGATCCATATATGAATCTAACAGAAAAATGGCCAGCTCCATTGCATTGCAGCATACCCTCTTGTGGCCACCATACAACCTCTCACACGTTGGCATGAGGAGCCCCACCTTTGGGACGCTGTACAATCACTACAACAGGGGTCCAAAGCTCTCTTCTTCCTTACTGGACAAGCACAGTGAAGAGAAGCTTGAATGGGGCAGGGAGTGGGCATGCTCCCTGACGCTCCATTCAACTTCTGTAGGGATGACGAAAACAAATGAGCGCAATGTTTGGCTATTTTCAGGTTGCCTGTACAGTACCCCAGAGCATGGTGTACTTGCAAATGGCTGTTTAATGTTTTTCATGTTATGTAATGTAATATTATGCTTTGTATCCCTAGTAAGGTAACCTATGGAAGTGACAGCGTTAATCAACACTAGCACAGCCCCATATGAAGCTTGGGTCTAGAGAGCTCTAGCCTGGAGTTAGCTAGTGAAGGAAGAGTGAGGAAGCAACTCCATTTCCTCCATTCCTCAGAAGACTCGACTAAAGCTACAGAGACTCACCGATCTCTGCATGATCTACAGAAAGTAAGAAAGAGAGAAAGAAGCAAGAAGGTCCAGAAATCAGCATGGTTGAGCATTACAGTCAGGTATTCTGCTACCTAAGCTATTTAGACTTTACTGCAGTGAGGGGAAAAGTGTTACACCCTTCATTCTTGGACACAACTTGGCTAGTTGTATCTTAAATAAATCTGTACGCCTCAGTTTCAAACTATAGGCACAATTGCAAGAGTAATATTGCCACCCATATATTCTTCAGGAAAAGGCTTGGGAAAGAGAGAGAAAAGAAAGGAGAGACGTTTATTCTGTTAAATCTGGCCTGGTTACTGACTACTACAGCATACTCCAGCTATTGCACTTTACATGCCCTGTCTTACACCTATACAAACACTTAAAGGGGTTGTCCGGCTGAACCTGGACATACCTCCATTTTCACTCAGGCAGCCTCCTGACTTGAGCTAAATCGCGCAGGGCAAAGGCATTTTCAGGAGTTCCGGTGATGAACCGGGCTCTCCATGGGGCTGCCAGGAAGCCCGGTGATGTTACAGGCACTGATGGGCGGGCTTTAGTAAAACGGCTAGGGCAGCGCTAAAGCACGCCCATCAGAGCCGGTGAACAAACACACTGCCGGGTGGAAGCCTCAGCCCGGCAAGTGTGTTATTGTAAACTGAAGAGCCTGTGCCCTGCGTGATCTAGCACAGGGGAAGGGAGCGCATCGGAGCATGAGATGCTCTGATGCTAACATCAGGGGGGCTGCCTGGGTGAAAATATAGTCAACTCTGAACCCGGACAACCCCTTTAACATCATGATCACCCCCTATTACCATCAGACAGGAGCCCCAACATCAGATTCTAGGGAGTTCTAGGGAGCAATGGTGTGAGGAAAGCTACTGCGAATGCTTATAACAGCCAGAGCAACTACAATCCTTCACTCCGGTTCTTCAGGGGCTCTCTGCACATGCTCGACCGTCAGTCTAGTCAAACTCCTCCTCCCTGCAGTCCAAGAAGGGTCATCAGCAATCTCATATGCACAGGCAATAAATGTCCATTGGGGCACAACCCTTATAACATGTCGCCTCTCCTGACCCTTCTATTTCAGTAAATATTTATATTTCCCCAATTTGCTGCTATAAATTTGAATACATTAACAACTAGGTGTTACCAATTGGGAGTGTCTCTCCACATGCTCTACCACTGCGCAATCAGAGCTGATTGTGTAAGGACACACCCCTTTGACAAGAGAAATATCCCTGTTGTCAATTTATTTAAAAATTTCTATGAGTAATAATGGAGAAACAATCACAACGTAGAGTTCTAGAATTGATATTTCACGGGGGAGGGGGGATTTCAAATACAGGTGTATTTGTGCAAAAATAAGATCTGCACCCATTCAGTACCTCTTTCCGTCTTGTCACTGACCCTCATGTAAATCAGTCTGATTGAATCTACATCTTAACAATTATTTTGTGACACTCACATTAACATACTGCTATCCGGCTAGACTTTTTTTTTGTTTCATTTTGGAAATCTATTTACATAATCACCGATACAAGTGTGAAATGTTAAGTAAATCGGGGGGGGGGGGGGGAATCCTAAAAAGTCACAGATGTGTTTTGTTGCAATAAAACCAGTTCTATTTTTCAGTATGTAATGCAAGGCATAATTTAACAAATCATTTAAATTAGACATATTTCGGGGAGAAAAGCAATGGTTCTGAAAATTGGCTTCTGATACTTTCAAGACAGCAGGCAAAAGGCAGCAAATTATCTTTAGATTAGCAGATGGCAGATTTCTTAGTGCAGCAAATACTACTCGTTCTAGCAGTCTAGCAGATGGAGTTGCTTAAGAGAAAGGAGGATCCTGTATTTCAAATCCAATAATTTGAGGTCACTGTGAGAGGCCATCGCACACACATAATTGGACAATTTACAATATATTCCTGTTTTCTTTTTTTTTTTATTGAATTTTTTTTATAGAGTGGTTTATAAGGGATCTCTGATATTTACACGTATTGCAAAAACTTTAGCTCAGACTGGGTTCACATGGACATTTACTGTTTTTAATAAGTTTAATCCTGAACATTTTTGCATCTGTTTTTCAGAGCTGGGAATATATATATATATATATATGTATTTAGGTACAGCCACACGGTCAGGTTTCTGCATGCAGTTTTGAAAGCCAAAATCTGGAGTGGATGGTAAAAGGAGAAAAGTATAAAGGACAGCTATGACTATTTTTTGAAAAAAAATTATTCCTGGTTTTGGCTTCCAAAACTGCATGCAGAAACCTGACTGTGTGGCCGTACATTAAGGCTCTGGCATCAGGGTTTCCATGAACAATTTAGCCTAGATAGCAAATGCTAAGGGTGCCTTCACACCCGATAGATTTTGGTGCAGAAAATTTCCGCAACTAGAAATCAGTATATGAATGGGGCTCGCGGAAATCCATAGTTTTGCGGCCAAACCGACCACATTCAGATGAATGGAACTGATTTTCAGTTGCAGAAATTTCTGCAACAAAATCTGCCATGTTTGGAGGCGGCCTAAATCTGCTTTTGAGCAAATATACCACACTGAGAAACATTGATTAGAATAATTAGCAGTGGAAAGACTTTGCTCATATTAGCATCATGGTGTCCATACATAATGGGAAGGATGGCTACGATAGATCAGTTTCCAAAGTGTCAAATAGATCGCAACGGATCCCTATGCAGTCCACTGACTTTTATGGGTCAATCAGGTTTCAATTGAGTTTCTGCACAAGTTATTGCTGCAGATTGCACTATTTTCACCAGATACCAGAAACCCCAAACTAAGCCCTGACGGAAACAAAGACACCAATGTGAGCAGAAACTAAGCTTTGTGTAAGGGCATGTCTACACCAGCTCTTTTCCAGTGCGGTTGCCGACAGATCCTATTAATTTCATTATGATTCCGATGGCAAACTGCTTAATTTTTCAATGATCCGTGGTGTACAGACTCCAGTGGTCAGCCATTTATTTAAAGGACTGACATGTATTAGTACATAGCATGCACTGGAAGATGCATCTTAAAGGGGTTGTCTCACTACAGCAAGTAGAATAAAAGAGTTCCTGCTTCGGCGCTTCAAACCCACTTGAGCCGGTCTTTTTTTAAATTAAAATTCTTCTCTATTAAATAAAAGGTGCATGCAACAACAAGGCATTTCAGGGAAACTTAAGTCCCCTTCATCAGGTTAAAAGAGTACAACTCAAGGCTGGGATAGGGATTCGTTGGGATCTAACCTGATGAAGGGGACTTAAGTTTCTCCGAAACGCGTTGTTGTTGCATGCACCTTTTATTTAATAGACAAGAATTTCCATTTAAAAAAAGACCGGATCAAGTGTGTTTGAAGCGCCGAAGCAGGAATTTTTTTATTCTCCTTAAACGATCCTCTGGAGGGACTGGACATCTTTTCTGAGGAACCCAACACGCTGCAGCACCACACCCAAGACCCGGATCTCGCCTACCAAGTCCTGAATAGTGTTACACCTATTCTAACGTAACCATACCAGGTGAGCCTTTCACTTGCTCTATTGGTTAACCAGTGTGAACATACTACCCTATTGTGCGCCATCTCTATAAAGCCCTAGGCACGCTCACCACCTTTGAAATCACTACAACAAGTGGCATTCGTCATGTAGAGAAAGTTACTACAAGGCACTTACTAATGTATTGTGATTGTCCATATTACCTACTTTGCTGGCTGGATTCATTTTTCCATCACATTATACACTGCTCAAATCCAGGGGTTACGACCACCCTGCAATCCAGCAGCGTTGGTCGTGCTTGCACAATATAGGAAAAAACACCGGCCTCTCTAGTGGCTGGGACTGTGGGAGTGCGCATAGGAATACATGCGCAGTAGCTCCCGTTCTGGCCATCTCATACCTGCGCTGCAGCAGTGGCTGTAAACCCTGGAAACGAGCAGTGTATAATGTGATGGAAAGATGAATCAAGACAGCAAAGGAGGTAAAATGGCCAATCACAATACATTAGTAAGTGCCTTGTATTAACTTTCTCTACATGACAAATGCCATTGGCTGAAGTGAGACAATCCCTCTAACACTGACTATGCCAGGGGTTAGAGAAGCTGATGTTCACTCCAACTTCTATTTAAAAGTTCTCTTTGTCAGGCGACCCATTTGAAGTCAATATGAGATAAATTTAAAAAGAAAAAATATGGACACCTATCTCAATTCATCATTGTTTTTTCAATCAGTTTAGATCAAATTAACTGCTTTGGCGGTTTTGAAGATTTTACAATTTTTCTTTAGTCGATGCCACTTTAATTTTTACCATTTTAGTTTTTTTCTTTTTCATTAAAAAACATAGCTTCCTTTGGGTAAGTCACTTTTTCCCATAGACTTCCATATAACAGTCGAAAAATGCTAAAATCTCCAAATAATCAAAGTGTTACAATATAAAAGGTCTCTAAAAAATGCCATGAAAAATCACTTAAAACCATAAAAAAAGAATGGTGTTTTTTTTACCAGCAAAAAAAAAACCATACAGGAGGAAGGCCAGCTGCTGCCACACATTTGATGGCCCTGTCCCTCCACTTAACCTCCCAGCTTTTCCTCATCAATTTTCAAAAGGGGGTAGAGGGGAAAACTTCATATATGCCGAGCAATAATGTTTGCAATTTTTTTTTTACTCCAAAACAGAGGTGCAAAGCCGTTGATAAATTCCCTGCTTTGTTCTTTAATTTGAACCTTTGCCTGTCCCAAAGTTTTAGCATGACAGATTTGTTTTTGCTTTTTATTTGTATATTATTTTATTGTATTTGTGCATATTAAGTAATCTCATAGTTATATTTAAATTGAAGACTTGTACTCTACTTCTTATATTATGAACCGTATACACGGGACATGTGTTTTCTCGCCATGTGGTAGATGAACCTGATTTTCTAGTATCCGCCCCTGAACATGTATTAGATAAAAAGAAGGACATATCATCTGCCTTAAACGTCTTATCTACACTGACTTGGTACTGACAATAAACCGTGTCATGCCATCCCCTATAAATTATTCATGAGTACCATCAGCATGTCTAAGTGTTTTGCTCTATGGCCTTGACTTCGGCTAGACAGCAGGGATTTAGTAATAGAAGTCAATGGATATTCTCATTTTAACACTCAAATGAGTGAAGAGGAGATTTACATCTGATATGATGAAGTTGCCGATGATATAATGTGTCCCCCCTGGCATGCAGATAATGTGCCATCACAACATAGGGATGGGAGGCTCATGATTAGATGGATGGAGTAGAAAATCAGCTAGAGTATATCAATAATTTGTGATAATATTCAAGGGAACTTTCAGTAGTGGTAGGTAGATATATCAACAAAACAATAGGATGAACCTTCTCATGCCAGATAGTCTAAAGGTGGCCATAGAGCTTAGGTGTTGGCTTGATTTGCCGATAGTTACTCCTCCCGTCCTCCTTGCACATTCAGCTTGAAGAAGCCACTGCTAGTCACCTCTGGTGGCAACTTATCTTCTGTGAGACTACAGGATACTTTGTTATTTCTATATCTACAATTGGAGGAGATACAGGACATCCTAAGCCCCCCCCCCCCCCACCAAACTCAACAAGTTATGCCAACGTTCATCTAACAGTTATGGCACCTTTACACACTTTACAATTTGACCAATTCTATGGGTGGTCGGTAAAACTGGCACTGCCAAAATGAAAAAAATCTTGATTTTTATGGTTGTTTTTTCCCTATAAGCATTATGGTTTCCATTCCTAATGGCCATGACAGCTCTGCCAGGTAAGTTTTCAAAATTTTAATTGGATCCCCACAAATCCTGATTGACCCTGCCAACTTTTAAACTATCAGAATTCACTTGAGGTTTCAGTATTTTTGTGATATTCTTGCTGCCTCCCCCCAAAAAAAATTCTACTGATTATTGTGATTACCATTATTACCAGTATCACTCCATTATCGTTTAGCTGTCCAGTATAATCCAAGAGTTTTTTAAATAAAAAAAAATAAAGTCATACAAAAAGTACCAAAATAATCAACAAAGTGTGCCTTTTAATATAAATAAGGTAATTCTAGCACTCTAACGGGTAAGTATGCACATAACAGAGGTTTATTTGCATGCGGCTACACACGAAACGTTTCGGTCAAGTGGACCTTCATCAAACTGTAACAACACAACATATACAGGTCCTTCTCAAAAAATTAGCATATTGTGATAAAGTTCATTATTTTCTGTAATGTACTGATAAACATTAGACTTTCATATATTTTAGATTCATTACACACCAACTGAAGTAGTTCAAGCCTTTTATTGTTTTAATATTGATGATTTTGGCATACAGCTCATGAAAACCCAAAATTCCTATCTCAAAAAATTAGCATATCATGAAAAGGTTCTCTAAACGAGCTATTAACCTAATCATCTGAATCAACTAATTAACTCTAAACACCTGCAAAAGATTCCTGAGGCTTTTAAAAACTCCCAGCCTGGTTCATTACTCAAAACCGCAATCATGGGTAAGACTGCCGACCTGACTGCTGTCCAGAAGGCCATCATTGACACCCTCAAACAAGAGGGTAAGACACAGAAAGAAATTTCTGAACGAATAGGCTGTTCCCAGAGTGCTGTATCAAGGCACCTCAGTGGGAAGTCTGTGGGACGGAAAAAGTGTGGCAGAAAACGCTGCACAACGAGAAGAGGTGAACGGACCCTGAGGAAGATTGTGGAGAAGGACCGATTCCAGACCTTGGGGGACCTGCGGAAGCAGTGGACTGAGTCTGGAGTAGAAACATCCACAGGCGTGTGCAGGAAATGGGCTACAGGTGCCGCATTCCCCAGGTCAAGCCACTTTTGAACCAGAAACAGCGGCAGAAGCGCCTGACCTGGGCTACAGAGAAGCAGCACTGGACTGTTGCTCAGTGGTCCAAAGTACTTTTTTCGGATGAAAGCAAATTTTGCATGTCATTCGGAAATCAGGGTGCCAGAGTCTGGAGGAAGACTGGGGAGAGGGAAATGCCAAAATGCCTGAAGTCCAGTGTCAAGTACCCACAGACAGTGATGGTCTGGGGTGCCATGTCAGCTGCTGGTGTTGGTCCACTGTGTTTTATCAAGGGCAGGGTCAATGCAACTAGCTATCAGGAGATTTTGGAGCACTTCATGCTTCCATCTGCTGAAAAGCTTTATGGAGATGAAGATTTCATTTTTCAGCACAACCTGGCACCTGCTCACAGTGCCAAAACCACTGGTAAATGGTTTACTGACCATGGTATCACTGTGCTCTATTGGCCTGCCAACTCTCCTGACCTAACCCCATAGAGAATCTGTGGGATATTGGGAAGAGAAAGTTGAGAGATGCAAAACCCAACACTCTGGATGAGCTTAAGGCCGCTATCAAAGCATCCTGGGCCTCCATAATACCTCAGCAGTGCCACAGGCTGATTGCCTCCATGCCACGCCGCATTGAAGCAGTCATTTCTGCAAAAGGATTCCGGACCAAGTATTGAGTGCAGAACTGAACATAATTATTTGAAGGTTGACTTTTTTTGTATTAAAAACACTTTTCTTTTATTGGTCGGATGAAATATGCTAATTTTTTGAGATAGGAAATTTGGGTTTTCATGAGCTGTATGCCAAAATCATCAATATTAGAACAATAAAAGGCTTGAACTACTTCAGTTGGTGTGTAATGAATCTAAAATATATGAAAGTCTAATGTTTATCAGTACATTACAGAAAATAATGAATTTTATCACAATATGCTAATTATTTGAGAAGGACCTGTATACTGTATGTACATCAATCTACAAAGCAAAAAAGCTGTCATTGTTATGTGAAATGTCTGATAACAACTTTTCTGCTCTGTATATTGATGTACATACTGTATATACAGCATGTTGTGTAGTTAAAGTTCGATGAAGGTCCATGTAACCTCTATTTGCATACTTACTCTAGAATTGCTAGAATTCTTTTAGTTATGTTTGTGGTCGGACGTGGGAACCCTATTCTAAGCACCTACCGACCACAGAGTGCCATGAGATACCTACTGAATTATGCATTATAATAAATTATATATTCTAGTATAATTTCACTATATACGGTATAAGTACAGAAACATCATCATGCCTATATAGCAGCAAGAGCAATAAATTTTATCCAAATAAAGGGGTTGTCTGCTTTCTGAATAATTTTAAGAAATGTTGCACACATGCAAGATGCTGAAATGCTGCATTTCTAACCCCAACGTTCCTGTCGAAACCCCCCTCTGTTGCCTATGTTTACCATATGTAAAATATGCTGTGTTCATAGTGTCCAAGATGGTGGCTGTTAAATGATTTAATCATGCCGCTACCTTCCCTGCTGCATCCTCCACTATTCAAATGCCTAAAGCATCCACCACAGATACCGAAGGTTCTGCTGCATGGATCTGTGTCTGCGCTTAACGTTTTTTAGCGTTAGCCCATTTTTGCATTAAATATGCTATTACACTGCACTGTATGGCATTTCAGAAATTTAAGGAGAAAGTTGACCAACCCTTTAAAGGGGCTGTTCACTCCTTTTATATTGATGGCCTAGCGACAGGATAAGCTATCAATATTGAATCAGTGGGGGGGGGGGGGGTCTAACAGCAGCCACTCCCACCAATCAGCTATTTCACAGAGTAGCTCTGGTACTGGAAGTTGGCATTGGAACTACGCAAATTCATCCTTTGTGAAGTTGACGGACTTTGTAACCTCTGCACTGCTCCTATTCACTTCATTGGGAACATCACTGCAGTTACAAGCTACGTCCACTGCAGAATGTACGAAGCCATGTTGTTCTGGCGTCTATTTCCAGCACTGGAACTATGGCAGAACAACTGATTTGTGGGGCTGCTGGGTGTCAGACCACTGATCTGATACTGATGGTCTATCCTGTGCATAAGCCATCAATATAAAAGGACTGGAC